>NW_022060005.1:2909286-3212519 GCF_007399415.2 Gopherus evgoodei | reverse complement strand
AGGAGCCTATATAGCAAAAAGACCCAAAAATCGGGACTGTCCCTATAAAATCGGGACATCTGGTCACCCTACCCAGGCCTGAGGGAGCTTTCCCTAGGCAAGGAGGCATCAGGGTGCTGTCATCTCCAGCAGGGACAGAGAAGCCCTGACAGACCCCATCTGAGGAAGGTAACCTTAGCACGTCTAGGATGGTTTGTGTGGCATAGGGGCAGTGCTCTGAGTATAAGTAGCTCCTGTTATCTATTCCTGACCTAAAGCCAAGCTTTGCCCTAACAAAGAGAAGGTGTTATACTTTGTTCTGCACTGATTATGTGCTCTATTCCCAAAGGGTTCTGGAGCACATGTAAACACACATATTAGTGTGTGTGTTATTGGCATGCTGGGGCATCAGGAAAAGAGGGAAGAGTTGACGATTATATCTGTTTCAGTTTTGCTATGTTCTATATTCTGGAAGGGCACAAAACACCACTTGAAACCTTTAACTCTGCATTCAATGTATGAGGTACTTACCGATCAACCAAAGCCAGAGCCACAACCTGGTAAGCCGCCACCTCCCCACTTAATAATAAGTAAACAGCATGATTACAAAAGGTCACATCAGATACAGTTGGGAATAGTAAAATGGTGGTAAAATCCTGGCCTCATTGAAGTTTCAGGGAGTTTTGCCACTGACATAAATGGAACCAGGATTTTACTTCAGATCTCTCATTCTCTAAACCCAAATTTTAGTCACTCAGCCAGACTTCCTTTCTGATCCATTCTTCCACATATAAGTACTTTGGTAGCCTACCTCTGACCAGAACATCACACTGTCTTCTCAGATCCAGGGATAGGATTCTTGAGCTTCAGTTTTCTACAGCTGCTGGCTGCGTCCAGTTTCCAGACGTCCACGAGAAGCTGCAGCATGTTTCAGCAGACAAGTGGGGATCCAGACTCCTTCCAGGACGTCCCCTTCAGCTGACTGGTTTTGGTGTCACAGCTAAATGTGACAGGTTGCTCTTGGTGCTGTTAGTTTTGGTAACTTAAATAGTGACAAAATAATAGAGACAAGGGCTCTCCTGAGGCATATCACAGCATCTCATGCTCTTTGAGAGGGCTGATGCAGCCTGGAGTGGTGTTCTGACTATAAGAACAGTTAAGCAGTGGAACAGGTTACCCAGGAAGGATGTGGTATCTCTGTCATTGGAGGTTTTTAAAGGAAGGTTAGACAAACGCTTGCCAGGGATGGTCCAGGTTTATTTGGTCTTGCCTTAGCATGTGGGGCCGAACTAGATGGTCTCATGAGGCCCCTCCCAGCCCTACACTTCTATGATTCTGTCATATCCCTTTCCCCTACCCTATTCCTGTCTTGACCAGTTAGACTGTAAGAGCTTAGAGTTAGGGTCTGTTGACTACTCTGTAAAGCACCTAGCACAATGGGTCCTCAGTCTCAAATGGCCCTAGGCATTCCTGGAATAAACATGATTAATAAATAAAACCCTTAACAGTGACCTCAGTGCAGTTAAAGCAGATGAACTTCTCAAATGCCTGGCACATGGGACAGTCAGATGTGACAGTCAATTGCTACAAGGGTGTATGCAGGGACTTGGTGATTCCCATCTGCCTTGCCAGGAAGTTCCTCATTTATCTGTTGTTTCAGCCCTTAGCTTTTAGACCTCTCTGGCAGCAAGAGTCTGCTGAATACCTCGAGTCCCACTGAAACCTGCTGGAACTTGTTAAATCTGGTACAAGCTTTTGGCTCCAGGACAAACCCTCTCAGCAGTCCCCTGAAAATCCCCTACCTGAGATGGTTCTACTACAACCATTTCCTTTCCTGTCCCTGGGGAGATGGGATTACCTGGCTCAAAACATGGATGCTGTTCTGCAGCCTGTCAGGGGCCTGGTCTACACTACGCGTTTATACCGAATTTAGCAGCGTTAAACCAAATTAACCCTGCACCCGTCCAAACAATGAAGCCCTTTATTTTGATATAAAGGGCTCTTAAAACCGATTTCTGTACTCCTCTCCGACAAGGGGAGTAGCACTGAAATCTATATTGCCATTTCGAATTAGGGTTAGTGTGGCCGCAATTCAACGGTATTGGCCTCTGGGAGCTATCCCACAGTGCACCATCGTGTCTGCTCTGGACAGCAGTCTGAACTCGGATGCACTGGCCAGGTAGACAGGAAAAGCCCCGTGAACTATTGAATTTCATTTCCTGTTTGCCCAGCGTGGAGAGCTCATCAGCACAGGTGACCACACAGAGCTCAGCACAGGTAACAATGCAATCTCCTGAGAATCGAAAAAGAGCTCCAGCATGGATCGCACGGGAGGTACTGGATCTGATCGCTGTATGAGGAGAGGATTCTGTGCTAACAGAACTCCATTCCAAAAGATGAAATGAAAAAACATTTGAAAAAATTTCCAAAGCCATGATGGAGAGAGGCTACACCAGGGACTCAGTACAGTGCCGTGTGAAAGTTAAGGAGCTCAGACAAGCCTACCAGAAAACCAAAGAAGCAAACGGAAGGTCCGGGACAGGGCCGAAAACATGCCACTTCTATGCTGAGCTGCATGCAATTCTAGGGGGGTCTGCCACCACTACCCCATCCCTGTCCGTGGACTCCGAGGTGGGGGTGGTAATCTCAGCCATGCCTGAGGATTCTGTGGACGGGAAAGATGAGGAGGAGGAAGAGGAGGACGAGCCATTGAAAAGTACCCCTTGCGGTTTACGTACTGGGTGCCCTGGTGCTCCGGTGCCAAGATAGGGATATGGGTTCCATCTATTGCCCCACCACAGTGAGGGAATCCCATTGCAGCAAAGCCATCCACTATGACCTGCACGTTTCCCAGAGTCACTACCTTTCGTAGCAGCAGCTTAATGATTGCTTTGGCTACTTACATCACAGCAGCCCCCAGAGTAGATTTGCCTACTCCAAATTGATTCCTAACTGACCAGTAGCTGTCTGGTGTTGCAGGCTTCCAGAGGGCTAGTGCCACTCGCTTCTCAACTGTGAGGGCTGCTCTCATCTTGGTATTCTTTCGTTTCAGGGAAGGGGAAAGCAAGTCACAAAGTTCCATGAAAGTGCCCTTACGCATGCGAAATTTTCACAGCCACTGGGAATCATCCCAAATCTGCAAAACTATGCAGTCCCACCAGTCTGTGTTTGTTTCCCGGGCCCAAAATTGGCGTTCAATGGCTAGAACCTGCCCCATTACCAGCAGGATCTCCAAAGCTCAGGGGCCTGCGGTTTGAGAGAATTCTGTGTCCATGTCCTCATCACTCTCGTCGCTGCACTGTTATAGCCTCGTCCTCCTTGCCTAGTTTTGCTGGTCCTGGTTCAGCATAGACTGCACGATAATGCGCGAGATGTTTACAATGTCCATGATCGCTGTCTTCAGCTCAGCAGGGTCTATGCTTGCTGTGCTATGGCGTTTACACAGCTCACTCAGGAAAAAAGGTGCGAAACGGTTGTCTGCTGCTTTCACGGAGGGAGGGGTGAGGCTGTACCCAGAACCACCAGCGACAATGTTTTTTGCCCCATCAGGCACTGGGATCTCAACCCAGAATTCCAAGAGGCGGGGGAGACTGTGGGAACTATGAGATAGTTATGGGATAGCTACCCACAGTGCAATGCTGGAAATCGACACTAGCCTCGGTACATGGATGCACACCGCCGAATTAATGTGCTTAGTGTGGCCGTGTGCACTCGACTTTATACAATCTGTTTTAAAAAACTGGTTTCTGTAAAATCGGTATAATCCCATAGTGTAGACATACCCAGGGTGAGGAGCACAACTGGAGTAGTTTCAGAGGGGGCTTTAGTCCATTTCATACTGAGATCCTCAATTTCTACTCCATCCCTGTCCCGCACCACTGCTGTCACACCAGAGAAAGCCCCCTGCAATGAGACATGCGCAGTCACAAAAGCTGGTCACAGTTGTTAAGGGCCGACAGTTTCTGAACCTCTCCTGCCATTTACACATTCCCAGCCCTGAAAACGAGGACAGAGGAGTTGAGACCACTAAACCTTACACGGCATCCTTAGTAAACCCTCCTCAGCAAACACCTGTTTGTACTGATGTGTACATTGAAACAACTGGATTCTCATGCGTGAGTGGAAAGTGGATCATTGGGAAGTTTAACCCCTCTCCCCTGTCTGCCTCCCCCAAATGGGCCAAGGAAACTGGGCAGCTGCTTTCCTTCTCAACCCAGATGTGCTTGTTGTTGAAAGGGGGAGAATGGGGTGAGAGATGGGAATAAAAAATCATCCATTTTCCCTGTAAATATGCAATAATTGGAGAGCAAAAAGGAAATTGAGACTATTTCAAACTCTCATGGATAAAATAGGCAAGTTCTGACTAGGTTTTACATTGCTATTGGCCAATTAGCTGGAATAGGAGGAAAATCTGAGGGGATTTTATATGAGTATTCAATAGGATTTAGGTGCCTAAGTACTTTTGTGAATCCAGGCTGGAGAGACTGTATCGTTCTTTGTGATGTGTCCCGCAGACCTGAATTCCAGCACTTACACCGGCCCCAGAACCAGGGGGGCCAAGGGGCCATGGTCCTCCCACCTTTAAACACAAGAAACATAAGCACACAATTCATGTCCCCCAGAGATAGTTTTCCCCCTGAAGAATAATAGATTTTGCTGGGGAGGCACTGCAATTACACCTTTTTCCCACTAGGGACTGCTGTGGTGCCAGAAGAGAGGGCAGCTGGCTCACTGCCAGGGAAGCCAGCTGTGGAAAGGGAGGGGATGCTTTGATCTTGGCATAACTCCCCTCTCCACACACACCCACTTCTACAAATGTTCCAGTTCCCTTGAGCACTTATGTGCCTACACTCTAGCTGCCTTCACTGTGTTAGGTGTAGCTGTACTGACTGGTAGAGGGATTAGCCGAAACAGATTGGCAGAGCTGTCACTGTGATGTGAGGGGAGGTGAATGTGTAACATGAGGGATCAGTTATGTCTTATTTCAGCCCTGAGTGAGTAGGCTGTGTCAGTGGCAGTGTCAGTGCAGAGGGATATTCTTGCCAGGGGGGCTGTCCACAGCCTGGTGGCAGACGTGACAGTGGTCTGCAGGACTTATGTAGGACTGATACCAATGTCAAAAAACTTATCAGTATCAGTTACTGAGCAGATATTATAGATTGTAAGGCCAGAAGAGGCCATTGTAACACAGGCCAGAGAACTTCCCAAAATGACTCCTAGAGCTTTTAGACAAACATCCTGTCTTGATTTTAAAATTGTCAGTGATGGAGAATCCACCACAAACCCTTGGTAAATTGTTCCAATAGTTAATTACCCTCAACGTTAAAAAAATATACCTTATTTCCAGTGATGTCCATACTCAATGTTCCATATTGTGGAAATGTGATAATGTAAATGGAATTGACCAGTAAGCCTGGGCTATGAAAATCAGATATAAACAAATAAACCTTATAATTAACATCAGCATGACTAAAGACCTGAAGAGAAGTTTGTGCTTTAATATTTGCAGGATAAGGGAATTAACAAAAGCAATGAGAAACTTATTAAAATACCCCCCCACCCAAAATTATATGTTACTGGAAGTCCAGACCAGTATTTAATGCAATAGGAAAGTAATAACATTTTTCATAGAGGTAGCAGTGAATCAATGGTTGCAGTATCTGCTTGCAAACTAAAGCTTCTATCAGGAAAAAAAATTGAACAAATGCTTTACTTTATGAGGTGCCAATATTCCCAATGATATGCCCTCCCCCACCTTTTCTCATTGATATCTTTTATTGGACCAAGTTCTGCTGGGGAGAGAGACAACTTTTGGAGCTACACAGAGCTCTTCTCCAGGTCTGGGAAACACACTGAGAGCCTCACAGCTAAATACAAGATGGAACGGATTGTTTAGCATAAAGGGTTAGCACATATTTCACAAATGATACCTTGAAATATGTGGGGGAAAAACCAAGGAGTACTTGGTGGGTTTTAGCCCATGAAAGCTTATGCCCAAATAAATTTGTTAGTCTGTAAAGTGCCACAAGGACTCCTTGTTGTTTTTGCTGATACAGACTAACATGGCTACCACTCTGGGTATGTCTACACTATGGGATTACTCTGATTTTACAGAAACCGTTTTTTTGAAACAGATTCTATAAAGTCGAGTGCACATGGCCACACTAAGCACATTAATTCGGCGGTGTGCGTCCATGTACCGAGTCTAGCGTCACTTTCCGAAGCGTTGCACCGTAGGTAGCTACGGCAGCGTGGTGACGAGAGTGACGAGGACATGGACACAGAATTATCTCAAACCGTGGGCCCCGGCGCGTTGGAGATCATGCTGGTAATGGGGCAGGTTCTAGCCATTGAACGCTGACTTGGGGCCCGGGAAGCAAGCACAGACTGGTGGGACTGCATAGTGTTGCAGGTGTGGGATGATTCCCAGTGGCTGTGAAACTTTCGCATGCATAAGGGCACTTCCATGGAACTTTGTGACTTGCTTTCCCCTGCCCTGAAATGCCAGAATACCAAGATGAGAGCAGCCCTCACAGTTGAGAAGCGAGTGGCAATAGCCCTCTGGAAGCTTGCAACACCAGACAGCTACCGGTCAGTCGGGAATCAATTTGGAGTGGGCAAATCTATTGTGGGGGCTGTTGTGATACAAGTAGCCAAAGCAATCACTAAGCTGCTGCTACGAAAGGTAGTGACTCTTGGAAATGTGCAGGTCATAGTGGATGGCTTTGCTGCAATGGGATTCCCTCACTGTGGTGGGGCGATAGATGGAACCCATATCCCTATCTTGGCACCGGAGCACCAGGGCATCCAGTACGTAAACCACAATGGGTACTTTTCAATGGTGCTGCAAGCACTGGTGGATCAGAAGGGACGTTTCACCAACATCAACATGGGATAGCCAGGAAGGATTCATGACGCTTGCGTCTTCAGAAACACTACTCTGTTTAAACAGCTGCAGCAAGAGAATTACTTCCCAGACCAGAAAATAACAGTTGGGGATGTTGAAATGCCTGTAGTTATCCTGGGTGACCCAGCCTACCCCTTAATGCCATGGCTCATGAAGCCATACACAGGCAGCCTGGACAGTAGTCAGGAGTTGCTCAGCTACAGGCTGAGCAAGTGCAGAATGGTGGTAGAATGTGTATTTGGATGTTTAAAGGGACAGTGGCGCACATTACTGACTCACTCAGACCTCAGCCAAACCAATATCCCCATTGTTATTGCTGCTTGCTGTGTGCTCCAAATGCGAAAAAGATCAGCGCCAATCATCTCCCTCTTCCCCCCACTTGGCTAACTGCAGGGAAAGATTTTTTTTTCAGCCACAGGCAAACAGCCATCTCTGTCCCCTTAATTAAATTCCCGTATTTCAACCAGGTTACCGTGAACGATATCACTCTCCTGAGGATAACACAGCGAGATAAAGAATGGATGTTGCTTGAATGTCAGCAAACACTGGGACCATACGTTGCGAGGCTTTGTCATGCAATTACACCAGATTACTTGCTACATGCATGGCATGGTCAAGTGTCCTACCATGGAGGACGGAATAAGGCTGCACTGCCCAGAAACCTTCTGCAAAGGCTTTTGAAGTACTTCCAGGAGAGCTTCATGGAGATGTTCCTGGAGGATTTCCACTCCATCCCCAGACACGTTAACAGACTTTTCCAGTAGCTGTACTGGCCACGAATGCATCCCAAGTCCTCAGGGCAAATTAATCATTAAAAAATGTTTGCTTTTAAACCATGTTTTATATTTACAAAGGTACACTCACCAGAGGTCGCTTCCATGGCTTCATTGTCTGGGATATCATCTTGAGAGGGTAATTCTGTCAGGGTGAGAAAAAGCTCCTGGCTGCTGGGGAGAACGGAGTGCTGTGTGCTCTCTGCAAGCTCGTCCTCCTCTTCCTCCTCCTCATCTTCCCCGTCCACAGAGTCCTCAGGCATGGCTGAGATTACCCCCACCTCGGAATCCACGGTCAGGGATGGGGTAGTGGTGGCGGACCCCCCTAGAATTGAATGCAGCTCAGCATAGAAGTGGCATGTGTTCGGCCCTGCCCCGGACCTTCTGTTTGCTTCTTTGGTTTTCTGGTAGGCTTGTCTGAGCTCCTTAACTTTCACACGGCACTGTACTGAGTCCCTGATGTGGCCTCTCTCCATCATGGCCTTGGAGACTTTTTCAAATGTTTTTTCATTTCATCTTTTGGAACAGAGTTCTGCTAGCACACAATCATCTCCCCATATAGCACTCAGATCCAGTACCTCCCGTGCGGTCCATGCTGGAGCTCTTTTTCGATTCTCAGGAGACTGCATAGTTACCTGTGCTGATGAACTCTGCATGGTCACCTGTGCTGATGAGCTCTCCATGCTGGGCAAACAGGAAATGAAATTCAAAAGTTCACGGGGCTTTTCCTGTCTACCTGGCCAGTGCATCCGAGTTCAGATTGCTGTCCAGAGCTGTCACAATGGTGCACTGTGGGATAGTGCCCGGAGGCCAATACCATTGAATTGCAGCCACACTAACCCTAATACGAAATGGCAATACTGATTTCAGCACTATTCCCCTCGTTGGGGAGGATTACAGATACCAGTATTAAGAGCTCTTTATATCGATAGAAAGGGCTTCATTGTGTGGACGGGTGAAGGGTTAATGCGGTTTAACGCTGCTAAATTCGATATAAACTTGTAGTGTAGACCAGGCCTCTGAAACCAATCTGTTCCACCTTGTATTTAGCTATGAAGCTCTGAACGTATCTGTTCCACCGAGCTTCCTCATATGCCAGTTCCTTTGATGGTGTCAGAGGGCGGGTCCAGGACCCATCAGAGGGACAGGGCCCCTCAAATTCCAGCTTCCACATGTGAGTGGGACTGAGAGAGTCGTTAAGATCTCATCAGATACTGGCACACACACAGGAGGGGACACCTCCATCCCCACGTTTCCCCTCATAGCATCCCACCGCTCCTTCTCTCCCGGGCCTTGGAGGAGTCTTTCTATATGGAGTGGCTGCAAGAAATACCCCAGTCACCGGGAAACTTCAAACATGGGAATCAGAAGTTCTGAGAAAAGTCTTCTGTATTCCTTGCCACCTTCACATCAACTACAAAACCCTGGATAACGTGCTCCAATGCACCATAAAACTTTTAGTTCCTAGCAGACACCAGAAAGCAATACACAGACAACTTCATCCCACTCCCACTCTAAGGCACAACCTGAGCAGTGATCCTGTAGGCTGCAGTATCAACAGTTCAGCAAAGGCCATGCATTCGGGAAGTTAATCTCCTTTAACAGTGCCAAGGTCATTGATGAGATTTTGTGTCAGAGCGTGAGTTGGATGGCAGTGTGGGGGCATGCTGCTTTCCAGTCTCCATTGGAGAAGGAAATCTTCTAGACTCCAGTACAGTTAACCCTCAACTCCCATCTTAGTCTGCAAATAACCCACCCACCAGCAGCACAGGTCCCTCTCCCATTGGCTGGGCCCATCCAGCAAGAACCCAACTTTCAAATATTTTCTACCCCTCCCCAGCACCCACCATCATGCCTCATGGATCACCAGTCTCTCAATGACCCATCCTCAGCCACCCATAGGTCCCACAATCCCCAGATGAGTGGGATGAGTGGAACAGAACCACAAGAAAAAACAAAACAAAATATTGTGTTGGTGTATCCTGTGTGCGTTCTTTGAGGCCTAACAAGGTGTGAGCTCACAGTGAAGCTTTTCCCACACTCCAGGCATTTATAGAGTCTCTCTCCCGTGTGGATCCTCTGATGTGCTTTAAGGAGTGAGTTCAACTGGAAGTTTTTCCCACACTCAGTACATTTAAAAGGTCTCGCCACGGTGTGGATTCTCATGTGTCTAATGAGGCCTGAGGTCACACTGAATCATTCCCCACTGTCGGGGCATTTATAAGATCTGTCTTCCAAGTGGATTCTCCAGTATCTCCTAAGGACTGAGCAATCATTGTTCCTTTTGCCACACTCAGGGCACTTAAATGGTCTCTCTTCTGTATGGATTCTTTGGTATTTCATAAGGGCTGAGCTGTAGACCAACACTTTTCCCACACTCGGGACAATTATAGAATTTCTCTCCCGTGTGGATTTCCTGGTGTATAATAAAGGTTGAGCTGTCCCTGAAGCTTTTCATGCAGTCGGGGCATTTATAGGGTCTCTCTCCGGTGTGAGTTCTCTGATGGGTAATAAGGATTTATTTCTGCCTGAAGCTGTTTCCACACTCAAGGCATTGAAAGGGTCTCTCTGCTGTGTGGCTTGTCTGATGTTTAATGAGGGCTGAGCTCAGACAGAAGCTTTCCCCACAGTTGAAGCATTTATAAGGTTTATTGACCGTGTGTGTTCTCTCATCTGTAAGAAGGTAGGAGCTCACTTGGAATCTTTTCCCACAGCTGAGATAGTCATAGGGTTTCTCTGTTGTATGGATTTTCTGATGGGTACAAAGGGTTGAGCTCAAATGGAAGTTTTTCCCATAGTCAGGGCACTCATAGGGCTTCTCTCCAGTGTGGATCGCCCGATGTACGATAAGTGCTGAATTCACAGCAAAGCTTTGCCCACACTCAGGGCAGCTATAGGGTTTTCCTGCCATGTGTATTTGCTTATGTTTCACAAGGGTCAACCTCACACTAAAGCTTTTCCATACTCAGGATAGTTAGAGGGCTTCTCTCCCGGGTGGGTTCTCTGGTGGGTAATAAGTTTTGAGCTGTCACTGGTGTTTTCTGTAGTCTGGGCACTTATAGGGCTTCTCACGAATGTGGATTCTCTAGTGGGTAATAAGAGTTGATCTCTGCTGGAATCTTTCCCTGCACTCACTACATTTAAAGGGTCTCTTGTCTGCGTGCAGCCTCTGATGATCAATAAGGGATGAGCTCAAACTGAAGCTTTTTCCACACTCAGGGCAGCTATAAGGTTTCTCTCCAGGGCTGATTCTCTGTTGGGCTTGGATATTGTTAGTTTTCCTGAGAGCTCTGCCGATGGAAGTGGCTTTACCCTGTGGTGCCTCTCCAGGGACTTTTTTCTTGACTGTCTGATCTGCATCAAGACTCCCAGGCCACCACCTGCCTAGGACTCTGAGAAACATTCCCTGATCTTCCCAATAACTGTCCATGTGGCTCTGCTTGCTGCTGAGTGATCTTTTCCTTTTTATTTACTGTCCTATTGTCTATTGGAATAAAGAGGGAAAGCGGAGACCCGAATCATTCCTTGTGCTGGGAAACAGAGCCCTCAGAAAGGGAGCATGGCAGAAATAAATAATAATAGGAGCTGAAATTAGGGGCCAAAGCTCCCACCTCTATTTTCACCAAACTGATTTTTATCCAGCTACAATTATCTCAGGGTCACATCAACCTTGTCTCTAAGGGGACCTCTTACCCCTTCTTACTTCATACAAAGGGAGAGACTTTGCTGGGAAAACCACTGGCCTCTTTAATACGGCACAGACCAGATGCAGTGTCGAAAGCATCAGAATTTGCTACCGCAAGAAACCTGACACAGATGATGTATCATAGGTTTGCTTGCCCTTCAAAAAAGCATCCCCTGCTTTGCAAGCATAGGGGTAGAAATCCTGCCAGAGAGGCAGGGCTGTCCTTAGCCATAGGCAGAATAGGCAGCTGCCTAGGGCACCACTAGGTCTGGGGGAACTGCTCTACTGGGACCCCGCAGTGGAGCATGTAAGAGCAGGGCTGCTGGGTCCTAGAGAGAGATGAATGCAGCACAGTCTGAGGCAGGGGATTGGCTGCTGGGGTCTCTGGGAAGGGGTGGGGGAAGGAACTCACCTGTAGGGTGACAAGATGTCCCGATTTTATAGGGACGGTCCCGATTTTTTGGTCTTTTTTTTATATAGGCTCCTATTTCCCCCCACCCCCAGTCCCAATTTTTCATATTTGCTGTCTGGTCACCCTAGGTGGGGGTAATTGGTACCTATATAAGACAAAGCCCCACATATCGGGACTGGCCCTATAAAATCAGGACATCTGGATCTGGTCACCCTAGCTAGGGAGCGCGTCTCTCCCCCAAGCTGGCAGCGATCCATCTCATCCGGGGGAAGCTGCACAAGGGAGGATGAGCTGCTGTGGCTCTATGGATGCCCCGTCCCTGAGATCAGATGCTGTGCTAACTTCACCATGGTCTGTTGGGTTGGCAGTGGTGCCCATTGGCGTGTGATTGGACCTGAGGTTTGCTGCTGCTGTTGCCACTCTGCACCCCAAGAGGTGGATTTTGGGGTCCTGCAGTTTTCCACCTATCTCCTCCTCTACTGCAGCTGTTGGAAGAGCAGGCTGGGGGGTTAGCCAAGCATGAAACCAGTACTGTGTTGCCATTTAGATTGTCATTTAACAAATTTGTTCACCAAAAATGCTCGCTAACAATCCTGAATTCAATTTCAATACTTTTTTTTAAAAAAAATCAATATCTTAGCCAAAAACAGAAAATTAAGTTGTTGACAATTATTTGTGACAAGTTTGGTATGGGGAAGGGAGTGGGCCAGTTTTCATCAGAGAAACAAAAAATGTTGACTGACTTTCCTATAGCTCTGTTACTGATAAATAGAGCCCTCCAACAACTGTAATATGCTCATCTCCTTATTAATGTATAGAGCAGGGGTCGGCAACCTATGGCACATGTGCCAAAGGTGGCATGTGAGCTGATTTTTGATGGCATGCAGCGGTGGTCTGAGCGGCTCAGCCCATCACTGCTCTGGGGTTCTGGCTGCTGCCCATTGCCACCCAAGGTCCCAGCCACCTGCCTCACTCAGCACCCACTGCTGGCCTGGGGACCCTCAAGGAACCCCAGGCTGGCAGTGGGCTGAGCAGGCTGGCAGCTGATATCCTGGCTGAGCCACTCAACCCGCTGTCGGCCTGGGGTTCCATTCACTCAGCTGGTAGGTGGGCTGAGCAGGACTAAATTCAACGAAATAAGAAAACAAGAGCAACTAATGACAAAGTGCAAGAACCTAGAGCAGTGGTCCCCAACCTTTTTCGTCTGGTGGGTGCCAGACAAAGGACCGTGGGGATGGACGAGCATCCACAGAAATGCCACTGAAATTCGGTGGCATTTCAGCGGCAACACCTCTTGATGACGCTGCTTATCGGCGGCACGCGGCGTAATCCAGAGGCGTCGCCGCCAAAATGCCGTCGAATTTCAGCTGATGCCCGGCCAGTACACAGGTGCACTGAGAGTCTATGTGGGCACAGCACTGGGGATCCCTGACCTAGAGAGCCTCCTAAAGCATGGCGATCATTTTGATTTAAATGGACTTGAACTGTACGAAGAATTGAGGACACTGTTATCAATTTTGTCACATGCAAAATTGATGATGGACACTGTACAGTTTACTCATACCAGCAAATTTGTTGACATATATCCTAATATGTACATTGCCACTCATATTCTACTGACAATTCCTGTAACAGTAGCATCAGGAGAACGGAGTTTCTCAAAACTAAAGCTCATTAAAAACTATCTCCACTCTACAAGGAGTCAGGAACACTTGATTGGTCTTGCTATTCTTGCAGTCAAACAAGACATCACTTTGTCTTTGTCATACGATAACATTCTTACTGATTTTGCAGCCAAAAAAGCCAGGAAGATTGCTTTGAATTAGGAACAAATCCTTGTTTCAATACCTCTTCATAGAAATCTCCAATAAAATGTTGACAAATTAAAAAATTATATTATTTGCATCATTCTGTCAAATCAGAATTTTTTCTATAGTGCTACTTCTTCAGTGCTAGTCCATCAGCATTGCAGTGTGCTTAACTACGTTAAACTGGTTTTAATAACATGCATGTGGCAAGTTTTCCAATAGTGTAAGCTTATGTTTGTGTTGCTAAGAGCAAGACAGGCACAGGGGCACCAGTTTAATAATGCCGCTCAGGGCACCATAAATCCTAAGGACGGCCCTGCAGAGAGGAGTCTCCTTTCTCCAGCCCCAAGTCCTTCAGATATCAATTTTGAGTTAAATTGACTTAACTCTGCCCCTAGAGCTAACATTATCCACTGGGATTGGTTCATTGTTGGCAGTACCAGAATAAGCAGATATGAGGTGGGACTGCAAGACTCTGCTATTGTTTTTCTTTCTGTTCTGTGCAGGTTTGTGTACCATGCTCATCCCCATGGTATGCGAGTGCCTCTCAGCTGTGCGTTAAGCCATGCAACTACACATCTGCCAGGGGTTGTTTGTTCTCTCACCCTCTCTCCAGAGGGAGAAGCGTCTTGAGAGTCTTTGTTGGGTAATGGGTCTTTTTTATTTTTAATAGAAATATACCTGTAGCTGTGTGTATATATTAGAGAAGGCTAAGGAAAGGAAATGCATCTTGCACTGCGAATGGAAAGCAGTGAGATTAGTGATGAACCTTAGTTCCTGGAGAAGTTCATTCCACAATCTCAGACTGGCCATGGAGAAAATTCTGTCCCTTCACAGACGAGCTTCACTCTTGTTGTTGACATTTCCACTGGGACAGAGGAGAAGAGACCCAGAGCTTTAGATGATCTTTGAGATATCCATGGCTCAAGCCACAAAGCATTTTGAAGATAAGGACTGAGATCTTGAGCTTCACTCTAAGCCAGCATAGAGAATGGAGGACAGGTGTGAGGTGCTCATGTAGTCTGCGAGGCTGAAGAGATGCGTTGCAGTGTTCTGAACAAGTTGCAGTTTCCTCAGTGCAGAAGGTTTCTTGCTCATCATGTATTTCACAGCTTTGACTTCCAGCATTTATCTGCAAGCATTCCAGCTGCCTTACCTTCACTGCAGTGGTCCCCAATACAGTGCCCGTGGGTGCCATGGCGCGTGCCGGGGCATTTATGTGTGCCCACCTAGTGCCAAGCAGGGGAGGGAAGCCACGACCCTGCGCCTGCTGGGGACAGAGAACTTCAGGGCCTGCAGGGTGCAGGCACGTGTTCTCTGCTCCTGGCAGGCGTGGGGCTGCAGCTTCTCTCCAGCTTCTCCAGGGCTGCAGGCTCCGGTGTTCTCTGTCCCCAGCAGGTGCTGGGCTGTGGCTTCTCTCCGGCTTCGAAGCCATGGCCCTGCCCCTGCTGGGGACAGAGAACTCCGGGGCTGCAGGCTTCATTCTATGTTAAAGTAAGAATAATAAATATATTTGGATCAGCAATGTTTTACTTTTTTAAAATACAAAAGATGAAAACTGTTTATGATATTTATTTTGTAAAAACTCCTTAATTTTTCTTACAGGTAGATAAAAAAGAGCAAATTCACATGGTAAGATGAAAGAGTAATTGCCAAATAATTTAATTAATACGTTTTACATGTAAAATTACCCTTTTTATCTTATGGATTCAAATATTATGTAATAGTAAATATGATGTTTTTCATAGTATTTAATGTACAAAATAAGCCTTGCAAAATTGCTGGTGCCTGTCACACTCTTCTGAAAACATAAATGTGCTACTGGCCACAAAAAGGTTTGGGACCACTGCTTCACTGTGTTCAGTGCAACTGTATTGAAGGGTGGAGGCAGTGTTCCCTCTAATTTTTCCCATCAATGTGTGGAATGAATTTTACGTGCACTGATATGGCGGTGATATGTGGTGGGGGTGGGGCAGAGGGGCTTGGAGTGTGGGAGAGGGCTCAGAGCTGGGGCAGAGTTGAGGTGCTGTGGGTGAGGGCTCTGGCTTGGGGTGTGGGCTCTGGGGTGGGGCTGGAGATGAGGGATATGGGGTGCAGGCTGCCCTGGGGCTGTGACACGGAGAGAGGTTTCCCCCCAGCCTTCTCACCCTGCAGAAGCTCCAGGGCTGGGGCCATGGGAGAGGCGCCTCTCCCCAGCTGCAGCAACTCCAGGGCTGAGGAGGAGAGGAGTCTCACCCTACCGCAGCCCTGAGGCTGTGCGGGAGAGGTGTTTCTCTTTGCCGCACCACAGCCCTGGGGCTGGGGGAGTCAGCACAGCCCCTCATACCCCACACTCCCCCATCATCATCCCCCCACCTCACCCCATACCCGAGTGCAGTGTGCACGCCTGTGCAGCCCTTGGTGGCCTCTTGTGTGTCTGTGCAGGCGCGTACCTTAGAGGGATCGTAGGTTGTCAGAGCTGTCACTTGGATACGAGGAGCAGTGCAGATGTACGGCACAAGATCATTGATGCCTCATTTCAACTCTGAGCTTCGTAGCCTGTCAGCAGAAGTGCACAAGGGTATCTTCTTGCTATAGGGATGGTCAGCAGTCTGGTGCCAGAATGACAGTGCTGTCCAGGGCTTGGTGAGGGGTAAGTGAAGACAGCATCTCGAGACACCTCTGGGCCAGGGTGGATGGTGGTAACATTTTGTAGGTCTGGGGTGGTTTGTTGGAGTAGGCTCAGGGCAGGTCTACACATAAAATGCTTCGATTGCGCTGCTGTACCACATCAGCCTAGACACCACCTATGCCAATGGGAGGGCTTCGCCCGTTGGCACAAGTAATCCACCTCCCGAGAGGCGATTGCTAGAGAACTGTCCCTTTGATGTAGCGCTGTCTACACCGGGACTTAGGTCACTTTAGCCATGTCACTCAAGGGTGTGGATTTTTCACTCCCCAAATGACATAGTTACACCATCCTAGTTCCCTAACGTAGATCAGGTCTCACTGTGTGGCTTGTTGCAAGTTGGTCAAAATGTCATTGAAGCTGGTGGATATAAGCACCACCCTTCTTTTAAGAAATAATTAAACTACTTTCTGATATAACAGCCATCTTCACCCCACAGACAGGCATGTGTCACTGCCCAAAACAAAGGGGTAGCTCAGGAATTTGAATTATATGAGAAAGGGTATTGACTGGATATTGTTTTGAAGTTTGTGTGTGCGTGTCTGTGCAGAGGTGCTGCACCCCTATTGTTCCATATGGGTGATCCACCCCTGCTCCCCCCTGAGGCCCTGCCCCCACTCTGTCTCTTCCCCATAGGTCCTGTCCTTGCTCTGCCTCTTCCCTCTCACACTCTGTCCCTTCAAGGCCCACGCCCACCCGCCACTCGCTGCTCTTCGCCTGTCCCCAAAGTCCTCCCCCAGTCACCAAACAACTGATCAGGGGCCTCGCCGAACAGCACCCATGGAAAAAAACTAGTGAGTCTTCAGCACCCACCAGCCACCTGCCGATCAGCTGCTTAGTGGCAGGCAGGAGTTGCTATGGGGAGAGGGCAGAGCGGGGGACAGTTGGGGGACAGCGAGGGTGGGGTTTGGGGAGAAGGGGCGGAGTGGGGGCAGGGCCTCAGGGTGGAGCTGGGGTGGAGCACTCACCTGGAAAGAAGAAAGTTGGCACTTGTGGCTGGCATTATGAACAAAGAAACCATCCCCTCTTGTTTGATTCCTCCTGTGTTCAGGGAACAGCTTTTTGTACATTCTCTGTAAATAAACAGGATTCCATTGAAGACACCTGGCTCCATCATTTCCTCCTGCTAACAGAAACAAATCACAGGGCCTCCAACTTTGGCTGACTGCTCAGGTCAAAAGGGGTGGCAGAGGGTAAGCCTAGTGTAGGTAGATCCTGCTTGCTACACATGACCTAAGACTGAGCTTCACCTTAGCAAAGAGAGGGTATTAGATTTAGGGTGTCTGCATGGGAGGTTTAATCCAAAACCTTGTGTTCTATTCCATGCAATTTGCAGTCCAGTAACGTGCACACAGAACCAGCACACAGAACCTCTGTTCTGTTTTCACTTTGCATTGAGTGAACCCCCAGTGAGAGTTTGCCATGAGCTGAGGGCATATCATTCTCTGGGGCTATTCAATCCGTTGGTTGGCTCTCTGAGCAGCATGCATCCTGGAGTTCTTTACCCTCTGAATTGTGTGGCGCCAGCTGGGCTTAAATGAAAAAGAAAAGTCCCATGATTCCATTGTCTTCTGCCCGTGCTTTCTTTCTGGACTGGAGGGGTGTCATTTTTTAATTGCTGTCAGGCAGACGCAACAATGCTCTGCACTGCTGCAGTGACGAGCACAAATGTGCACAGGTGGCTTGGGCTGCTTTACGGCACTCAAAGCCAGATGAATTCAGCATTGGACTTTGCCTGTTGCACTACTGTGAAGATGACATGGGAGCAGGAGACTATTCTATGGCAGCAGCAGCTCCTCTGGCAGCAGGAGAAGGAGGAAGAACAGGAGGATGCCACCAAGCTGTTCGAAAAAGAGGACTGGATCCTGGATCACCTATGCAGTATTCAATACCATTTCTGGGCCCTGGAATCCAGCATGGATTGGTGGGAGAGGATCACTCTGTAGAGCTGGGATGACCAGCAGTGAAGAGAGAACATAAAAATGGCCAGACTGGGTCACACCAAAGGTCCATCTAGCCCAGTATCCTGTCTTCCAACAGTGGCCAGTGCCAGGTGCCACAGAGGGAATGAACAGAACAGGTAATCACCAAGTGATCCATCCCGTCACCCATTCCCAGCTTCTGGCAAACAGGCTAGGGACACCATCCCTGCCCATCCTAATTAATAGCCACTGATGGACCTATCCTCCATGAACTTATCTAGTTCTTTTTTGAACCCTCTTATGGTCTTGGCCTTCACAACATCCACTGGCAAGGAGTTCCACAGGTTGACTGTGCGTTGTGTGAAGAAATACTCCGTTTCATTTGTTTTAAACCTGCTGCCTATTAATTTTATTTCATGACCCCTAGTTCTTGTGTTATGAGAAGTAGTAAACAACACTTCCTTATCTGCTTCCTCTACACCAGTCATGATTTTATAGATCTCAATCATATCCCTCTTTAGCCATCTCTTTTCCAAGGTGAAAAGTCCCAGTCTCATTAGTCTCTCCTTGTATGGAAGATGTTCTATACCCCTCATCATTTTTGTTGTCCTTTTCTGAACCTTTGCCAATTCCAATATATCTTTTTTGAGATTGGGCGACGACATCTGCATGTAATATTCAAGATGTGGGTGTACCATGGATTTATATAGAGGCAATATGATATTTTCTGTCTTATTATCTATCCCTTTCCTAATGATTGCCAGCATTCTGTTTGCTTTTTTAACTGTCGCTGCACACTGAGTGGATGTTTTCAGAGAACTAGCCACAATAACTCCAAGATCTCTCTCTTGAGTGGTAACAGCTAATTTAGACCCCCTCATTTTATATGCATAGTTGGGATTATGCTTTCCAATGTGCATTTATCAACATTAAACTTCATCTGCCATTTTGTTGCCCAGTCACACAATTCTGAGAGATTCTTTTGTAGCTCTTCACAGTCTGCCTAGGTCTTAACTATCTTTAGTAATTTTGTATCATCTGCAAGTTTTGACAACTCACTGTTTATCCCTTTTTCCAGATAATTTATGAACATGTTGAATAGGACTGGTCCCAGAATAGACCCCTGGGGGGACACCACTATTTACCTGTCTCCATTCTGAGAACTGACCGTTTATACCTACCCTTTGTTTCCTATCTTTCAACCAATTACTAATCCATGAAAGCACCTTTCCTCTTATCCTGGGGCAGCTTACTTTGCATAAGAACCTGTGGTGAGTGACCTTGTCAAAGGCTTTCTGAAAATCTGAGTACACTATTTCCACTGGATCCCCTTGGTCCACATGCTTGTTGACCTCTGTCCCCAAAGAATTCTAGTAGATTGGTGAGGCATGATTTTCCTTTACTAAAACCATCTTGACTCTTACTCAACAAATTATGTTCATCTATATGTCTGACAATATTGTTCTTTAGTATAGTTTCAACCAGTTTGCCTAGTACTGAAGTCAGGCTTACAGGCCTGTAATTGCTGGGATGACCTCTGAAGCCCTTTTAAAACATTGGCATCACATTAGCTATCCTCCAGTCATCTGGTACAGAAGCTGATTTAAATGATATGTTACAGACTACAGTTAGTAATTCTGTAATTTCACATTTGAGTTCCATGAGAACTCTTGGGTGAATACCATCTGGTCCTGGTGACTTACTGCTCTTTAATTTATCAATTTGTTCCAAAATCTCCTCTACTGACATCTCAATCTGGAACTGTTCCTCAGATCTGTCACCTAAAAAGAATGGCTTGAATTTGGGAATCTCCCTCACATCCTCAGCCGTGAAGACTGATGCAAAGAATTCATTTAGTTTCTCCGCAATGGCCTTATCGTCCTTGAGTGCTCCTTTAGCATCTCGTTCATGCATGGCCCCACTGGTTGTTTAGCAGGCTTCCTACTTCTGATGTACTTAAACAAAATTTTGCTATTACTTTTTGAGTCTTTGGCTAACTGTTCCTCAAATTCTTTTTTGGCCTTCTTAATTATATTTTTACACTTCATTTGCCGGTGTTTATGCTCCTTTCTATTTTCCTCACTAGGATTTAACTTCCGCATTTTAAAGGATGCCTTTTGCCTCTCACTGCTTCTTTTACTTTGTTGTTTAGCCATGGTGGCTCTTTTTTGGTTTTCTATGTTTTTTTAATTTGGGGTATTCTCTCTTATGTTGTGATCCGGGAGCCCGGGCTGAGCAGTTGCTGCTCCCGGGGGGTCTGTGCTGGGGCAAGCCAGTCATTAACCCCTCCATGCCCGGCTGGAGGGGGGGGAGGACTTACTCCATCTGGGACCAGCTCCCTGAGCAGTCCTGGACTCTGCCCGCACCAGACCCTGGGCCAGAGTCCCCATGTGAGCGAGTGACCCCAGGGGAAGTACTGGGGATGGCCAGAGTGATGTTCAGTTTTTTTGCAACAGTGTTACACTGTTCACTCGTATTCAGCTTGTGATCCACTATGGCCCCCAGAACCCTTTCCACCGTACTCCTTCCTGGGCAGTCATTTCCTATTTTGTACGTGTGCAACTGATTGTTCCTTCCTAAATAGAGTACTTTGCATTTGTCCTTATTGAATTGCATCTTATTTACTTCAGACTTTATTTTCTTTATTTCTTTATTTTATTTACTTTATTTTCTCCAGTTTGTCCAGCTCATTTTGAATTTTCATCCTCTCCTCCAAAGCACTTGCAACCCCTCCCAGCTTGGTATCATTCACAAACTTTATAAGAGTACTCTCTGTGCCATTATCTAAATCATTGATGAAGATATTGAACAGAAATGTATCCAGAACTGATCCCTGCAGACTCCATTCGTTATGCCCTTCCAACCCTACTCTTTCGGAACTGTTTTCCAACCAGTTTTGCACCCATCTTATTTTAGCCCCATTTAGGTTGCATTTCCCTAGTTTGTTTATGAGGTCATGGGAGACAATATCAGAAACATTACTAAAGGCAACATAGACCATGTCAACCACTTCCCCTCCTCCACAGGGGTTGTTATCCTGTCAAAGAAAGCTACCAGGTTGGTTTGACATGTGAGACTGCTATCTGTAGGAATTAGCTACATCAGATGGCATTTTTTAGCAAAGTAGGACCAGTTGCTGCAGCTAGTACGATCCTACAGATAGCAGTTTCACACATCCTATGGTGTAAGAAATGGCTATCTGTAGGGATGTGCTACCTGTAGCAGCGACAGGTCCTATTTTCCTAGAAACTGCTATCTGATGTAGCTAATTCCTACAGATAGCCGTTTCTTACACCATAGGCTATGTGAAACTGCTACCTGTAGGGATTTGCTACCCGTAGTAGGGAGAGGTAGTGAATTGTTACAATTAGCAATTACTGACACATTCTTCAGGTTCTTATGTGCTGACTTGTCCTAATTTGCTAAAACTTGACTGTGGTGTGGGATGGAAACATAAAGTGTTCAGCTTCCAAACGACTCTTGCTAGATTCATGTTAGTGGGATGCGAGACAGTTGGCAAGAGCAAACGGGACAAATACCCAGTTTTGTCAACAACGTGGGGTGCACAGGAACATGCAGGGGGGTGAGCAAAGATGCCAGTCCCAGGCAGGGGGGCGGGCATGGCTTGGGTGAGCAGCAATGCCAGCCCCTTTCAGGGAGGGGGGCTCGGGTGAGCTGCTTGGGCCAGCCCTGCACAATTTGGGGAGAGGGCCTCAAGCTAGCCCCACATGGTGTCACATTTTCCCTTCGGGAAATATGGTCACCCTAGTGATATCAGAGCCGTGGTTTCAGCCCCACAAATATAAATAAAATAGGTTACTCTGCTGAGTTTGTGAAATATTTCTGGGGCTGAGGGAAGAAGGTCAAGGGGCTGCACTGTGGGAACTCACTGCTGAAATTACCTCACATTCTATGAGGAATTGCCAATTTCAAGACATTCGGTAGAAGCATGTGAGCTTGAGAGCAGCCAGAGGAGTCACTGTTTAACCAGATTCTCTCCCTTAACTATAACATAGCTGGTTCACACCCCCACCTTCCCATCGCAGACAGACCTCCTCAGCTAGGCCTCTTACACACCCAGTCCACCCTCTCCAATTCTCCACTCTCACCCCCTACGCAGGGGTGACATGTGCCTTACTTTGCAATTCCTCATCTTCAGACACTACAGTTTAGCTACTCTCTCCTTTCTGGAAGGTGCTGCTTTTAGAGCCCTTCTGGTCACAGGTTCATAGCAGCACTGCAAAAAATGCCGTCTAGTCTGGCTCAGGCAGGCTCTTTTTAAACAGAGGGCAAAAGGAGAAAGATAGGAAAGGGAAGGAAAAGGACACAGGAAGGACGGGGCGGCAGCAGAAACTCGTTTCCCATCCCAAGTGCAGCTCAGAACCTAGCCGAAGACAGGGGAGATGGTGATGTTATCGGTTCCCTCTCTCTGGCCCAGTCATGATGCCTTTCAGGATCAGGACCGGGGCCATCAAGGTCCAATAGTGTCATAATGGATCTTGAAGTCCTAGTTGTGTGTGGAAGGATGGGGGAGTGGCTGCCACAATGGTAGAGCTCATGTCTTCCAGTTCACCTCTCTCTCTATATTTTGACACCCCCCTCAATAAAATCTCTCTTTAAGGACCCCCAAAGGATGTGGTGGGTGGAATAGCCCATCCCCTCTGTCATAGGGTGACTGGCAAAAAAGGGAGCAAGGTCCAGTGCAGAACTTCATTTGATCATAAGGGATGCTACAGAGAATAGGCACATCCATTTTCATATGGTGTAGACTGCAGGACTGAGAGACTCCTCTCATCGAGGAGAGAAGAGAGACCACGTTGGAGCGTAGGGCAGGAGCACCAACCACTGGAATTCCAGCTCCCATTGCTGAGAATTCCCAGGCTTCCACAGCAACGTGCTGAGGAGATCCAACAACAGGAAGAGATCGGTCACCCCAGAGGCAGAAAGGGAGAGGCCTGCAGGTACATATGCATCTTGATGGTAAGTTCCGCCCACTGCACAGGACCCTATAGAAACAAGGAAGGCCCAGACTCTTAAAGATACTGTGCTAAGGGGTGATGGGCTCCCCTCTATTATGGGATTGGAACAAAGGATATGGGAACCCCATTTGGATAAAGGAAGAATAAGGCCCTGGGGATACTGTGTTTTTGTTGTGGGAAAATGAGGCACATAAAAAGCACCCCCCCCCCCCTTCAGAATCTCAAACTTTGGGAAGTGGGACTATTGCTCTGGGGAAGCTAGGCTTCAAAGTGTTTGGGAACTTGGACAGCCAAGGGAACAGGTCCCAAATTTAATATAAGAACAGCCACACTGGGTCAGACCAATGGTCCATCTAGCCCAGTATCCTGTCTTCCAACAGTGGCCAATGCCAGGTGCCCCAGAGGGAATGAACAAAACAGGTAATCATCAAGTGATCCATCCCCTGTTGCCCATTCCCAGTTTCTGGCAAACACAGGCTAGAGAATGTAGAGGTGGGAGGTCCGTCAGGGGTTTCAAACATTTCTTTCGCTGAGGGAGAGGCCCCAGATTCTCGTCTAACCTTGGGGGTGGGGAGGCAGAACTTGGGGAATGTACATAATTTCTACAGGAACCAACCTGGGGTCTGAAATGATTCCACTGGAGAAGAGCCCACTCAGATGCTCTGAGCCAGACCAGGATTCCCTAACCCATGTCAGAAAATGGGTGGAACTTGTTTCACAGGTTCTGAAAGCTCAAATATATGCTGATAACCAAATCCCTGATATGAGCCTCAACCACCTTGGCAAACTACAGGGTCAGATGAAGCCCCTCTGGCAGAAATGGATGATGGGACAAAAACTTCTCAGCTCACCTCAGCTTCAACACTGTGTAGAGCTGACAGGCCGCTGGCTCCCAATATCCTCCATCCCTACGTTTCTCCTTCCTCTCCCCTTGGCCTCAGAGGAGCCTCTCTCTCAAAAACTATCAGTTCAATTTCTTTGATGTGTTCTGAAATACTCTTCCACCCTCAGAGCATTCACTTGAACATTTTTAGAATGGGATTTTCTACTTGAAGACAGAAGAGGGAGGGGCTGAAAGCTGAATCCCGGTTGCATTGTCAGTGATGGACAGAGACATAAAAAAGGAAACAAGAAGATGCTGTAGAGCTGTTTGCCTCTTGTGAGTTGATTTTCTCAAAAAAAAAAAAAATTTTTTTTTCCTCTTTTAAAAAACATTACCCACTCTGCATTGTCTCTATCAAAAACAGGAGGGTTTGGGGAGCAAGGAGAAAAAAATAACTTGTTGGGGAAAAACATTTGTATGAAAATCACTGAATAAAATGAACAGAAACAAAAATTACATTTAATGAGAGTGAAGGTTCCAGTAGGACTCACCTGGCCACCCAAAACCTTAGAACACGAGAAGGGAAAAGACTTGTCACAATGATTACAGCATCTCGGATCATACACATCCATGCTTCATGAGGCCTTCACTTCCATCTCTAACAGGAACCCAAAAGTAAAATTCATCCAACTTCATCCCACTCACGCTGTAACACAAAACCCGACCAGTGAACTAATACTAGGCGTCTTTCATTGGCCACTGTCAGAAGACAGGATACTGGGCTAGATGGACCTTTGGACTGACACACTATGGCCAATCAACAGTTCAGCACATCCCATCTCCCACAGCCTGTGTGTTTGGGAATTAATCTGCTTTGACAGCATGCAGGTTACTGCAAAAGTTTTGTGTCAGGGAGTGAGTTGGACGGCAGTGTGGGGGCATGTTGTTTTTCAATCTCTGTTGGAGAAGGAAAACTTTTAGACTCTATGAGTTATTCCCCCACCTCCCATCCCAATCTCCAAGTAATCCACCCACTAGCACCCCAGATACCTCTCCCATTAGCTGGGCCCATCCAGCAACAACCCAATTTCAAAACACTCCATTCACCTCCCGTGCTCCAAAATCCACCATCCTGCCTCATGGGTCCCAAGTCTCTCAATGCCCCAGCACCCATCCTCAGCCAACTATAGATCTCACAATCCCCAGATGAGTGAGTGGAGCAGAACTCTGAGAAAAAACATTGTGACCATCTATCCCATGTGGATTTTCTGATGCCTTATGAGGTGGGAACTCTGACGGAAGTTTTTCCCACACTCGGGGCATTTATAGGGTTTTTCTCCCGTATGGATCCTCTGATGTGTTTTAAGAAGTGAGTTTGACTGGAAGCTTTTCCCGCACTCATTACATTTAAAAGGTCTCTCCTCAGTGTGGATTTTCTGGTGTCTAATAAGGCCTGAGGTCACACTGAATCGTTCCCCACAGTCAGGGCATTTATAGGGCCTGTCTTCTGAGTGGATTCGCCGGTGTCTCCGGAGGGTTGAGCTGTCATTGTACCTTTTCCCACAGTCCAGGCATTTAAAGGGTTTCTCTCCCGTATGGATTCTCTGATGTTTCATAAGGGCTGAGCAATAACTGAAGCTTTTCCCGCACTCGGGGCACTTATAGGGTTTCTCTCCTGTGTGGATTCTCTGGTGTTTAACAAGGGTTGAATTCATACTAAAGTTTTTCCCACAGTCAGGGCATTTATAAGGTGCTGCTGCCGTGTTAGTTCCCTGATGTGTAACAGGTGCTGGCCTTCGTTTCTCTCCAGTGTGCATTCTCTTATGTTTAATAAGGCCTGAACAGTCACTGAAGCTTTCCCCACAGACCAGGCATTTATAGGGTCTCTCTCCTGTGTGGCTCCTCTGATGTCTGGTAAGGTGGGAGCTCAGACGAAAGCTATTCCCGCAATCAAAGCATTTATAGGGTTTTTCTCCCGTGTGGATTCTCAGATGTGCTGTGAGGTCTGAGCTCACACTGAAGCTTTTCCCGCAGTCAGGGCATTTATAGGGCTTCTCTCCAGTGTGGACTCTCTGATGTACAATCAGGATCGATCGCCGATTGAAGCTTTTCCCACACACGGGGCACTTAAAGGGTCTCTCTCCCGTGTGAATTCTCTGATGCACATGGAGGTCTCTACTCACACTAAAGTTTTTCCCACAGTCGGGGCATTTGTAAGGGTTGTCCACCATGTGGGTGGCCTCGTGTGCAAGAAGGTAAGAGCTCACTCGGAATTTTTTGCCACATTTGAGGCACTCATAGGGTTTCTCTCCTGTATGGATTTTCCGATGGGTACAAAGGGTCGAGCTCAGACGGAAGCTTTTCCCACAGTCAGGGCACTTATAGGGTTTCTCTCCTGTGTGGATTCTTTTATGTTTAATAAGGGTTGATCTCACAGTGAAGCTTTTCCCACATTCGGGGCATTTATAGGGCTTCTCTCCAGTGTGAATTCTCTGATGCGTAATAAGAAATGACCTCCGATTGAAGATTTTCCCACACTCAAGGCAGTTATAGGGTTTCTCTCCCATGTGGATTCTCTGATGGACTTTTATACTTTTAGATTTCCTGAGAGCTCTGCCTGTGGTACTGGCTTTACCATGTGACTCCTCTACGGGAATTTTCCCCAGATCTTTTGAACTGCATTGACTCTCGTAGGTAGTCACCTTCTCGGGACTCAGGGAAATGCTCCCTTCGGATCTTCTCAATAGCCTCCCATCTGCTTCTGCTTCCCACAGGCAGTTCTCCTCCTTTATCTTCACCGTCCTATCCTCTGCTGGAATAAAGAGGGAAAATTGAGACCCGAGTCGTTGCTTGGGCTGGGAAGTAAAGAATCCTCTGAAAGGGGCAACAACAGAAATAAATAATATGATCTGAAATAAGGGACCAAATCCCCCAAAGTGGAGGGACCAGTTCTGCTTCTGCATGGCAGCTGAGCACTGAGAAAGAAAGGGGAGGAGGTGGAGAGAGGTGTATTCATGTGTCAGTCAGGGTGTGAGGGGAAACTGACATCTGCCAGGATAATGCGACTCCTGCTGGGAAAACCCTGACATGGGTGAGAAGATGCAGAACTGAGGGACCTTTCTGAGAATCCCAGCTGTTTCCTTCACTCACTCATGATTTCTGAGTTGGTTTAACATACTTCTCACCTGCGCAGGTTCCTTTCGGGATCTCCCCTTCCTCTTCATCCAAGGGGCTCAGCTCCTCCCCTGGCTCCATCGGAAAGATCTGGAGTAGAAATAGCCCTGGATTAGATGGAGTGTGGGCTTCCTGCACACAAGGCGAGTTTATTCACTCATGTGTCTTCATGTGCGATTTTTACCGATTTTTCAGCCGGGAGCAGTTGAGTCATCTTGAAAAGTGAAGAGTTAAAATCAGACTCGTGGTTTTAATATGAGGGAAATGAAGCTTTAATTCTCTCTCCGGTCACAGACCGATGCCACATTGTGCTGCTGCTTTAGCAGGGCTCACTGCATGCTGTGAGGCAATGAGTCCTAGCGGATATGGTACTAGGCAGACCCTCATGAGACCTCTGATCTACACCCTGCTCTGTCATTGGCCTGAAAAGCAATATTCCCATCCCCAAGTTCCAAATATCAGGAGTCAGATCTCAAAAATCATGAGATTTCCTGAGGAAAAAGTGTTGTAACTGTAGGAGTCCTGACCCAAAAGAAGGTATTGGGGGCACTGCAAGGTTATTGTAGGGGTGTTGTGATATTGTCATCCTTACTTCTGTGCTGCTGTTGGCAGCAGCACTGCCTTCAGCGTTGGGCAGCTGGAAAGCAGCATCTGCTGGCCGGGAGCCCAGCTCTGAAGGCAGCGCCATGGCCAGCAGCAGCATAGAAGTAAGAATGGCATGGCACGGTATTGCCACCTTTACTTCTGTGCTGCTGCCTTCAGAGCTGGACCCTCGGCCAGCAGCCGCCACTCACCAGCTGCCTATTGCCACCCTTCCTTCTGTGCTGCTGCTGACAGGGCTGCTTTCAGAGCTGGGCACCTTGCCAGCAGCCACCACTTTCCAGCCACCTAGCTCTCAAGGCAGTGCAGAAGTAAGAGTCGCAATACCACAACCCCCTACAGTAACCTTGCAACCATCCCACCCCCTGAACCCCCTTTTGGGTCAGGCCCCCCAATCTGAGAGACATTGGTCTCCCTATGAAATCTGTATAATATAGAATAATAGTATACAAAAGACCAGATTTCATGGTGGAGACCAGATTTCATGGTCCGTGACACATTTTACATGGCCATGAATTTGGTAGGGCCCTATTGATAGTGGGGACATACACACATCATTTTATTTTTCCAGCTAAGGATTAAAAAAACAACAACTCCACACTGCTCATATTTAGTGTCAGTTCATTTTTTCAATCCGAGCGCAAGATCATCTTATTTGCAAATATGAGGCCAGATGAAGTACCTGAAGAAAAGCAACCACAATTAGCAACAATTTTCACAGTCTGCAGCAGAATTTAATCAGGACAATTATATTGGTGTGATAGCCAACACTACAGAATTTCATGGAGTTTTGACCCTCCAGAGGATGAGATGACCACTCCTGTCGTAGTATAATTCCCAATTCTGGACCTTAGCGTCCAAAATATGGGTACTAGCACGAGTTTCCCTAAGCTTAATTACCAGCTTAGGTCTGATATGCTGCCACCAATCAGGAATTTTCCAGGGCCTGATACCCTCTGGTCCCCCAAAAACCTTCCCTGAGGACCCCAAGACCCAGATTCTCTGAGTCTCACAACAAAGGGGAATAAACCATTCCCTTCCCCCTCTCTTCTTCCTCCCAGCTCCTTCCCGCCCTGGGAACACTAGGAGATCGCCTGATTCAACTTTTTGAATCACCATACCGAGAGGAGTGTTACCTTCCCCCTCACCCAGAGGCAATACAAGCTGCGTGAATATAACACAAAGAGAAAATTTATCCTTCCCTTCTCCCCACCAATTTCCTGGTGAGTACAGACACAATTCCCTTGAACCTTAACTAGGAGAAAAAAATTAAACAGGTCTTAAAAAGCAAAACTTTTAATAAAAAAGAAAGAAAAAAGTAAAAGGTTTATCTCTGCACTTTAGATGGTAAAAAGTTACAGGGTCTTTCAACTATAAACAATAGAAAGAAACTTTCTCCAGCAGAAACACAATTTAAGCTACTTCCAGCAAGTACACATATGTAAATGAAAAACAAAAACAAATTAAAAGACTATGACCGCCTTTTCTTACTCACAATTCTGAATAGATAAGAGACTGTAGCAGGGAGATTGGCAGAAACCTGGTTGCACTTCTAGCCCCATCCAGGACCCAGGGAGAACAAAACCAAACCCAAAACCCACAAACAAAGGCTTCCCTCCACGAGATTTGAAAGTATTTTGTCTCCTGATTGGTCCTCTGGTCAGGTGTTTGCAGGTCACTGTTTGTTAACCCTTTATAGGTGAAAGAGACATTAACCCTTAGCTATCTGTTTATGACAACTCCTGTCTGCAGAGTCAATTTAGTACAAGTAAAAAGGGGGAGGGGGAAAGAATTGTAGAACAACCAATATTCTAAATCGTCACAAGCCACAATAGTCCAGGTTGCCCTTCTGCATACAATGTTTTTCTCTGTACAAGTGATTATATATATATATAAATTAAAATAAGGAATTAGCAGCCTTCAAGTTCCTTGTTGACATCCGAGGTTGGTATTATAGTGAGCTCAAATATTCTAGAAATGAGAGGTGTTGTCACACTGGAACACAACTACTAACAGAGCAGCTTCAGGAGAGAAACTGTAACCATTTCAGCCAGAGATAATCAACTATTTTTTGTCAAGGTGCAAATTTCTTGGTCAAGGTGTGGCCAAGATCCAGACTCCAAAGAAAAATAATACAAATATTAACAACAATAATGAATAAATAAAAATAATTGTGGGGTCCATTCAAAAGCATCTGGTAGTCCAATTTTGGCCCATGATCTGCCTATTGGCTACCATGATTTGAGCCCCCCCTGTCTCCCTTACAGCAGGGGGCAGATTTGGATGGCCAGCGAGGAAAGTGACTTCAGCAGATGTTACAGAACATGTTCAGTTGGCTGAAGCCCCCCCCGTAACAGCAGCAAAGTAGCAAATTATGACCGGTAGTAGTTTGTAATATTATTCTGGCTCCTCCTACCAGGACTAAACCCAATGAGACACTTTTAATTTCCCCATCCAGGCACAGAATCTCTGAACCAAATTGCAGAAAGAAGCAGAATCGAAGACGCCGCTCTGGGGGATCCCCCTGACACTGTCCCCAGGGCAGTGCATCCCCCCAGCAGCGCAGGGACCAGGCAGAGGCAGGAATTGGCTTTTTCTCTCCCAGCTCCTCCTCTTCTCCCCAGGAAAGTCAATGTGCACTGGGGCAGGGCCGGCTTTAGGCCAATTCAACCAATTCCCCTGAATCTGGCCCCACCCCTAAGAGGGCTCCGCACCCAAGCCCCACTATGATGTACTAGCAAGAGCTGATGCGCTGTACCAGGGTGGCCCGGCTTCCCCAGGGGTGAATTTAAAGGGCCTGGGGCTCCCAGCAGAGGCTGGAGCCCGAGGCTCTTTAAATTGCCACCAGAGCCCCACTGCTGGAGCCTTGGGGTAGGGCTGTGGGGCTCTGGGGGCTATTTAAAAAGTCCGGGACTCCCGTTGCTTCTACTGCCCTGGCTCTTTAAATAGCCGCAGGAGCCCCACTGCTTCCCCAGGGCTCCCGCAGCTATTTAAAGGGCTGGGGCAGTAGAAGCAGGGGAGCCCTGGGCTCTTTAAATAGCCGTGGGAGCCCTGGGGTAGCAGGGGGCTCCGGGGGCTATTCAAAGGGCTGGGTCTCCAACTTCCTCCGCCGCCTCGGTCATTTAAATAGCCGTCAGAGCCCCACCGCTTCCCCAGGGCTCCCGCGGCTATTTACTGGGCCAGGGCAGACTGGTTGAAGCAGGGGAGCCCTGGGCCCTTTAAATAGCCCCTGAGCCCTGGGCTGCTGCTGCTACCCTGGTGGGGGAGGCAGGAGGAGGAGTGGGCACTCACCGTACAGGGTGGGCTGTACCCCCTGTACCCGCACCCCCTGCCCACAGCCAGCCCCGCACCCTCTGCCCTGCCTGCAGTCAGCCCCTGCCCTGCCTCCAGCAAGCCCCATGTCCACTGGTGCCCTGCAGTTCCCAAAGCAGTAACCCTCCCTGCACACCTCCTTCAATGAGGGGGGCAGGGAGCAGCTGGGACCCACACATGTGCACACTCTAGGGTGACCAGACAGCAAGTGTGAAAAATCGGGACGGGGCGGGGGGTAATAGGATCCTATATAAGAAAAAGACCCAAAAATCAGGACAGTCTCTATAAAATCAGGACATCTGGTCGCTGGTGACCCCCAGGGAGTGATGGGGACCCACACATATGAAATGGAGCTCATTTCTAGTTCAGGCCCATCTTTTTAAAAAAGAACTTTAGGGTTAACATTCAGCCATATTTTCCTAGGCATATCAAGCTTTTTGGTTCTTAAATCGCCATCCAGAAGGAAAACACGGACGTATGGTAACCCTATTGGTACAAAAAATACATACTGTGGCAGATTCCTTAAATCAGAATTTTTTCTAGGGAACTGGTTGCAAAGAAAGTAAAGGCTTTTTTTACAATTTTTTTTTTTTTTTAGTCATTCCCGTTTGGGCCTTGCCGAAAATGTTCAAATTGGGCCCCGCACTTCCTAAAGCCAGCCCTGTCCCGGGATGCTGCAGGGAATGGGGCTGGGAGCCCCGACCTCCCTCCCCACTGATCGCTCCTGCTGCCCCTGCCAGTCTCTGCCCGTCTCCCTCCTGCCCCCTCCCCTCGGGCTGGGAGACTCGGTCCCTGGCCCGGCCCGGGCCTTCGCTCCCCGGAGCTGGCTCGGCTCCTGCAGGAGCTCAGGGGGGGGGCAAAGCCGCGGCAGGATGGGGGTGGGGCAGCAGCGCTGGGACTCGCAGACCCCCCCAGCAGCAGAACTGGGGCGAGGAGGGGCCGTTGGTGCAGAGTCACTTTCCTGCCCGGCCCCAGCCCTTCCCCGGGTCTCTCCCCTCACCTGCAGGCTCCGGCTCAGGGGCTGGTGTCGGCAGAGCGCCCGGATTCCAGCCCCCGCAGAAAGTCCCCACGGCTGGGCACAGGGGGGTTAGCGCAGGTCTCTCCCCGCTGGGGAGCAGCAGCGGCTCAGTCCCGGCTCCCGGACTGACCCGGGAGGAAGTTCAACCCCTGATATCCTGAGATCGTTCAGCGACCAGCCGCCTCCCTTCCCGGAGCCCTGAGCAGAGCCCCCTGGCGGCCGCAGCTCCGGAAATGCGGATACAAGGTGAGCCCCAGCTCGGGGTGTTCCCCAGACACACTGTAGCCAGGGGAGGCTCTGGGTGCCGCGAGTGGTGGCGGGGGCGCTGCTCCCTCCGCTCAGCACAGCCGGGAGCTGCGATTTACTGCTGCTGCTGCTTCTCCTGGGAGCCGGGAGCCACCGGGCGGAGCCGGAGACTCCAGGTAATTGAGGGAGAACTGGGGGGAAAGTGCTGCGTGTCCCCCCTCCCTCCCTGGGGGGGGGAGTGCTGCGTGTCACCCCGCACCCCATCGCTGCTCCCCGCGTGTCTGCCAGTCCCAGAGCTGCAGGCTTTAGCTCAGACATTTTTCCTGCAGGGGCTTAGGGGTGGGGCAGGGAGTCGTGGTTCAGGTGGAGGAAATGGAGAGAAAGGCCTGGCGGGGGGGGCGGCAGGATCAGGTCCCAGCGGGGTCCCCCCCTCTGCCTGGCCAGAAGGGGAGGGGTGAGCAATAAGAAGATGGGAAAGGGGGGTACAGACACCATGGTTGTGCTGGGGGGCACCCCAGGGAAAGGAGAAGAGTAGGGGCTCAAGGGAGTGTGTGTGTGGGGGGTTTATTCATTTAAAAATCTACCCCATTATCTTGAGACAAGCCGGAGGGTCCCTGTGAACTCCGCAGTGATGGGTAAATCTCCCCAGCATTCCAGCACTGACAGGGGCCTATTTGCTCCACACCCATCGGGTCTGAAAGGACTGAGGCCAGGTTTACAGGACAGACCTGTGTTGATATAACTACATGGCTGGGGGAGCAGCTTCAGCAGATGTTACCGAGCATGCTCAGACTGCTCAGGCCTGCTCAGCCACAGCAAACGTTCACTATCAGTTGGGAGGATCTCAAGCAAAATGTGGCTGTTATTCTGCAGTCTGGCAGGGCAAGAAGGGCAATTGGGGAAGCTTCTGCAGGGGCTTTAGTCCATGTCACACTCCGATTCCCTCCAGGCTCTTTCCCTGCAGACATATGCTCTGGGCTTTAGTTACAACTGGTCCCACTGACTGGGCTGCAGCCCGGGTTGGTAGCGAGGGACCAAGGAAGTGGCTGAATCTTTGTAACAGATGCTGGCAGGGGGAAAGCAAGAAGGAGGAGAGTTAAGGGCTCTGAGGCTTTTCTGCAATACAACTATACAGTATATCTAGATAGCATAATCAAGCATCATGCACTGTGTGACTCCTGCTTTTGATTGATTAGTAGTCAAGGCTCCTAGAAGACGTTACTGTTGCCTCCATTGTGATCTGGAGACCTGGACCAAGCAGCTGCTGCTCTGTGTCAGGGAAAGACCAGAGAAACCAATGGGGGACTTTCCGCGGTGGCTGGAACCAGCCCTTGGGGGAGCCACAGGCTCTGCCAACACCAGCCCCGGAGCCGGAGCCTGCGGGTAAGGGGAGAGACCCGGGGGAAAGGGCTGTGGTCAGGCAGTAGAGGAGGGGTTGGCAACCTTTCAGAAGTGCTGTGCCGAGTCTCATTTATTCACTCTAATTTAAGGTTTTGCATGCCAGTAATACATTTTAACGTTTTTAAAAGGTCTCTGTCTGTAAGTCTATAATATATAACTAAACTATTGTTGTATGGAAAGTAAATAAGGTTTTTAAAACGTTTAAGAAGCTTCATTTAAAATTAAATTAAAATGCAGAGCTCCCCAGACCGGTGGCCAGGACCCAGGTAGTGTGAGTGCCACTGAAAATCAGCTCGTGTGCCAGAGGTTGCCTGTCGCTGCTGCAGAGGATGGGTTCCTCTAAAGTGCTGGGAAATCTAGCTGAAAAGCTACATCAGGCAGGGTGATTAGTCTCTGCTGTCTCTCCCCCTAGGGCAGGTCTCTGTGTCTCTGGTCTTTGACTGAGCCTGACCCACTGCACAGGGGTAAAGAACTTTGAGAGCCCCAGATGCAAAGTGATAGAGAGGGGCAGGGCTAGGGCATGGTTATTATTTCATTGATTTCTTCCATAGGAAACTGACACTCCCCAAAACTCTGAAATAACAGAGACAAAATATTTAACCATGGTCTTTGAATTGGCATCCAAAATGTAGCCTCACCAGGTATGTTTTCATATGCTGGGTGTGTGCACATGGATGCCATTTGCACACTCTGATGGAGGGTGAGAGGGATGCATGCAAAAGAGTTGTGGGTGCACATGCAAAGGGCTATCCTGGATCAACAAGGTAAAAACATGACTAAGCATCTTCCCCAGTGTCACAGAGTTTAGAATTGCTCCAGCTGCTGTACTGACCCTGGCAAGCTGCAGAGTAACATCCACATTTTGCTCCAGATCACCCAGTCCTCCCAGGGGACAGGGAAAGGACAGAACTTCTGGTGGGTTTGGTCTGGCTATAGCTGGGGTGGGGAATGCAGAAAGGTAGGAGCCCAGCAAGTGAAATCTCTTCTGAGCCTGCTTTAATGTGGGGCATAAGTTGCAGGGAAAACCCCAGCAGGAGGGGTGGAAATTCCCCTATGAGAAGTAACAAATGGCTGACCACGCAGACATCAGAGGCGCACAGCCAGCGCATTCAAGTCACTCTGGAAAGTTGGGAACTGGGCTTGAATATCACAAGGTTTAAAAATACACTTTAGGGGGCAAGGTGATTTTATTTATCGTCTGGTGGTTAAGTCTGTGGGGGGAAGCCCCCTGCCCCCTGAGTGAGTAGAGAGTGTGTGTGTGTACACGCGTGTGCATGCACACACTTATTGCATCAAAAGAGCAAAACTCCACCTGCCACAGTGCGTGTGCAAAATTGCAGCCTCCCTCCTCACAGGGAGACTCCACCCACTGACCCTTCCCTACTCCTGGGATGGGGGAGCTGCCACTCTGTGTCCAACTCCACACCCTACCCTGTCACCAGTCTCTTCTCCCCTGATCCTCGCAGTCTCCTCTTCACACCTGCCCTTTTAGTCACCTGCCGTTCCCTTACGTCTTCCGTGTACCTCTCACGTCAGCCACCCCACATGCCCTTATGCTCCCTGTCTGCAAACCCCCGCAGCCTCCAACCCTTCACCCCACATTCCCCTGCACTCCCTAATCCATGACATTCCCCTAAACCATTGTCAGGCTTGGTCTGGTCCCCACAAACTCCCCTACACTACTCTTAGCCTCCTTCTATTCCCCCCCACCCCATACTCCTATGGGCTTCTGTTTCCCTCTTGCCTCCGTGTGCCTTGCATCATCCCTCATTCTCCCTGCTGCCCCTCACTCATTACCTTCTTCTGTCTGTTTCCTGCTCCCTTCCCAGGATCTCGCTACACCTCCTCCCCCCTCAGTCCGCCCCCTGGACATGGACAACCCTGTGCACTGCCCCACAATCCACCTCTCTCCCCCTCCACCCCTCACTAATTCCCCTGCACCCTCCTCAGTCTGGCTGTAGCTTCCTGTGTCTCCTTTTCTATGCATGGTGTCTCCTTGTCAGAGGATGTCGTGAAGGCCAAGACTATAGCAGAGTTCAAACAAGAACTAGATAAATTCATGGAGGATAGGTCCATGCTAGGGTGGGCAGGGAAGGTGTCCCTAATCTCTGTTTGCCAGAAGCTGGGAATGGGCGACGGGATGGATCACATGATGATTACCTGTTCTGTTCATTCCCTCTGGGGCACCTGGCATTGGCCACTGTTGGTAGACAGGATACTGGGCTAGATGGGCCTTTGGTCTGACCCAGTATTAACCATTCTTATGTTCTTATATATCCAGCCTCCTAACCGTAGGGCCCTAGCCATTTTCCCTGAGGAGAGAATGGCTTTAACCATACTGAAAACAATAAGAACTGGTGACCAGTACTAGGAGCTGCCTTACTTTCACATGTCTGGAAGATCTGTAGGGAAATGGTAGCCATCTGGAATAATTATTGAATGAACAGTAATAGTCCTCAACTCTACTATGGGAACAGCCATCAGTATTACTCAGGTGGCTCCCCAAAATGCCAACCTTTTCCAAGAAAAATTTCTAGACAAATGAACCATGAAACCAATGATGTACCTGAGATATACCAATGATATTTTCATCCTATGGACAGATCACCTCAGCTCTCTCACAGATTTCCACCACAACTTCAACAACCATCACCCATCCATTAAACTATGTCTGGAATAACTCCACACTAGCATCAACTTCCTGGACAGCAATTAGCTGCAATAATGGATCCCTACAGACAACAATATATGAGAAACCCACAGATCACCACACCTACCTTCACAGATCCAATAATTGCCCCAAACATACGAAGAAATCAGTTATCTACAGCCAGACACTCAGATGCCACAGATTATGCTCTGAGGAAAAAGTCCAGGATACATACCTTAACACACTTAAAACCACCCTTACCAAACAAGGACACTCCACCAAAGAAAATGGGTCCATCAATGACTATTAGTTTGGATGGGTAGACCAGAACACACCAACTCAAAGCAGCACCAGACCCTGCCAGAACAACAGATGGAAAACCTGCAGACATAGCTCCACTGCTACAATGATCAACACCCCCCAGAACACACCTTTCAAGATCCATGGGTCCTACACATTCCCATCATGACATGGAGTGTACTTCACCCAGTGCACTAAATGCCCCAGTAACAACTACGTGGGTGAAACCAGACAGTCTCTATGCTCTCGAGTGAACTGACACATAAAAATGCAAAAAGGCAAAAATGCTCTATCGCCTGTGGGTGAACACTTTTCACAAAATGATCACTCTGTGTGTGAATTCTCAGTCCTCATCCTCAAAAGAAACCTGCTCCATACCTTCAAAAGATGAGCCTGGAGGCTTAAATTCATAACTTTGCTGGAGTCTAAAAATCCTGGACTGAATAGAGACACTGATTTTATGGCTTATGGATTTATTACAACAAACTGTAACTCTCTAACCCCCTTTTTGTTCTATGACTACTACAGTGGTGTTAACAGGCCACTTCACCTTGAGTGGGGCTTTGTAAGCAATCGGTTCCACTTTGCATGTAGCTGTGACACCCTGACTTTAGTACTTTTCCCAGACCCAGAGAAGAGCTCTGTGTAAGCTCGAAAGCTTGTCTCTCTCCCCAACAGAAGTTGGGCTGGTAAAAGATATCACCCTTGTGTCATAAACAGATAGCTAAGGGTTAATGTCTCTTTCACCTAAAAAAAAGTAACCTGAAGCACCTGACCAGAGGACCAATCAGGAAACCAGACTTTTTCAGATCTGGGTGGAGGGAAGTTTGTGTCTGAGTTCTTTGTCTTCTGCCTGTACTCTCTCGGCTATGAGAAGTGATTTTTTTCTGTCTCCTGCCTTTCTAATCTTCTGTTTCCCAGTTGTGAGTACAAAAGATCAGATAGTGATTTATATGTTTTTTTATATTTACATGTCTATAGTTGCTGGAGTGTTTTGAATTGTATTCTTTTTGAATAAGGCTGTTTATTCAATATTCTTTTAAGCAATTGACCCTGTATTTGTCACCTTAATACAGAGAGACCATTTTTATGTATTTTTCTTTCTTTTTATATAAAGCTTTCTTTTTAAGACCTGTTGGAGTTTTTCTTTAGTGGGGAACTCCAGGAAATTGAGTCTGTACTCACCAGGGAATTGGTGGGAGGAAAAAGTCAGGGGGAAATCTGTGTGTGTTAGATTTACTAGCCTGACTTTGCATTCCCTCTGGGTGAGGGGGGAAGAGAGATTAGCTCTCGGTACTTCTGTTTTCCAAGGCTGGAAACGGGGGAGGGTGGAATCCCTCTGTTTAGATTCACGGAGCTTGCTTCTGTGTGTGTCTCCAGGAACACCTGGAGGGGGGAAGGGAAAAGGTTTATTTCCCTTTGTTGTGAGACTCAAGGGATTTGGGTCTTGGGGTCCCCAGGGAAGGTTTTTTGGGGGACCAGAGTGCCCCAAAACACTCTAAATTTTTGGGTGGTGGCAGCTTTACCAGGTCCAAGCTGGTAACTAAGCTTGGAGGTTTTCATGCTAACCCCCATATTCTGGACGCTAAGGTCCAAATCTGGGACTAGGTTTATGATACCTTGTCTCTCTTGAGTAAGGATGACTTGACTTCAGCATTCTGAAGGTAATAGGAGATGACAGCCATGATGAACAACGGAAAACAAGTGAGTTCTGCATCGGGAATTGTGAGATCATGGGAAACTTCTAAAACTCCAGACTAAATGTCATGAGATTCATAATGCTTTCAGTAGAGTCTGCGACTCTTGGGCAACAGGTTTTCACCTCACAACCAGTATGTTTTCAATTAAAGTGTCTGGAAATTTTCCACCTCTCCCTAGGAAAGTTCCCTGTTTTCTGCGGGGAGGGGGATTTTCCAGCCCTCTCCTGGAGTGAGCTGGTGGGGTTGTGGCTGGGGCAGCAGGTACTGAATGAGGATCTCTTGCTATTTCAGGGGCCAGTGACCTTCAAGAAGGAGACTCATCATGCAGGAGAATTGTGAGAATGTGACCTCACTGGGTAAGGATCCCTGTACCTTTAGGAATTAGAAGCTGGGGGAGCGGGTGTCTCTGAGGCGCATGGGTTGGCTTCTGCTCAGGGTTCTTCCCTGCTCCCTTATATTTTGGGGGGACCAGCCCCATCACCCCCAGAATTCATATGACTACTCCACACCCTCTTGCAAGGGAGAGGAGATTCAGAGACGCATTGGAGTTGCTAGTCCATCCCCAGAACTTCGAATGGAGAGGAAGAGTTGCATGTTCCTCTCCGTATTATTGAACATGGACGCACAGTGTCCCTCCCTACGGAGAACTGGGTCCATACCTGGAGAGGGCTTTGGTCTCAGCAATATTAGAAAGGAGTAAGAGATGGTCCAATTCCTAAGCCAGAATCATAAGACTCCCCAGTTTATGGAGATCCCAGGATCTCCTTCCGCAGGAATCACATGCCACTATAAACACCTGACCTCCCGCAAAGGATCTTTGAGACCATTTTTCAATCCATTTGGTTTATACAAAGGCACTACCTGGCACATCTGGAAACATCTGAGAATAACTGTAAAACCCTAGTCTCAGCCTCAGCTGTTTTCTTTCCTCTGAGCTGGGTTTCCAGGTCCCACAGCCTACATCATCTCCTAGCTGGAAAGCGGGGAAGAGCCATGAGTCCTAGGTCACCAGGGCTCCATGGAAAGAGCGATCCTGAGAGGTGCCGGTCAGATGAGGAATTGTTTGAACAGATGCAGAAATCATCCAGCCTTGGCATAAACATTTGGGATTCTCACATAGGCCCCATAAACTCCCCCATTTCTGCCTCATCTCTACCTAGTCAAGATTGTGCCCGTGAGGTGTTATATCTTCCTGGCAGATGTTACTCATGGCTTTCCTCCCACCCTGACCAACATCTGGCAGCAGCTCATGTCTCTCTGAATGTTCAGATAGGATGAAGAGGCAAAAGTGGTCCTCTCCGCTCTCTCTTTCGAGGAAGGTCTTTGGATTCAGATTCTACTCTTGAGTTTTTGATCACCCCAGAAGTTATTTGGGTTTGTTTTCCTCATTCTCATCCCCTTTCTCAGGTACCCTTTCCCCCGACACAGAGACTGACTCCTGTCTGGATTCTCTCTCTGTCCCTGCAGATGATATGATGGTGAGTGAGAATGAGGAAGAAAGTCCTCAGCAGAAAAGTCTTGAGCAAGTGGAATCACGTAGGATATTGCTGGGAAGACCGGAAGCGGGTATTTTCCAAATTTCTGAGCTGGGAGAATCCTGTGAGACTCAACACAGGCCAGGGAGGCAACTGGGAAAGCCCCCAGGAGATGGATAGGGAAAATCCAATCACCATGGGGGAGATTTGGAGGACCTCAATGGGACCACAGTGCAGGTGAGAATCAGCACTAATGAGAAATGGCATGAATGTGCTGTGTGTGGGAAAAGCTTCAACCAGAGATCAAACCTGATTGTACATCAGAGAGTTCACACAGGAGAGAGACCTTATAGCTGCCCTAACTGCAGGAAAAGCTTCAAACAGAGTTCAGACCTTCTTCGACATCAAAGAATTCACACAGGAGAGAGGCCCTACCGATGTCCCATCTGTGGGAAAAGCTTCAATCAGAGCTCAGAACTTAGTAAACATCAGAGAACCCACACGGAAGAGAAACCCTATAAGTGTCCTGAGTGTGGGAAAAACTTCAATCAGAGGTCAGAACTCGTTAAACATCAGAGAATTCGCACAGGAGAGACACCTTATAGCTGCTTGGACTGTGGAGAAACCTTTAGCCAGAGCTCACACCTTACTGTGCATCAGAGAATCCACACAGGAGAGAGACCCTATAAGTGCCCCAAGTGTGCAGAAAGTTTCAGTGTGAGATCAGCCCTTACTGCACATCAAAGGATCCATACAGGAGAGAAACCCTATAAATGCCCCATCTGTGAAGAAAGATTCAGTCAGGTCTCAGCCCTTATTACACATGAGAGAATCCACTCCGGAGAGAGACCCTATAAATGCCCCAACTGCGGGAAAAGCTTCACGCAGAGCTCAGCCCTAATTAGACATCAGAGAACCCACATGGGAGAGACACCCTATAAATGCCTAGACTGCGGGAAAAGCTTCAAGGCGAAGGTTTCTTTAATGTCCCACCAGAAACCGCACACAGGATAGAAGGTGTCAGGAGCTTTCCTTGCGGGGCAGGTGTGGCCAAATTCAGTGGGCTATTCATTTTTATTGGAGCTTACAGGAAAATATCATTTGCATCGTCTGAATTGCCAGCAGAAGAGAAGATGAGGCAGCATAGAGGCAGACAGCATGGGATAGCATCCACCCCCAGCAGGGAAAAGGAACTGTAGCTGGGGAGACATGTCAGAAGAAGACATTTCTAAGGTTTACTGGATTATGAAGAGACAGGGAGCAAATCCCTAAATTATCCTTCAGTTGAGGAGACAAAGAAAACCAGAACCTGGAACTCTGACAGTGGGGCTCCTGGCTGAAAGCTAGCCAGCCATTGCTGGGAATGGAGTGAGGAAACTACCTTGTACAAAGACTGGTGCTTGTTAAGTTAGCTCCTAGCCATTAAGAAGCGTATTTTTACTTTTATTTGTTTGTGACCCTTTCTATCTTTATTCCTTCTGCCAGGTATCACTTAGGGCTTGGCTACACTTGCAAGGTAGAATGCATTAAAGCAGCCCTAGGCACCCTAACTCCCGATCCATCCACACTGGCAAGGCACCTAGAGCACCTGGACCATGCAGCTGGAGTGCTCCTGGTAATCCACCTCCATGAGAAGCATAACACTTGCTGCTCACCTGAGTGTCAGTGTGAATGAGGTGTTGCATTACTGTGCTTTGATTGGCCTCCAGAAACGTCCCATAATCCCCTTAAGTCAAGTGGCACTCTTGTCATTGTTTTGGAATCGGCTGCAGGAATGCGGATATGCCCTTTCAAAGCTCTGTTTCTGACAACCGGCTGTTTATCTGCTCCAAGACAAAGCAAGCCATTAGTGTGGAATGTTGCTGTTGCTGTTGTGAGTGTGTGTGGCAGGGGGTGGGAGGAGTCTGAATTTACAAGACCGCATGTTGACACACTCTCAGCACCCCAAAAACCCACTCTCTCTCTCTCCTCCCACATACACACAACACACTCCCTGTCACACTCTACCCCATCCCCCCACATTTGAAAGCACATTGCAGCCACTTGAATGCTGGAGTAGTGTTGATCAACCAGGCAAGGTACTAACAGACTTCAACAGGACTTTATTTTTACAGTGGAAACCTCTTTACCAAGCTGCTGCTGCACCCTCTGTAACTCTCACTCAGCCTCCTCAACTCCTCCCTCCTCCTTCCTTTTTCCTGTCCTTTCAGACTCCCAACAACCAGTGCTCCCAGTTCTAATAATTACAAGCACATCTAAACACCACAGATAGCTACTACATGCACTGCTCTTTGTGGTGTCGCAAGAGCTGCTAATGTGTCCATGCCAAGTGCACTTCCAGCTGAGAGTATAAATGCAGAGCAGCGTTTTCCCTATTGCTGTCTCCGAAGGCTGGTTTAACTCCCAGCGCTCCACAATTGCAAGTGTAGCCATGCCCTTAAGCTATGACTTTCGTTTAATACATTTGTTTTATTTTCACTACAAAGCAACTCAGGGCTGTGTTTCAAGGGAAGGGTGTATTTACCCTAGTTCAGTTAACAAGCTGTAAAGTACTGACTCTTTAACAGAGAACTGAACTTAATATCTTCTGTGAATGTACAGTGATAGGGGCTGTGCATTTCAGAGAACCATCTCGGAGGCACTCGGGGGCTGGAGTTCACCAGTTGTTAGAGAGGGTTGGGTTGGAAGAGTGCTGAACAGTTTGCTGGTGAGGAAACAGAGGTGTGTGGCAGGGAGCTGACACACCATCTAACCTCCAGCAAAACTCACTTTTGCTGAGGCTGAGGGGTAACACAGTGGCTCCCAGCTCTGGATGTCCCCAGTGGCTTGTTAAAGTGGTGCTGTGATGGTACCTCCCATAAGGCTTTATGGAAGTATGACATAACTGGAATATGTTTTGTGCTGCCTGTGCCATGTAACATATCTCTGTATAAGTGATGGTCTGCTGTATCTATTCATCTTATTTGTACACATATCATTTTGTAATTGAGGTTAAGAATATTGGCTGTATACTGGCTTGATTTCTAAGTAAGCTTTGTGAGGCATTTGGTCAGCTTCTTTAGGAAGGAATTTGCAAGGTTAAGTAGCTGATCAGGAAGCTCTTGGGAAACAATGCATCTTGGAATGCTCCAATCCACATAAAAAGTCTTCCTAAAGACATACAAGATACCATGCATGGCCGCCCGGGGGAAGGGGACAAGTGGGGCAATTTGCCCCAGGCCCTGCAGGGGCCCCGCGAGCTCTGGCCCAGCAGCGGTCTGGGTCTTCGGCTGCATTATGTCGGCGGGGGCCCTTCAGTGCTTCTGAAGACGTGGAGTGACTAAAGGGTCCCCGCAGCCGAAATGCCACCGAAGACCCTGACCGCCGCCTGGTGAGTAGAAGTGCCACAGCTGCCTCGCTTTGCCTCAGGCCCCCTGAATCCTCTGAGCGGCCCTGATACCATGTGGACAATGGCTTCTGCTTGTAAAGACTGTGAGTCATGCATGGACATGTGACTTGCCCGGGTGACTCCAGAACTCCATCTTGGAGCTGGATTTGCATAGGAGAGAGGAGGGAGGTCTCCACCCACAAGAGAAAGTCTATTTAAACCCAAGAGAGACCCCTCCATTTTGTCTTTGGCTGGCAAAAGAAGGAGCCTCTCCACCCTCCAGGATACTTGAAGGAAACTGGAACAAAGGATAGTAACTACAGGGGGTGTGAGCAATTGCTGAACCCAGGCTAAAAGGAGATTAGTCTGTAAAAAGGAGCATTCTGGAACTGGTGAGGATCTTATCTGTATTTAGTCTAATTAGACATAGATTTGCACATTTTATTTTATTTTGCTTGGTGACTTACTTTGTTCTGTCTATTACTACTTGGAATCACTTAAATCCTACTTTCTGTATTTAACAAAATCACTTTTTACTTATTAATTATCTCAGAGTATGCATTAATTCCTGAGGGAGCAAACAACTGTGCATCTCTCTCTATCTGTGTTATAGAGGGTGAACAATTCAGGAGTTTACCCTGCATAAGCTTTATACAGAGTAAAACGGATTTATTTGGGTTTAAACCCCATGATGAGTTGGGCACCTGAATGCTACAGACAAGCACACTTCTGTGAGCTGTTTTCAGGTAAACCTGCAGCTTTGGGGCAAGTAATTCAGACCCTGGGTCTTTGTTGGAGCAGACGGGAGTGTCTGGCTCAGCAAGACAGGGTGCTGGAGTCCTAAGCTGGCAGGGAAAACAGGAGCAGAGGTAGTCTTGGCACATCAGGTGGCAGCTCCCAGGGGGTTTCTGTGATCCAACCCGTCACAGGTGCCATGTACTAGGATGGGGGTGGCCAAACCTACTGACCCTCTGAGCTGCACGCAATAATCTTTATAACCTCAAGAGCCGGGCTTGCCTGCTGGGGCTTGGGGCTGAAGCCCTGAGCCCTGCCAGAGGGCAGAAGCCCCAAGTTCTCCTCCCTGCCTGTTAGGCAGAGAATGGGGGGCATCCCCCATTAGCCAGGATGGGCAGAGGTGGTGTCTGTAGGCTCTGTTTGCCAGAAGCTGGGAATGGGTGACGGGATGGATCACTGGATGATTTACCTGTTCTGATCATTCCCTCTGGGGCACCTGGCATTGGCCACTGTCGGAAGACAGCATACTGGGCGAGATGGACATTGGTCTGACCCAATGATGGCCATTCTTATGGTGGGCTCCAGGAGCCGCACTTTAACTATAAAAGAGCTGCACGTGACTCACAAGCCGCAGTTTGGCCACCTCTGAGCTAGGAGCTAGTCCTCACCTTTCCTCTATCAGCCTGTCCCATAGCTCGGTGGTTAGGCTGCTCTCATGACAGACTGTGCTGGTGGCAGCCTTTCTCCCTCTGAGGCAGAAGGGGGTGGGTCTTGAATCTGGGTCTCCAGCACCTCAGGTAAGTGCTCTAGCTACTGGGTTAAAAGTTAGTTGTGTGGGCACTGCCACCTTCTCCATGGCTGTTTGTTTTGTTTTGCATGGAGTGAGGCAGGCGCCTGTCTCATTCTCACAAGAAACAATGTAGGTGCCTAAGCCACCGACTCCAGGAGAGGGGCCGTCCATGGATCAATCAGAGCTAGATGCCCAACTCCATGAGAGGAACTTGGGACACGCACCCTGCCTTGGCTTCTCCCACTGGCTGTCTGAGGGGGCTCTCTTCTCCCCACGCGCGTGCCAGCTTTTGTGGATCCCAGTCTAAGACCCTTCTCTCTCCCCACGCATTGGGCAGGGCGGGGGGTGGGGGGGTGGAGCTGAGGTAGCTCACTCAAGCTTTGTGGATCCCAGTATTGTTCCAGTGATTTTCAAGGTGGCTAAAAGCAGTGGCAGATTAACCAATGGGCCCACAGGGCCTGTGCCCAGAGGCCCCAGCCAATTAGGGGCCACCGGAAAAATGGACGCCTCACCCGCAGCAGACAAGTGTTGTGCAGGGAGGGGGAAGCTCTCGTGCCGTGATCCTGCTCCACTATCCAGCAGCAGTGCTGGGTGGGGCAGGGCAGGGGATCCCCCTGTGCCCTGACCCTGCTCTGCTCCCCGGCAGCAGTGCCAAGTGGGCAGGGGAATCCCCTGCACGCTGGCAGAAGCACAGGGCAGTGGGGGAAACCCCTGCACTTGGACCCCAACTGTGGCCCCGGGACTGGAGGAGCTCTGGCGGAGGAGGGAGGGGGACAGAGTTCTCCGGTCTTGGGGCTGCAGTGGGTGGGCAGAAAGGAGCAAATGGGGGACCACAGTGGTGGGGGGATGGCATGGGATGGGACCGTGGGTGGAACAGGGGTGGGCTGCAGACTGAAGGGGTCGAACGGGGGTGGGACTGCAGGCGGGAGGGAGCCCTCCACTTGCTCTGGCCCAGGGCCACACGAAACCTTAATCCACCTTTGAAAACGTTCAGTGTTGCAACGTTCAGCGTTACAAGGCCTAAATTCCTTTGTGGCTCCAGGTCCCGAGCACCATGTTCTGCCAGCCTGGCAGGCCCACAGGAGGAGAAATGAAGAGCAAAAGACCCCAATGGAGCCTGTCCAGCCCCAGTGTGCCACACCCAACGCCTCACAACCACCAGTCATCTGTCCCTCCCCACTGCTGCCTCCTCCCAGATGCCACAGGACACCCCCCCCCCCCGTTAATGCGGCCCAGGGCTCCCTCTATGGGATGCTGGCTCTGCTCCAGCCCCAGGTTGGGGGGATGGGAAATGGGCCCTAAGGTGCCGAAATCTCTGTCCCTGCGAATTCCCCCACTCCTGAGCTGATCCAGTATCCCAAATATAGCCTTCCTCGCGCCCGCATGTTTCTCAGCCCTGGCAGGGCCCCGAGCTGGCAGAAGTGTTCCCTTTGCCCTCCCAGCTCCCCTGGACATGCCCCCTGCGGACTCTGGCTTTCTGCTGCACTCACAGTTGGGCTCCTAGTGGGGCAGGTGCTCCCTCAACCTAACCACTCAGCTCTCCTGGAGAGAAACCAGAGAGACTGAGCTCCCTCCCGCACAGGAGCCAGGACTCCTGGGTTCTAGTCCCATCTCTGGGAGGAGAGTGGGTATGTGTCAGCAGGGGGCTGGGAGCCAGGACTCCTGGGTTCTCTGGCAAGTCAATGGGCTCGAGGGGGATTAGGAACCAGGACTCCTGGGTTCTCATACTAGCTCTGACAGGGGAATAGGATTGAGGGGGGTTGGGAACCAGGACTCCTGGGTTCTAGTCCCAGCTCTGGAGCAGTAGTGAGTGAGGTTTCCTGTGGGGAGGAGGAAATGTATGGAAGAAGTTTAAGGGGAGTTGTCACCTAGCAAGGGGAAGTGGGTTTTGGCCCTGGTGAGAGGTAGAGCCCACTGAGCCATATCTAAGATGGAGGGATGCACAGATGTACCTCACCCAGGAATGGATTTGGCTGCTGTCACTGGTGAACAGGGGATACGGCATGCCTCTGACACCCAGCACAGCAGCCAGTTGAGGTTTATTTATCCCCTTGCTGGGCTCTGTACACACAGGACAGGGGGATAAGGGCCAGCCCCGTGGGAATCCAGAGCAGGGTTAGTGACCAGAAAAGCAGAGACCCTGTTTGGAAAACAAGCTGTGGTTTTCAGGAATGCCAGGCTGTGATGATCACTGAAACACAGACACCACCAGGCAGCTGGATAACGGTCACACTGCACAGGGATTGCTCACCCAGTGCTAAAAAACAGCCACCTCTAGGGTGGGGTGTGGCAGCTCGGTAATAACCACAAAGTCAAGTTCTAGAGCAGAAATGCAGCGAGGAGCCAGCCAGTGGGAGCAGCAACAGCCAAAGCCGGGACCTTCGGATCTTCCTGTCAAAACTGTAGAAAGTGCTGCCCTGGGGATGGTGTCGGGGAATCTCCAGAGCAGATCCTTTGATTTTGCTCCTTGCTAGCATTTGGCTGAGGGGAGAAGGGGTGTCTCTGTGGGAGTAGCCCTGGTGTAGCATCAGTGACTGTCTGCAGGGAAAGAGCCTGGGGGGAATCGGTGTGAAATGGACTAAAGCTCCATCTGAAACCTTCCCAATTGTCCTTCTCACCTTGACTAGCTGCAGTGTAACATCCACCTTTTGTTCCAGATCATCCCAGCCCCTGGAAGTTAAAGAGCGGCAGTGGAGATGGATCAAGAAGGAGATTATCAAACAGGGAGCTGCTGGTGAGTTTTTCCTAGGACAGAAAACGCTGAGAGGAGAGGATGGGGTGGCAAGTTGAATCTAGGGGCTGATTTTTGGGGGACCCATTGGATGCTTTTGCATGTGCAGGGTGTGGTAAGGTGAATTCCCCCATCTCTGTCCTCTAGGATAAGGAATTACACACAAGATGGGAGTAATCTATGCCTCTAGCAGTGTTTGACCCTACACGGGCTGCAGAAGGTGTGGTTATTTCAGGCTGCCACTTTTCTTGAGTCCCCAGCTTGATACACCTTGATCCTGATTTCCAGACCTGCAACTTTCATTTGAAGCTGTGGCTGAACAGAAGCTAAATATTGACATAAGTAATGATAATAGCTATCTTATTTATTGACTAAATACTGTAGCCCCCTTTGCCAAGCCGTAGCAGATGTCAGAACCTTGCTTTGAAGGAGAAATCGATGGCACAGAGTCAGGGTATGTTCTATTGTGAGTTGTATATTTACACTATACCCACCTGTCCTTGAACAGAGGTGGACATAAATGGGATGCAGGCGAACCTGCCTTTTAAAAATCTCAGCCCAACAATAATTCCTGGTTTGTGAGAAGCACCTCTGCCCCCAAACTTGACTTAAATCTACTCTAAATTCCCTTGCTGTTTGCCACAGCCCCAGCTCCCCAAACAGAATCTGCATTGCAAAATTAACTTCTTCAAAAACTGAACAGTGCCCATACTCTGAGAAAAAGAACTTTTAAGCTTGTGCTATAGTGCCACCTGCTGATTGCTGCCATAATAGGTCCATATAACCATAACAGCACAAACGGTATTGATCTACTTGGGCATGGCCATAATTGATCAGAAGCAATTACAGAAATGTAGTCAGTAAATACATACATACATTAATAACCTTTGCTCATTCTGCTCCATTCTAGGAAGATTGCTTTGTTTAAAAACAAATGGTCAGAAGGCTCCCCATTGAGGTCTCATTCCCTGGCTTTGCCACAGGCTGGCTAATTGAATTTGGTCAAATCACAGTGTGTGCGTCACACACAAAAGCCCTATGTATGACCAGCTTATTTTTTCATGTTTACAGCACAGGCAATTTGAGAATGAAGGGCCTTTTAAGGCTTGCGCTGAGATCCCCAATCATGTCTGGTTCGGGGAGAGGGATCTAGTGGTTAGAATGGGAGGGCTGGGAGTCAGGACTCCTGGGTGCTATCACCAGCTCTGGGAGAAGAGTGGTGTCTAGAAGTTCGAGCAGTGGGGCCTGGGAGTCAGGGCTCCTGTGTTCTGCTCCCAGCTCTGGGAGGAAAGTGGTGTCTAGTGTTTAGAGCAGAGGTAGCTGAGAATCAGGACATCTGGGTTCTGTTCCTAGTTCTTGATGGGAGTGGATCCAGATTGTTCATGGTTTAAGCAGTCTCTAGGCTCTGTAACATGCCCAGTCAAACCCCAGCAGCAGCATGTATCTCAGCTTCCCCCAACCCTTGTGTGCTCCCATATCTCCACCCCACCCCGAGCTAGAAAAGGTCTCACATGGAAGGATAGTAGCTCCACGCTGAAAATTATTTAATCCACTTGGGATTCAGCAGAAAGCTTTGGATCGTTGGCTAGTTCGTTGTCATGGTCCTTGTTAATGAACCAATCAGCAGCAGAGTGAGTGTGCGTGTGTGTGTGTGTGGGGGGGGAATCATGATCCCAGAGGCGTGTGTGGTGGATGGGGGATGGATGGCAGTTCTCTGGGGTGCAATTTGCTGAATCATAGTGTGAGAAAGGATTTGACCCCTCTTGGGGCTGGAGCCCAGGCGTGGAAGCACTCTGGGACATATGAGAGCCTAGCCCAGTGGGGATGATCATGGGCCCCATAGAGAGGATAAGAGAATTATTACTGCTCCCTCAAAGGGAGCAGTAATGTCTCTCTTTGACAGAAGCAGGTGATTTGGGAGCTGAGAGGGCTGGGTGCTCTCCAGATGTACCTAGGAATGAGGTCCGCAGAGCATGGATTTGGCGGGGGTGGTGGTAGTGCTGAGAATAGACAGATGTGGGGGTGGTGCTGTCATCCTCTGTCCTGCTGCAAGACTCCTTCACCCAGCCGAACAGTGAGATTCCCCTCATGTGAGAATGTCTTTGTTATGGTTTCCGTTCGCCCCCTAGGCACCGGGGATCTGTTGGCCTGCACAACACAAAGCAAGTTTGTTAATAGCAGCAAAGGGCTGTGAATACAAGGAAGGTGGGGCTTGGATCTGCAAAGTACATGGATGGGAGAGAAAAGGCCAAGTGGTGCAGGATGGTGGGATGGACAACGACTGGATAGGGGTGTTCTCCTCTCAGAGGCCGTGCAGAAGCCACTGGTGTAAGAGGGTGCTGTGCTGCCGTAGTTCCCATGTTTCACAGGAGGCATTAAACCAGTCAGGATGAGCAGAGATCCTCTGTCACTTTCCCGTTCATCAGGGCATATCACAGCTCTATTGATTCCATTACAGTCAGTCAGAAAAATGGGATTTTCCCCATTTAGGAGGAAAAGAAACAAACAAAAGCTTTCAAAACTTTAACCTTTCCATTGGGATTTTCTAAACCAGTGGTTCTCATCCAGGGGTCCAGGGGCCCGGGAGGGGCACAAGCAGGTTTCAGAGGTCCACGAAGCATGGCCAGCGTTAAACTCACTAGGGCCCAGGGCAGAAAGCCAAAGTCCTGCCACACATAAGAACGGCCGTACCGGGTCAGACCAAAGGTCCATCCAGCCCAGTATCCTGTCCACGGCCAATGTCAGGTGCCCCAGAGGGAGTAAACCTAACAGGTAATGATCAAGTGATCTCTCTCCTGCCATCCATCTCCATCCTCTGACAAACAGAGGCTAGGGACACCATTCCTTACCCATCCTGGCTAATAGCCGTTAATGGACTTAACCACCATGAATTTATCTAGCTCTCTTTTAAACGCTGTTATAGTCCCAGCCTTCACAACCTCCTCAGGCAAGGAGTTCCACAAGTTGACTGTGCGCTGAGTGAAGAACTTCCTTTTATTTGTTTTAAACCTTCTGCACATTAATTTCATTTAGTGACCCCTAGTTCTTGTATTATGGGAATAAGTAAATAACTTTTCCTTATCCACTTTCTCCACATCACTCATGATTTTATATACCTCTATTACATCCCTCCTTAGTTTCCTCTTTTCCAAGCTGAAGAGTCCTAGCCTCTTTAATCTCCCCTCATATGAGACCCGTTCCAAACCCCATTCCAAATCCCAGTCCAAACACGAGACTGGAGTGTGGGCCACCAAGTCCCACTACCCAGGGCTGAAGCCAAAGCCCGAGCAACTTAGCTTCACAGGGACCCCCTGTGGTGTGGAGCCCTGGGCAATTGCTCTGCTTGCTAACCCCAAAGCCGGTCCTGGCTTTTATATGCAGAAAAGCAATTGTTGTGGCATAGCTGGGCCATGGAGTTTTTATAGCAGGGCGGTAGGGGTGGGTGGGGGGAGGCCCAGAAAGAAAAAGGTTGAGAGCCTCTGTCCTAGATGAAACCGCATGACAACTTTCATCTGTGTAATTATGAATCACCATTTCAAAACTAAACACATTTTCATTTAGACTTCAAATAGTATTGTGATTCTGTATTTTAAATCGGATTTTTTTTAAAAATTCTTCTGTAGGGCATTTAAAATAGGCAAATTAAAAGGGCTATTTCCCCACCAAACACACACACACTGTCCTTTTCCACTTGGAAAGAGAGAGAAATGGTCAAAATGTGGGCAAACATATTATTCAAAATGGAATTTTTCCCAAAAAAAATGTTTAGAAAAATTCAGGATTTTCCTCCCTGAAATACTACATTTAGAACAATTTTGGAAAATTAAAAACTTAATAAAAAAAATTCCCACAAAAGTTGATTATTTTTCCTGACCTTTTGTTTGACCAGCTGTAGATTGCATTCTGCCTCCCCATCACCTTTATCCTGAACAGCTGTACAGTGTTGGCTGGGTGGCTGCTAAACAGCTGCTATACCTGCCCCCTCCCTCCCCAAGAAGTTACCGCATTTTATTCTTCCCCAGCTCTTCATTGTCCTTATGGCCTGCCCATCCCATCCCTCCTGGACCTCAGAGCTCCTCACCAGGCAGCTCAGGGTTCCTTCTCCCCTGGTGGAGTGAGTGAAGCTGATGCCTTTCCCCTTCCCTGCACCATCGCTTACCCTTGGGTCCGGAGATCCTCTCAAGACGTGCCCAGAAGCTGCAGTGCCGCGTGGGCAATGGCCCTTTGACCTGAGACTCATTCTTGCTGATGTGGAAGAAGTTCTTCTCTGTGTTGTTATAGAGAGGCCAGTGCCCCTTGCTCCTGTCTGTCCCTGTGGGACTCCTAGGGCAAGAATTTAGCCAGCCAGGTCAGGAGAGAGGAAAGGAAATATACCTGAGCTGCTAGGGGTCTCAAACACAGGGGGATGTGGGGCAGTTTATCCCCATACCAGTGTGTGTGTGTATGTCTGTCTCTCTCTCTCTCTCTCTCTATCTCTCACACACACACACACACACACACACACTCTCTCTCTCTCTCTCTCTCTCATGCTGAGGGCATGCTAGCATGTGTCTGATCTATGGCCCATCACAGACCTCAGTGAAGTTGGTGTGTATGCTAGCCATCTTCCATTCAAGTTAAGTGAGGAAGCAATTAAATGTCCTTTTGTTTAGAGATAGCTGAAACAACAGAAGCCACCGCTGGAGGCACTGGACCACATATGAAGACCTCAATTGAGCACTAACGCTGGGAGAATAAGAGGAGTTTCCCTTGGACTGACTGCAAACTCAGGAGCTGGGGTATTAATTGGTGGATTAGATCAGGGTGTGTTAGAAGCAGACAGGACCAAAAAGCCAGAGAAGAGGCTGGTAGCATGGCCCTGAGAGGGAGCAGAGTCTGAGCTTCTTCAGGCACAGAACTGGCTGGAGATGCACACTTGGATATTGTGAAAGAGGAAACTCTGTTATCTGTTCCTGCTGTGTTCAGGCACTAGGACTTTGCACACATGCTTTGTAAATCAACAGAATTCCACTAAAGAAATACCCAACTCATACTAGGGTGATGAGACAGCAAGTGTGAAAAATCGGGACAGGTGTGGGGGGGGTAATAGGAGCTGAAAAAGACCCCAAAATTGGGACTGTCCCTATAAAATCAGGACATCTGGTCACCCTAACTCATACAGTCAACTTTTCCTCCTACCATAAACAACTCAGCAAGGCCCAAATTTTGGCTAGCATCTTGGACCAAGGGCATCCTTATTTTTTAACATTTCTTATGGTCCCAGGCCGCTCAGGAGCCAATGACCAAAATTTTGTCTTTTCAATATGGCCACCCTCTCCTGCTCTCAATGGGGCTGAAGTGACAAGATTCCCCTTAGTCAAATGGCCACCATCTTCCATTGGACTTAGTAGAGTTGAAACCACAGGATGCCCTCAGTTAAAATGGATACCAGGTCCCATTTATCCTCTGGGACTCAAAACCTCAGGATTCCCTCCATTATGAAGACCGCTTCTTGCCTTCATGACTGTGCACTGAGGCTGACTCTAGTAAAGACAGCCACTGGTTCCCAGAGTTGCTAATGGGATGGAAGCCAGGCTGTCCTCTGGGAGGATGACTGTGCTGTCAGAGAGCAGGGAGGGACAGTGATGGGAGCAGATTAATGTGGGCACAGGGGAAAAACGGGGCAGGCAAACATGTAAGGGCAAGGGAGGGGCATTGGGGGGCAGGTGACTATGAAGAGGGGGAGGGGAGGATGCCATGTTATGCCTTACCCACTTCTGGCAAACTCCGCCCAGTACCGCATCACCCTACGGCTGAGTGCCGCCTCAGCCTCCGTGTGTGTGTGGTTGGCTCCTGCCTCAGATGCCAGGGTCCCGAAGAGATAGAGTAGCTCGGTGGTGTGCACCGCCCCCATCCAGTGGGGCCAGAGCGAGCCGGAAGAGCGGTGTGCAAAGAAGTAGACATACACGGGGGTCCCAGCCTTCGCCAGCTGCCCAGCCAGCTCAGTCATGGGGCACAAGAAAAGGTAGTCACTGGCAGCTTGGTTAATGGCCCAGCGGTGCTGCGCCAGGCCGCGCCCCTTCCCCTCTTGGCTGTACCTCAGCGCTGCTGCCTGGATGGAGATATTTGGCAATCCTGGCACCATGAACCTTACCCCCTCCACCAGCTCCTCCCAGCTGATTAGGCTGTCATTCTCCAGGCTGAATCCCGGAACGCCGAACATCAGGAACATGGAGCCTTCATTGGCAGTGATGCCAGTGAGGATGGGTTTGGTGTGGATGTGCCCGGCCTCCAGCAGCCGTCGTGGCTCATCAGGGAGGAAATCCCCATCCACCGTGGGCAAGAAGGGGTAATCAACCAGCCTCTTGTTCCTTGTGATGGTGAAATCGTGTCGGACAAAATCCTCTGAATCTTTCCTCTTCAGACAGTCTACTACAGCACCATCACTGCCCTTGCCACAGCCCATCAGTCGTCCGAGTGCCCGGGCTCTCTCCCTGGCCTCCTTTGCACTCAGTGAAGCCCAAGGTGCATTAGCAACTCCGCTCTGCAGCGCAGCCCGGGCAAAGAGGTGCCGGCTTCCTGGTGAGAGGAGGTGGAAGGCAACCGATGCACCACCAGCGCTCTGACCAAATAGCATCATCCGTGCTGGGTCCCCACCAAAAGCAGCTACATTCTTCTGCAGCCAGCACAGTGCCAGGCGCTGGTCCCACAGGCCGGCATTTCCTGGGGCGGCTGGTGGCAGCGAGAGGAAGCCCAGCGCCCCCAGCCGGTAGTTCATGGAGGCCACAATGACGCTCTCAGCGGCAGCTAAGAAGCGCCCATCATAGACGTCAAGGGAGGCTGTGCCGAGGAAGAATCCCCCGCTGTGGATCCAGATGAGGATGGGGACCAGAGCGGGGGGCTGGGGCTGGGGTACCCAGAGGTTCAGGAAGAGGCAGTCCTCTGACAGCGGTGTGGTAGGCAGCCACATGGCACTGCCAGGATAACCAGAAAACACTTGCTGCGGGCAGGAGTTGCCGTAGCTGGTGGCCTCAAGGACGTGCCTCCAAGGCTTGTGGGGAACTGGCTTCTTGAAGCGCAAGGGCCCCATGGGGGGCTTGGCGTAAGGGATGCCCAGGAAGGCAGTGACTCTGCTGGAGCCGACTAAGAGGTGCTTGCCCCGGACGGGACCACTGCTGGTGAGCACCACAATGCCATCATCGGAGGCAGAGCCAGGGCCTAGCAGGGAGAGGAGCAGCAGCAGGCAGGGCAGTGCAGGGAGGAGTGCCAGCATGGCAGAAGCTGGAAGGGGAAGAACCACCCACAGGGAGTTATTTGTTGGGCCAGTACCAGGTGGGAGACATAAAGCCTGGCTGGTGGTGTGGGGCCAGAATGACATGGGATGGACACACTGCCCCATCGCATGCCTGGATCATCTAGCTGTATCTCATTTAATCATGCCTCCAGCACTGCTGCTCCTAAACCCCTTCTCTTGTCTGCCTGTGGCACATAACAGTCTAGTCTCCTGTGGCTCTCCTTGACTCTGGGCTCATTTCAGTTATGTAGGGTGTCAACTTTGTAATATTTAAAAACTGGACATTCCAGCAGGAGTGCTAGAACCTCCTCTGCCCTGCCTTTTCCCTCTGAGGACCTGCCCCCCATTTGCTCCTCTTTTCCCCTTCCTTCATTGCTCACTGCTTTTTCTCTCTCCCCCCATTCCTGTGGTGGTTGGGAGGGACTCACCTGCAGAGCCAGGGCAAGGAGCTGCAGCCACTGGACGCAGGTAGGAGGCAGCTCTGGCTGAGTAGGGGCTGGCACAGGTGATAATTCAGCACGATCCTGCCTCCCCTGCCCGCAGTAACCAGACCTTGGGTGTCCAGTCAGTAGACTTTCTGGTCAAAAACCAGACACCTGGCCATCCTAGTTATTGAAGCTGATGTGAAGGTGCTGGTGGCCTGTGATATACAGGAGGATGGTCTGGGTCAGGGGTCGACAACCTGCAGCATGCGTGCCAGTTTTTACTTGTACGCTGGCCAGGGTCCTGGCTGCCACCGCTGCTCAGCCCTCTGCCAGCCTGGGTGAACGGAGCCCCAGACCGGCAGCAGGTTCATGATGTGGGGGGGCTCAGGGCTGGGCCAGAGGGTTGGGGTGTGGGGTGAGGGCTGTAGGGCTGAGGATGAGGGGTTCATGATGCAGGGGGGGCTCAGGGCTGGGCAGAGGGTTTGGGTGTGGGGTGGGTGCAGGAAGGGGGAGGTAGTGCACGCTCTGGAGGAAGGGGGAGGTGGTGCACGCTCTGGGAGGGGGTTTGGGGATGAGGAGAGGAGGGGCGGGGAGCTTAGCTGCTGGTGGGTGCAGAGCACCTGCTAATTTTTCCCTGTGGGTGCTCCAGCCCCAGAGCACCCATGGAGTCAGCGCCTATGCGCACTGAATTCCTGCAAGGGAGCACTAAGCAATGTGGGCTGGAGCTATGCTAAATACTGGGAACCAGCACACTCGGCATATAGCCATAGGCACCGACATGGGTGGCAAGTTTGTAGAAATTTTGGTGGTGCCCAGAACCCGCCCCCCAACTCTGCCCCCCCAAACTCCGCCCCCACCAGCCTAAGGCTTTGGGCAGGGTTTTTAGGGGAGGTCTGGGGTGCAGGTCCTGGGCTGAGGATTACGGTGCAGGAGGGTGCAGGCTTTGGGATGGAGTTTGGGTGCAGGCTCCAGGCTGGGGCAGGGGCTGGGTGTGCAGGAGGGGGTGAGGGGTGCAGGCTTTGGGATGGAGTTTGGGTGCAGGCTCTGGGCTGTGGGTGGGGGTGTAGGAAGGGGGAGGTGGTTCATGCTCTGGGAGGGGGTGCACGCTCTGAGAGGGGGTTTGGGGATAGGAGGGAGTGCAGGGGTGAGGGCTGTGGGGCTGAGGATGAGGGGTTCATGATGCAGGGGAGCTCAGGGCTAGGGCAGAGGGTTGGGGTGTGGGGTGAGGGCTGTGGGGCTGAGGATGAGAGGTTCATGATGCAGGGGGGCTCAGGGCTGGGGCAGAGAATTAATGTGCGGAGGAATGAGGGTTGGGACTGAGGATGAGGAGTTCATGATGCAGGGGGCGCTCAGGGCTGGGGCAGAGGGTTGGGGTGTGGGGTGAGGGCTGTGGGGCTGAGGATGAGGGGTTCATGATGCAGGGGGTGCTCAGGGCTGGGGCAGAGGGTTTGGGTTTGGGGTGAGGGCTGTGGGGCTGAGGATGAGGGGTTCATGATGCAGGGGAGCTCAGGGCTGGGGCAGAGAACTAGGGTGCAGAGGGATGAGGGTTGGGGCTGAGGATGGGGGGGTTCATGCTGTGGGTGGGCTCAGGGCTGGGGCAGAGAGTTTGGGTGTGGGGTGAGGGCTGAGGATGAGGGGTTCATGCTGCGGGGGGGGGCTCAGAGCTGGGGCAGAGGATCAAGGTGCAGAGGGATGAGGGTTGGGGCTGAGGATGAGGGGTTCATGATGTGGGGGGGTTCAGGGCTAGGGCAGAGGGTTGGGGTGTGGGGTGAGGGCTGTGGGGCTGAGGATGAGGGGTTCATGATGCAGGGGGGCTCAGGGCTGGGGCAGAGAATTAGGGTGCGGAGGGATGAGGGTTGGGGCTGAGGATGGGGGGTTCATGATGCAGGATGGGGCTCGGCTAGGGCAGAGGGTTTGGGTGTGGAGTGAGGGCTGTGGGGCTGAGGATGAGGGGTTCATGCTGCGGGGGGGCTCAGAGCTGGGGCAGAGAATTAGGGTGCGGAGGGATGAGGGTTGGGGCTGAGGATGGGGGGTTCATGCTGTGGGGAGGCTCAGCTAGGGCAGAGGGTTTGCGTGTGGGGTGAGGGCTCTGGGGCTGAGGATGAGGGGTTCATGATGCAGGGGGACTCAGGGCTGGGGCAGAGAATTAGGGTGCGGGGGGATGAGGGCTCTGGCTGAGGCTGGGGATGAGAGGTTCATGATGCAGGAGGGGGCTGAGGGCTGGGGCAGAGGATTAGGGTGCAGAGGGATGAGGGCTCTGGCCGAGGTTGAGGGGTTTGGGGCGTTGGAGAGGCTCAGGGCTAGGGCGGAAGGGCAGGGTAAAGGAGCCTACCTTACCATTATCGGATGGCAGGCGCTAGGACCCTCGGTCAGCAGACAGCAGTTCTGCCGGGAGCCGCTCTACTGGCAAGCAGGCAGGGGAGAGGCGGGCTGCTTTTGTCAGGCAGGGGCGCGGCACGGTGGGGAGGACACGCAGGGGGAGGGGTGGCAGGCGGGGGCTGGGACCCGCTCCAGGCAGGGACGTGGGGGGGAGGCCCGTGGGGGCCGGGCCCGATCCAGGCAGGGCCGGAGGAGAGACCCAGCTCCAAATATTGCTGGAGCAGGGCACCCAGCCCTGAATATTCCTGGATCCCGGGCACCGCAAATGTATATAACCTGCCGCCTATGGGCACCGACTCCATGGGTGCTCTGGGGCTGGAGCATCCATGGAAAAAAAAATAGTGGATGCTCAGCACTCACCAGGAGCCCTGTGGATCAGCGTCTCCCTCCCCAGCCCTCTAGCTCGCCGGCAGGCCCCGTCAATCAGCTCCTCCCACTCCCTCCCAGCGCCTGCCACGCACCGTGCAGGAGGTACAGGGTGGGGAGGAGCGGGAGCAGGAAGAAGCAGGGGAAGGGGTGGAATAAGGTGGGGGCAGGAAGAGGCAAACTGGGGGAAGGAGTGGAGTGGAGTGGAGGTGGGGCCTAGAGTAGAGCAGCAATCGAGCACCACTCCAGGAACTGATGAAGTCAGCGCCTCTGCACATAATTCTCACCCCGAGACTGGAAGAGGGGAGGGATTGGGAGCACCCTCTGCCATGACCTATTATTTCGGGCTGTATCATCTCCAGAAGGGGTTCTCATTAAGCGGAGACCCCTCTCACCTAGATTAAAGGGCCATTCCACAGCCTCTCAGAGCCTGGCATGGTACAGCTATAGCTGGTGGGAGGGATAGCTTGGTGGTTTGAGCATTGGCCTACTAAACCTAGGGGTTGTAAGTTCAATCCTTGAGGGGGCCACTTAGGGATCTGGGGCAAAAACCAGTACTTGGTCCTGCTAGTGAAGCCAGGGGGCTAGACTCAATGACCTTTAAAGGTCCCTTCCAGTTCTAGGAGATAGGTATATCTGCAATTATTAGATCTGAGGAAAGATCTCCACTCTCCATCCCTTGCTGCCTCCAACTGGAGCAGGCAATTCCTCCAAGCCCCACCACCTTCCCTTAGCCAACAGGGCAGTATATAGGCCTAATTTAGCTAACATGAACTAGCAAGTGGCACATCCACTTTGCCAAGTGTAGACAAACTGGCAAGGACTTGACAGACATCCTATCTGTTCCTCCTTGTTCTAGTGATTCCCTGTGAGTCACCACTTTTGGTTAGCCTAAACCGCCCCCAGGGAAACTGAGAGAGATGCACAGAAAGAGAGCACGAATGGTGCATGGCACTGTGTGAATGCCAGTGCAGATGTGGGCATCTGGTGGGCACTAATAGTCAGCAAGAGGGGTGTCAAAAAGGAGTGACACATTTTTAATATTCCTCCATCTTTCTGGAACACCAAGTGAAGTGTCACCATGGGGAGATGCCTCTCACAGCCATAAGAGCAGCCCTGCAACTCTATGGGTTTTTTTAAAAAAACCTCTCATGCACCCTAAGGGGTTGTCTACACTACACAATTAGCTTGACTTAATTTAGGTCCATTGAAAGCCGCTGCGGTAATTCAATGGTCTCTGGGTGTCCACACTCCCCTCCTTCTGCTGGTGGCACACATCCCCACCAGGAATGCTTACACCGACTGAAGTGGAGCATTGTGGGGGCATTGACAGCCACATAGGGCTCACAGCTGGAGCCCCCGGGCCACCGATGTGACTCCGGCTCAATTTCACAGGAGGGAGCCTCCCAGTAGCGAATTTGCCAGCTGCCTTCTGCTCAGAGCAGCAGTGGAGAACTCACAGCTGGAGCTGTGAAATTGACAATTCACTGCTGTGAAATTGAGCCCTGCACCAGGCTCAGGAGGTGAGCAGCCTCCAGTGCCTAACTGACACCTGGCGGAGGGCAGCTGTGAGACCACCACCGGCTCAATTTCACAGCAGGGAGCCTATCAGCAGTGGAATTGACATTCTTGTACATTTCAGGGCTCCATCTGTGAGTCCCAGCTGCTGCTCTGAGCCAGAGGGAGCCCTGAACCTGACAAGGCTGGTAGCCAACAGGAGGGGGTGTAAGTCAGGCAGTGTCTGTAGGGACACAGCATCACCCTAATTATTAAAAAAAGAGGGGGGGGAATCCCTCTAACTGCTGCCCTGGCTCTTCTGTGATGTCAGGTCAAGTTCTGGCCACTTATTGCAACTGATCCCTGTATCAATACAGCTCCACCTAACCCGATGAGCATATTGGCAGAAGAAGAATGGTTTAGCCTTGTGTTGGGCACAGCATGGCACAGAAACCAGCAGATTTTATTCTGGATAGGTCAGGTTGGTTTGGTCTCAGGAGATCCAGGGGGACACTACCCCTGGACAAAAAGAGCCACCTTGTGTTAGCAGGGAAAGCAGGTAATGTGGCCCCTTTCTGATGAAAGATGTTGCAAAATAGTGGATGTTTGGTTCTTGTAGGGATCTGGGTTCTTTTCCTAGCTCTCCTTGATGTGAATTTGTGTGGTGCTTGTGAGACAGCCCCTTCCTGGCTCTTCTCCATCTGCTACTCTGCACAAACCTGATTGGCTGGGGGAAGTGTCGGTCAAACACTAAATCTAGTAGCTACTGGCTAAAGGGTGGGGAATGTTATAACCTCATAGCCTGGAGAGGAGACCCTGTAACTAACACTCTGTTCTGTGCTCACTGCCAGCCAGACCAGAGTGCACATGGGGTGGGTATTGCACTGGCATGGAGCAGTGAGTCTGTGTGTGTGTCTAGACAATGTGGGTGGAAGAGAAGAGCCGGTTGAATGACTGCTGTGCCAAGTCTGTGTAACCCCTGCTGGAGAGCCTGACCTGGCTCTGCTCCTGGCTTAGTGAACAGTGTTGCGCTGTTGTTAAGTGTGGTGCTTGTTTCAGGGACTAACTCTGGAAACCCCTGTCCCAACCCTGGGAATCCCCCACCTGACAGATGTCCAGTCACAGCTAACATAATGGTGAATGGGCAAGTGCTAGTTTATAGCTCCCCTGAAGTTGGGATGGGAGGAATTGGTGAACAAAGCTGTGATGCTCAGAGGAACATTAAGAGCATTGTGTAGAAGAAGTAGGATTAAAGTTCCTTACTCTTTAGTCTGTCTCCCTCAAACTAGCTGTATGCAGTGTAGCTGTAGCTTTATCAATCCCAATTATCACCTGCGGGTGAACCCTTTTCACAAAGCGATCACTGTGCGTCTGACCCAGGGGTAATCAATAGGCAGACTGCAGGCCAAATCCGGACCACCAGGTGCCTTAAAATGCATCCTGAAATCTTTGTATTTATTTATTATCATTATCATTGTTGGTTTTTTTATTATTTTCTCTGGAGTCTGGACCTTGACTCTCCCTTGCTTGACAAAGAAATTTGGACCTTGACAAAAAAAATAATTGCCTCCCCCAGGTGGCCTATCAGTTCTCCTCCTCAAAGGAAACCTGCACAAAACTTTCAAAAGATGAGCCTGAGAGATTAAATTCTTTACTCTGCTGGACACTAAAAATCATGGACTGACCAGACACTTAATTTATGGCTTGTTACAACAATCTGTAACCCACTAACTCCTCTTTTTGTCCTATGAGGTGTTAAAAGGCAACTCTGCCTTGAATGGTCCCTTACAATATGGGTTAACTGCATATGCTAAACAATCTGTTCCAATTTGCATTTAGCTGTGAGGTCCTCTCCCAGCCCTGAAGAAGAGTTCTGTGGAGCTCAAAAGCTTGTCTCTCTCTGTGTTTCCCTGGAGAATTGAAATTAGACAGGGTGTTTTTTACAGAGGGGCGAGGGGTGAGACCATGAGGGTGAAGATGGGCTGTATGTTTTCATGGGCAAGGTGATTTGGCACTAACTCCTGGCCCCACATTTTAAATATTATAAAACACCAATAAACATCAGTGTTTGAATCTGATGAGTTATTGGTGATTATTAGAAATCTTCATTTGAAATTATTAGGTGGGCCAACACCCTCAAAATGAATGTGCTGACAGCTGTATGAGGAAGCTTGTCTGTGTTCATACTTTCCAAAGCTATTATGCTTTTTTCAGACACAAGTAGTTTAGCATGTGTATGCCTTTAAAGTGTGTATTCATGTTTCAATTTCAATTCAAATTTCCAACCAACAACTACATGGGATTTTTTTTCCCAACTAGAAAAATTTTAAAACAACTAGATCTAGTTGGAGAACAACTAAATTGGCAACGCTGTGCTAGTTGACCACCTGAGGGGGGAGGAGATCCCTTCTCTCTTCCCATCAGAAGTTCATAGATTATCAGGGTTGGAAGGGACCTCAGGAGGTCATCTAGTCCAACCCCCTGCTCAAAGCAGGACTAATCCCCAGACAGATTTTTGTCCCAGATCTCTAAGGGTATCCCTCAAGGAGTTGAGCTCAGAACCCTGGGGTTAATAGGCCAATGCACAAACCAATGAGCTATCTCTCCCCCCCTGCTTATTGGTCCAATAGCAGATATTACCTCACCCATCTTGTCTCTCAAACAAAGTATGAGATTTTTACCAACCCTATGGGACAGACCAACAGCACGTGTGACACTTGGCAAATCTGTCTCAGGATGCTACATTAGAAGTCCTGGTGCATCCCCCAGAGAAGAGGTCCCTATAAGCAGGACTCAGCAGTGCTCCCTCTAATTTTTCCCATGCATGTGCAGAATGAATTTTGCTTTTGTGCACCTATATGGAGGAGATGTGTGACACCTCACCTCCATATTAGTGCACATAACAAAATTCATGTGACGGGGGTGGGGCTGAGGCATTCAGAGTGTGGGAGGTTGCTCAGGGCTGGGGCAGAGGGTTGGAGTGCAGGAGATGAAGGCTCTGGCTGGGGGTGCAGACTCTGGGGTGGGGCTGGAGATGAGGGGTTTGGGGTGCAGGCTCCCTGGGGCTACAGTGGGGAGAGAGGACTCCTCCCAGCTCTCTCTCCCCACAGCATCACCTGGGCTGGGGGTCTGAGGCGCCTCTCCCTGCTGCATCAGCTCTGGGGCTGGGGCCGTGAGATAGGTGCCTCTTCCCCGCCGCAGCAGGTCCAGGTCTAGACTGCGTTGGGGCCACGGGAGGTGCACCTCTTCTCCATGTGCAGCAGGTCTGGGTCTGGGCTAGCTTGGGGCTGGGGGAGGGGCATCTCTCTCCCAGCTGCATCAGCTCCTTGGCTGGATGAGAGGCATCTCTTCCCGCCACAGCCCTGAGTGCAGGGGTAGCTCCAAGCACTAGCATGCCAAGCAGTGGCCTGGGGTGGCAAGCTATGGGGGGCACTCTGCCGGTTGCTGCGAGGGCGGCAGGCAGGTTGCCTTCGGCAGCATGCCTGCGGAGGGTCTGCTGGTCCCACGGCTTCGGCGGACATTCCGCAGGCGTGCCACCTACTCCACGGGACCGGGGACCTCCTGCAGGCAAGTCGCCGAAGGCAGCCTGCCTGCTGTGCTTGGGGCAGCAAAATACCTACAGCCGCCCCTGCCTGAGTGCCTGTGTGACACTTAATAGGCTGCTGCACAGCCGTGCGGCCAAGCAGCTTAGAGGGAACTTAGGGCAGGAGTCCCCTTAACTATTCCTGATCCCCTTTAAGAAACACCCCTCCCCCAGTCAGTAACTCCAGGTCTCTGCTGCACTCGCAGCTTGGCTCCATCCTTTACCCAGCTCCCTGCTACAGGGGAGAGGCCCTTTCACATCAGGGGAGCGTAGGGTGACCAGGTGTTCTGTTTTTGACCAGTTGAAAAGGGATCCTGGCGGCTCCAGTCAGCATCGTTGACTGGGCTGTTGACTATCTGGTTGGTAGCACCACACAATGGGACTGGCAGGCTCCCTGCTAGCTTCCATGCTGCATGGCTCCTGGGAAGCAACAGCATGTCCCCCCTCCAGCTTCTATGGATAAGGGCAGCCAGGGGGCTCCACACACTGCCCCCGCCCCAAGTGCTGCCCCCACAGCTCCCATTGGGCAGGAACCATGGCCAATGGGAGCTGTGGGGGTGGCACCTGTGAATGGGGCAGTGCGCAGAGTCATTTGGCTACGCCTCCACTTAGGAGCCGGAGTGGGATGTGCTGCTGCTTCTGGGAGCTGTTTGAGGTAAGCGCTGTCCAGAGCCTGCACCTTGACCATGTCTTGGGACCAACCGCCTGCCCAGCCCCAGCCCTGATCTCCCTCCTACCCTCTGAACCCCTTGATCCAAGCCCAGAGCCCCCTCCTGGACCTCAAATCCACCATCCCTGGCCCCAACCCAGAGCCCGCACCCCCAGCCAGAGCCCTCGCCTTCTCTCACATCTCAACCCACTGCCTCAGACTAGAGCCCCCTCCTACCTTCTGAACTCCTCATTTCTGGCCTTACCCTGGAACCTGCACCCCCAGCTGGAGCCCTCACTCCTTCCTGCATCCCAGCCCCCTGAGCCAGCACAGTGAAAATGAGTGAGCCTAGAGAGAGAAATGATCCAGGGAGTCTGAAATCCCTTCACCCATGCAGAGTGGGAGTCCTACCAGAGCAGGGTTGATACACTTTGGGGATGGACATACCCTTTGGATGTTATGTGGTGGCCTAGAGCTGGGGATAGGACCCAGGAGTCCTGAACACCCACCCCCACTTCTTTAATCACTCCACTCTACCTCACTCCCCTCCTAGAGTCAGGGAGAGAAACCATGAGTCCCAGTGTACAGCTAAGGTATCCTGATTGTGACTTGAACCCCAGCTTTGGGCGGAGGGGGAGGAAGGTTTGGTGTTGTGGTTACAGTTAAGGGGAATATAAATCAGGACTCCTGGATTCTATCACAGCTTAGGGAGGGGAGTCTAGTGGGTTAGAGCAGGGGGGAGTGAGAGACAGGACTCCTGGATTCTATTCCTGGCTTTGGGAATGGAGTGTGGGGTAGTGAATTGGAAATGGGGGGAGGCTGGGAGCCCAGACTCCTGGGTTCTATCCCCAGCTATTGGGTGGGAGTGGAGTCTAGTAGGGTAGAGCAGGGGGGCTGCGATTTAGAAACTATTCTATTCCCACCCCTTAAAGCAGCTTGAAAGGCTGCGTAAGGGAATTGCTTTGGGAGGGGAAGAGGTTCCAGGTTCAGTCCTTCTGAGATGTAGTTAAACCGTTTGGACCTAGGGTGCCCTGTCTCAGAGCTGGTGGAAACCAAACACTCACCTTCCTAGTTCCCCAATTGCAAGTTGGGCCGCTCTCTCTGTTTCACAGCTCAACCTGAAGGGGAATGGGAGACCTCAGGAGTCTTCTGCTACTGGAATAACAGCCAGGGAGCAGTCACTGGGGGACTGTTTATCCGAAGAGCACCAACCAACCCCACTGGGCTCGGCCTGTGCAGGGGGAGGAGATAAGATCCAGACTGCAGGGGAGCCCAGAGCAGGGGTCGGAGATTGGGAAAACATAGATAAACAACCGGTGGCTTGCAGAAAGAGAAGATCTGTGGTAACTGGTGGGCAAGTAGCTCTGAGGTGGGGTATGGCAGCTGGTTAACAGCCACTGCTGCTCAGGTATCCCTAATGGAGCCCCTCTGGGGAGGGACACAGCAGCTTTTAAAATCCCAGAGCAATACAGAGTTGCTATCAGAGGGCTCTGTGTATTGCTAAGGGAGGGGAGGCTGCTTGCTTTCTCTCTCTGCTCAGTGGCTGAGCTTCCTGGGTCAGGTCAGATGCTGCTCACCCAGTGAATAAGGGGATCATCTAAACATGAAATCTGGGTAGAAACAGCTCATTGCTAGCACTTTAAATTATGATCCACACATTAGCTGTGTCTTGGGGGTTGGTTCCTTCCCTTCTGCAGCAAGGCTTTGGCTGGAGTACAAGCTTAGACCTACTTGGCTAAACGAGCTGTTGCCATGCCAGATTGCTAGCGTCCACATGGGTGTGGTCTGATATATTGATCTGATTCAGCTAATAATTAATGTTTGATTCATGTTGTTATGAATCATTCTGTTATTAACTGGGCTTCTTTATTAGTCTATTATTAATATGCTTATTTCCTTTTCAACTTAGCTTTATTTCGTTCACTTAATACATTATATAAAGTTGAAAAGCTGTGTTAACAAATGTTAATTCCCCAGTGATCTGAAGCACTAAGAGGACTAGGGTTAGTTCTATAGCACCTTGAAGTGGTCTGTTACATTCTAGTCTGTAGTTCTCAGAAGGGAAATACATCTGTGGGAAACAGAGCAGCTTGGAGGGTCTTACAAACCTGCTGGAACTGCTTGAATCCAGGACTGATTGACATGGGTCCAACTGGGTGTAAATCTGTGGAAATTGCCCCATCTCTGTCTCTCTTTCCAGGGAATAATCAGTGGCTTTATTCCAGGGTGGACTGATTTAAATAGAAGTAATTGACATCACTAAAACCTCGATTTCACTGATGAGTTTTAATCTCACCTTGCATTTTAACTTTTTAGTTACTTTCCTAAAGAAAGGTTGATTCTCATTGGTTGGTACGCATTAAAACCTGTTGCTATGTAATTAAATGTAACCTTTACATTAAATTTAGTACTTGTGTATAAATATAGTGTAACTTACCAGTTAGCAAAAACATTTATTTGAGCAATTAGTTAACATACATTTCGAGTCTTCTTTGTACTTTTTTTCTTATGTTAGAAAATGGAGAATGAAGCATTTCTTATTTACTAGATGATTAATATTTTACTTGTGATTTGTGTCCAGCTGTATTTGGCTGGAAATTGGAATTCAGTTACAGCTGCACAAAACCAGCACTTTTTTATTAGTTAAATAAAACTACCTTCAACATGAGGAGGGAAAAATAAGCTTTTAATGCAAGAACTGTTTTGATAAACAACTGACATTAAACAAAGAAAGTGTGATCTATAGGTAGTGAACTGAACTAACTGTTTCTGGTCACTCTGCCCTTCAAGATTTCAGAACTAGTAGACCTCACCCTGTGACACCTCATTTGTATTCATAGATTGGAAGAGGGGACAAAGTTTTCTTGCTTTTTCAACTCCCAATCATTTTCTTAACATTGAATAAACTAATGTCCCTACACTCTGTTTGCTAGAAGCTGGGAATGGGCAACAGGGGATGGATCACATGATGATTGCCTGTTCTGTTCATTCTCTGTGGGGGACCTGGCATTGGCCACTGTCAAAAGACAGGATACTGGGCTAGATGGACCTTTGGTCTCACACAGTATGGCCACTCTTACGTTCTTAATCATTGAACTGAACTAGCTGAATAAACTGAAAGGAAGAAAATGTTCTCTCTGCACCTGCCAAAGAAGTGTTAAAATCTCGTTTAGCACTTCAACAAATGCTGGTTACGGTGCATAATCAATTACTTCCACCAGTCCAGCTGTTTGACTTTCTTTAAAACTTCAGCATCAAATGTATGTTGCTTATTAATATTTTTATTTAATTTAAATTAATTTAATAGATGATGGTAATGAAAGGCCTTATTGTAGGTTATCATCACTTCACATTTAATTTTAATAGGTTTTTAAAAGTGTAATTATTTAAATAAAAAGACAATTGAAATAAAATCATTTAAAAAATAAATTTGGCACTTATCCACCCTGCTTTATTTGCTGACCTCAGTGAGCAGACAGGGTCTGTGGCCGCAATGTTCAGGAGCCCATCATTCAGGGTGCTGACATTCTGGAGTCCAAGCTGGATGCACCTTGTTGCTCCTTTGCAGAACTGCAGCTCCCAGTGATTTCATTTGGAGCCACAACAGATCAGCATCTCTATCGCTAAATATAAACACAAACATAAACTTTAAGTGACATTAAAGGTGGCCTCAGGATCCCACTCAACGAAACCTTAAAAGCCTGGCCATGAGACGGGGAAAGTTTCCCGTGGACCTTGCCACCTTTGCATTGAGTACAGTGCCGGCATGCTGTAGGGCTTTTGCTTCTGTCTCTAAGGCCTGGTCTACACTACGTGTTTAAACAGATTTTAGGAGCGTTAAACGCCGATTTAACGCCGCCCCCGTCCACACTATGAGGCCCTTTATATCGATATAAAGGGCTCTTTACATCGGTTTCTCTACTCCTCCCCGACGAGAGGAGTAGGGCTAAAATTGGTATTACCATATCGGATTAGGGTTAGTGTGGCCACAAATCGACGGTATTGGCCTCCAGGCGGTATCCCACAGTGCACCACTGTGACCGCTCTGGACAGCAATCTGAACTCGGAGGCGCTGTCCAGGTATAGAGAAACAGCCCCGCGAACTTTTGAATTTCATTTCCTGTTTGGCCAGCATGGAGCTCTGATCAGCACAGGTGATCACACAGAGCTCATCAGCACAGGTAGCAATGCAGTCTCCTGAGAATCGAAAAAGAGCTCCAGCATGGACCGCACAGGAGGTACTGGATCTGATCACTATATGGGAAGAGGATTCAGTGCTAACAGAACTCCGTTCCAAAAGACGAAATGAAAAAATATTTGAAAAAATTTCCAAGGCCATGATGGAAAGAGGCCACACCAGGGACTCAGTGCAGTGCAGAGGGAAAGTTAAGGAGCTCAGACAAGCCTACCAGAAAACCAAAGCAGCAAATGGAAAGTCCGGGTCAGGGCCAAAAACATGCTGCTTCTACCCTGAGCTGCATGCAATTTTAGGGGGTTGCGCCACCACTACCCCACCCCTGTCCATGGATTCTGAGGTGGGGCTTGTAATCTCAACCATGGCTGAGAATTCTGCGGAGGGGGAAGATGAGGAGGAGGAGGAGGAAGAGGAAGACGACCTTGCAGCGAGCACGCAGCACTCCGTTAGCCCCAACAGCCAGGAGCTTTTTGTGACCCAGACGGAATTACCCTCCCAGCCCTCCCAAGCCACTAGCCCAGACAGTGAAGCCATGGAAGCGACCTCTGGTGAGTGTACCTTTGTAAATATAAAACATGGTTTAAAAGCAAGCATTTTTTAATGATTGATTTGCCACGAGGGCTTGGGATGCATTCACGGCCAGTAAAGTTACTGGAAAAGTTTGTTAACATGTCTGGGGATGGAGCAGAAATCCTCCAGGGACATCTCCATGAAGCACTCCTGGAGGTACTCCAAAAGCCCTTGTAGAAGGTTTCTGGGCAAGGCAGCCTTGTTCCGTCCACCATGGTAGGACACTTTACCACGCCATGCATGTAGCAAGTAATCGGGTATCATTGCATGACAAAGCATAGCTGCTTATGGTCCCGGTGATTGCTGGCATTCAAGAAACATCCGTTCTTTATCTCCCTCTGTTATCCTCAGCAGAGTGATATCGTTCATGGTAACCTGGTTGAAATTAAGGAATTTAATTAAGGGGACAGAGATGGCCATTTTCCTACTGGGCTATTGCTTAAAAGAAATCCTTCCTTGCACATAGCCAAGCGGGGGGAGGGGAGGAAGGGTAGCGCTGAGCTTTTTTGCATTTGGCTAGCAGGAATCTTCCCAGCTACCAGCCACGCGGTGGGGGAAGGAAAGGGGGTGATTAGCAGTCATCTTCCATGATACCAGCCATGCAGTGGGGGGAGGGGTAAAGCAATCATCCTAGAGAATTGGATGGGGGGGGGTTGGCTTCTGCTGCTGCATGTTAACAGGAAAGAAGCATCAGAGGGCACTGTGTATATGAAGGCTGGAGAAGCCAAAAGACAATGGCTTACCATGGCCGCATGCAAGCTGAATTCTGATGCCCGGACCTGCGTCTGTGAGATCTGTAACACCAAAGCCGCAGGCACTCAATATTAAGATGCAAAATGCGACCTTATAGTGAAATCATATGTGCCATGTAAGGTGAATAGTGTTGTTCACTGTGAAAGAGTATAACCATTGTACTGTAAAATGTATCTTTTAAAATACTTCTCTCCCTTTTTTCCCTCCCTCATGACGCTGCACATTTTTCCAGCCTCCCTACTCCATCCCGAAGGCTATCTCAGATAAGACGGAGGAAAAAGAAAATGCGAGAAGAAATGTTCTTGGAAATCATGGAAGTAATCCGCAATGACAGAGCTCATCTGAATGAGTGGAAGGACATGGTAGCAAAGTACAGGAAAGATGCCAGTGAACATGAGGATAGGAGGGATGAACGTGAGGATAGGAGGGACAAACGTGAGGATAGAAGAGACGCTCGAGATGAGAGGTGGTGGCAGGAAGATCAGAGGTGTAGGCAGGAAGATCAGCGGTGGTGGGATGCAATGCTGGAGCTGCTGCATGATCAAACTGATATCCTCCGACGTCTGGTGGATTTTCAGGAAGAGCAGCGGGGTCAGAGAGTGCCGCTGCAGCCCCTGTGTAACCGCCCTCACCACTCACCGTGTTCCATATCTTCCTCGCCCAGACGTGTAAGAACGCCTGGGGGAAGGCTTTGTGCACCCGCCCACTCCACCCCCGTGGACAATCCAACCAAAAGGCTGTCATTACACTGAAATGTGTTTAATGGGCTTTTCCTTCCCTCCTATCCTCCTACCAAACCACACCCGGGATACCTTGTCAGTTCTCTGCCTCTTTTTATAATTACTTTTTAATAAAGAATACATGATTTTTAAATGATAGTGACTTTATTTCCTTAAGCAAGCTGTAATCGAAGGGGGAGGGTGGGTTGCTTACAGGGAAGGAGTCAATAAAGGGGGGAAGTTCAGGAAGGGGAAACAAACACAGCAGTCACACCGTATCCTGGCCTGTGATGAAACTTGTTTTCAAAGCTTCTCTGATGTGCACTGCTTCGTGGTGTGCTCTTCTAATCGCCCTGGTGTCTGGCTGCGTGTAATCAGTGGCCAGGTGATTTGCCTCAGCCTCCCACCCCGCTATAAAGGTCTCCCCCTTACTCTCACAGAGATTGTGGAGCACACAGCAAGCAACAATAACAAAGGGGACATTGGTTTGGCTGAGGTCTGAGTGAGTCAGTAATGTGCGCCAGCGCGCCTTTAAATGTCCAAATGCACATTCTACCACCATCCTGCACTTGCTCAGCCTGTAGTTGAACAGCTCCTGACTACTGTCCAGGCTGCCTGTGTATGTCTTTATGAGCCATGCATCAAGGGGCAGGCTGGGTCACCCAGGATAACTATAGGCATTTCAACATCCCCAACTGTTATTTTCTGGGCTGAGAAGTAATTCCCTTGCTGCAGCAGTTTAAACAGAGCAGTGCTTCTGAAGACGCGAGCATCATGAATCCTTCCTGGCAATCCCACATGGATGTTGGTGAAACGTCCCTTGTGATCCACCAGTGCTTGCAGCACCATTGAAAAGCACCCCTTGCAGTTTATGTACTGGGTGCCCTGGTGCTCCGGTGCCAAGATAGGGATATGGGTTCCATCTATCGCTTCCCCACAGTTAGGGAATCCCATTGCAGCAAAGCCATCCACTATGACCTGCACGTTTCCCAGAGTCACAACCTTTCATAGCAGCAGCTTAATGATTGCTTTGGCTACTTGCATCACAGCAGCCCCTACAGTAGATTTTCCCACTCCAAATTGATTCCCGACTGACTGGTAGCTGTCTGGTGTTGCAAGCTTCTAGAGGGCTATTGCCACTTGCTTCTCCACTGTGAGGGCTGCTCTCATCTTGGTATTATGGTGTTTCAGGGCAGGGGAAAACAAGTCACAAAGTTCCATGAAAGTGCCTTTATGCATGTGAAAGTTTTGCAGCCACTGGGAATCGTCCCACACCTGCAAAACTATGCGGTCCCACCAGTCTGTGCTTTTTTCCCGGGCCCAAAATCGGCGTTCAATGGCTAGAACCTGCCCCATTAGCAGCAGTATCTCCAAAGCGCAGGGGCCCGCAGTTTGAGAGAATTCTGTGTCCATGTCCTCATCACTCTCGTCACCGCGCTGCTGTAGCCACCGCCGCCTCCTCGCCTGGCTTTGCAGGTCCCGATTCAGCATAGACTGCACGAGAATGTGCGAGGTGTTTACAACGTCCACTATTGCGGTATTGATCTGAGCAGGGTCCATGCTTCCTATGCCATGGCGTTTGCACAGTTCACCCAGGAAAAAAGGTGTGAAATGGTTGTCTGCTGCTTTCACGAAGGGAGGGGTGAGGCTGTACCCAGAACCACCTGCGACAATGATTTTTGCCCCATCAGGCACTGGGATCCCAACCCAGAATTCCAAGGGGCGGGGGAGACTGCGGGAACTATGGGATAGCTACGGGATGGCTACCCACAGTGCAACGCTCCAGAAATCGACGCTAGCCTCGGACCATGGATGCATACCATCAAATTAATGTGCTTAGTGTGGCCGCGTGCACTCGACTTTATACAATCTGTTTCATAAAACCGGTTTCTGTAAAATCGGAATAATCCCGTAGTGTAGACGTACCCTAACAGATACTGAAAAGCACCACACATCCAGGGGCGGCTCCAGGCACCAGCACACCAAGCGCATGCCTGGGGCAGCAAGCCGCAGGGGGCGCTCTGTCGGTCGCCGTGAGGGCAGCAGGCAGGCAGCCTTCGGAGGGTCCGCTGGTCCCGCGGCTTCGGCGGACCTCCCATTGGTTGCCGCCGAATCCATGGGACTGGGGACCTCCCACAGGCAAGCTGCCGAAGGCAGCCTGCCTGCCATGCTTGAGGTGACAAATTGCCTAGAGCACGCATCCCAGCTTCCTCCAGCTTCCTCCAATATCTCCTCTAGCACAAACCTGATCTCCGACCTCATATTCTTTGGAAGCAACAGTTTGGCACGTTGGAGTCTCCCACAGCCTGTGCCTTGGGGAACTTCATCTGTTTTAACAGCGCTAAGGTCCCTGCTGGGGTGTTGTGGCACAGGGTGAGGTGAGTGGAAGGGTGGGGGCATGATGCTTTTCAGTCTCTTGGGGGAATGGAAAATGTTCAAGTGAAAGAACCTATGAGATTAGAATTTGCTACTGTGGAGGTTCTGGGCCTCCAGTGCTTCCACATTGCCACTGGAGTTTTGCTGGTCAACCTGGAAACTAAACACTGCAGGACATGCTGACCAGCAGGGCCTGAGTGGCAGCTCACAGATTGGCCTCTGCCAGTATATAAACCAGGGAGCCATCAGAGGGAACTATCTGAGAAATGATGCACATATTGCTTGCTTGCTTCTGCTCCATACCTTGTTTTACCATGAGCCTTGGACTTCAGCTCCTGACCCCAGTTTGTTCCTAACCCCATTACTTGCCTTCAATTTGTAACCTGCCCCTGAATTTCTGGTATCTTGACCCAACTCCACTACACACGTTCCTGACTGCAACGTGGTAACTGACCAGTACATATCAGCCACTCATGGACTGGCTCTGACATCAGTTATCCCTGTCATCTCCCATCCTAGTCCCTAAATAATCCACTCATCAGCACCCAAGATCCTTCTCCAATGGGTTGTGACCACTCAGCAACAATCCAACTTCCATTAAAGAGCTTCATTCCCCATTAATGGGAAAGTGACTAAAGGCAGTGATTTCCCTCCAATGATTAGGGTAGGGGTCCCCACAGATTGCACCCCCCTTACCCCTAACCATGCCCCTCGCCCCCTGGATCTGGGATCAATGATGTGGCTGGGGGTGTGTGTGACAGGGGTAAGTGAGGGCAAGGCTGGGGCTGCAGCTGGGGGTGGATCTGGGGCTGGGAGCAAGGCTGGGACTGGAGCCATAGCCAGGGGCCCAGGCTGGAGGTGGGGACAGGAGCAGAGCTGTGCCGAGGTTGGGGATGGGGTCAGACATGGGGATGGAAGCCAGGGACAAGGCTGCAGGTGGGACTGGAGCACAGCTGGCAGTGTGGAGGGGCTGGGTGGTGCTCCTTCCTGGCCCCTCCATAGGGACTGGCCCGGGCTCTGCTGCACCCCCCTAAGGTACCTCCACGCACCCCTAGGGGAGTGCTCCCCACAGTTTGAGGACCTCTGGATTAGGGGGGGTTATATAGTTCAATAATTAGAGAAGAAAATTGGTGAATGTTGGGGGGGTATATCTATTTTATATCAATAAGGAAAAATCTTAGATTTCAATAACCATTGTGATACACCCAGGCCAGCTGGGTATAGCAGAAGCCAGATATACTGGCCACTGGATTAACAGTTTTCTGTTCCCTGACTGACCAGAGCAGGGACTGCTCCAGGCTAATGAGAACACCTGACTCTAATGAACCTGCAAAGAGTCAGGTGAGGCCATTCAGTTAATGTGACCACCTGACTCTAATTAAGGCCCTGCTGATACTACAAAAAAGGGCTCACTCCAGTCAGATAGGGAGGAGCCAGGGGTGAGGAAGTATGGCTGAAGAGCTGGTTATTGAAGACACCCTCAAACCATTGTTAAAGGAGCCCTAAGATAAGGGTGAAGCAGGGAGAAGCAGGAGAGCTGTGGCCCAGGGAAATGTAGCAACTCTGGCAGTGAAAGGTTGGCTGCCACCAACTGCTACCATTAGGGTCCCTGGGCTGGAACCTGCAGTAGAGGGTGGGCCTGGGTTCTCCCCCAACCCCCCATTACAGGAACATCTGTGGGAGGGGAAGTCAGGCCCCTGTCAGGACAGGAGGCTGAATGCAGACTGTGGGAGTTCTCTCTCCAACCTCCTTGCAGGCCTATGATGAAAAGGGCTCAGTAGACTGTAACCCTGGCCCTAGAGAGAAAAGGGCTACGTGGAGGGACACAGTGAGCCACTGAGGCTTGTGTAAACCTCCTAGAAGCACAGGACCCACCGGAGCAAGGTCAGAGCTCTGCCACACCATGTTTGATTATAGACAAAAATCAAAACTGGTGAGATTAATAAGAATATTCAATAATTAAAGGGAATAGCTGCAAAATCTAAGATCTAATATTTTATTAATTTGTATGGAAAGGAGCAAAACCTGGGGGGATTTTATATCAACATAATATACATAATAGTTTTCAAGTACATAAAAGGTTGTTACAAGGAGGAGGGAGAATGATGGGATGATTTAGTTGGGGTTGGTCCTGCTTTGAGCAGGGGGCTGGACTATATCCAATCACAGGCACCAACTTTCCTTAGAGCTGGTGGGGGCTCACGCCCCCCCCCGCCCAGGCTCTGTCCATTACCTGCCCCTATTGGACCTCTCCCCAAATCCTTGCCCCAGCCCCGCCTCTTCCCTGAGCATGCCACATTCCTCCTCCTCCTCCCCCATCCCTCCCAGCACTTGCCACTGCGAAACAGCTGTTTTGTGGCACAAGCGCTGGGAGGAAGGGAGGAGAAGCAGGACATGGTGGCATGCTCAGAGGAGGAGGCAGTGAGCTGGAGCGGGGAGCTGCCGGTGGGTGCACCCCATGGAGTCAGTGCCTATGCTTCCAACCCTTATCTTCTATGAGTCTATTAATTGTTCCCATTAACCTCTGAGGATAGGACATGAAGCAATGGGCTTAAATTGCAGCAAGGATGGTTTAGGTTGGCCATTAGGAAAAACTTCCTAACTATCAGGGTGGTTAAACACTGGAATAAATTGCCTAGGGAGGTTGTGGAATCTCCATCTCTGGAGATTTTTAAGGGCAGGTTAGACAAACACCTGTCAGTGGTGGGCTAGATAATACTTAGTCCTGCCCTGACCTCTCCAGCTCCTTTCCAGTCCTATGATTCTGTTAGATATTTAGAGAGAGAAATAAGTAATTTTGCCAATATATTAACCATCAATAAGTGGAAAGAGACCAGCATCTGAGTGGATTTTGTGTAAAATTCCAGTAACTGAGAAAAGGGAAAAATCGGATATGTATTACAGCAGCGTTTGATTACTGGTGAGAAAAAGGCCAAGACTGGAGAGGGTTAGGTCTCCATGTGGAGTAATTCTACAGAAGAGCAGCACTTTGGGGAGGATTTACAGCGATATCCCCTACAGGAACTAGAACGCAGAACAAAAAATGAACATGATTAAGGTTCCTCAAACATCCCCAACTGGGCTGCGCTAGACTCTAGAGCACGGGGCCAGTGTGAATTTGGCCCCCTTGTGTACCTGTGTTAGGATGTGGTATGCCCTGTTCTCATAGCCCAGGGGTTGCAGGATATTAGAGCACAACTGTGGGAGGGTAGAAATAGATTTTATTGGACCAACTTGTGTTGGTGAGAGAGACAAGCCTTCCAGCTACACAGAGCTCTCCCTGTCCTTTCCCCTCCCTCCCCAGCCTGTTTTTTCAGCCCTCCCCACCCAGGGCGAAGGTAAAGGAAGCTGTTGCTCTCTGTCTTCAGCATAGCAGGGGTTGAGCTTCCTGGGTCAGTAGCATCTGCTGCCGCCTCCATTGTGAGCCGGGAGCCGGTGCTGAGCCTCTGCTGCTCCCCAGCGGGGTGTATGCGGGGACAGACCTGCGCTAACCTCCCACTGTGCCCAGCCGGGGGGACTTTCTGCCGCCGGCAGCCCCTGAGCCGGAGCCTGCAGGTGAGGGGAGAGACCCGGGGGAAGGGCTGCGAGCCTCAGAGCTGCTGCCCTTCCTGAGACACACTCAGTTTCGTGTATGTCAGAAACCGCTTCCCACTGGAGTTTGTGACTTCGCCGTCACTGAGCAGGCTGGAGCAGTCGGGACACGCTCTGCTGCCCGGACCTGCCGTCACAATCTGCTCCCTGCAAGTAACGGGCGAAGGGCGGCACCTGGGAGGGACCTGTGTGCAATTTGGTGAGGAAGGCAAAACAGGTGGAGGGAAGCAAAGAAGAGGGGCAGATTGGCAAAAGCAGGGGCAGGGTCCAGTAGCTGGGGGTTTAGAAAGGGGGAGCTGTGCTGCCAGATAGGTTGGGGGGGGAAAGGGTCCTTAGCACATCCTAATTTACTTAGGGTGACAATACCTCCCATTTTGGCCAGGATAGCCTCATTTTTAAGCCCTGTTCTGGCTGCCCCAACTTTTTTGGCAAAAGTGAGCAGTGGTCCCAGGTGTCTTGGCGACTTGATCAGTTGGTAAGAGCAAACAGGACACATGCCTCCTTTTGTCAGAAAAGTGGGGTGCAGAGGAATGTGTGTGTGTGGGGGGGGAAGAGTGGCAGTGCCAGCCCCATGTAAAGGGGAGATGGGGGGGGCAGGCAGGACTTGAGTGAGTAGTGCTACCAGCATCCACCTTGTGTGAGGGGACATGCAGGGCATGGGCAGGCTGCTCAAGAGGAGGGATAGCTCAGTGGTTTGAGCATTGGCCTCCTAAATGCAGGGTTGTGCATTCAATCCTTGAGGGGGCCATTTAGGGATCTGGGGCAAAAATCTGTCAGAGATGGTACTTGGAGTTGAGTTCAGTCCCCTGCCTTCACAGCAGGACCATGACCTTTCAAGGTCCCTTCCAGCTCTGAGATAGGTACATCTCCATATTAAGCCCCACACCAGGGGGATCAGGTGAGTGGCTTGGGCCAGGCCCACACATTGTTTCATTTTCCCTTTGGGAAGTATAGACACCCTAATTGTATAGTTATTGTGCAACTTAAAACCATTCATTAATGGTAAATAATCCCAGAAAATCACAATTGATGCAAGTAGCAAAGTAGCCATGTCTCAGTTTGTTGTAAAACATTTCCTATGATATTCTGAATGTTTGTTTTATGTGTTTATTTAAAGTATTTGTTCTTTTTAATTTTCCTCTAGCACAAGTTTCTTCTTTGCTATCATGTGTTTTTCCAGGCTATCAGATTTTCTAGGTTACTATAATACGCCTTCCTTTTCCTTTGATCCACAAAAGAGGATGGCCTTTCTCTAATGTTGTTTTTGCTTCTCTCTCCAGCACCTTAGGGACTGTCTGCACTGGAAAGTTTGACCAATTATACAGATGTAGTTATTCTGATTTAACCCCCCCCCCCCCGACCATGTGGACATTATTCTACCAAAGCCAGAGTGCCTTTTTCCCATTTAGATTAAACCCCTTCTGAAATGATATAAGCTAAGCCAATCAAGGGCACTCTTTTATATAGAATAAGTGTCCACATGAGGAGTTAGATCAGTGTAACTATAGCTTTAAACTCGCACATTAGTTTATACTGGTCTCTCTCTCCTGTATAGACAAGCCCTTATAACGTTTAGTCTAGTAATAGTCTTCTGTAATAAATATATCCATAATTAAACAGAGGTATATAAATATTACATATTGCTCAAAATCAGACTTACTTTTTATGTCTGGAAAATTCTAGCTAAGGTGTTTATAGCATCAAAGAATCTGAGCACTTCTCAATAAGTATATATCCTGACACCACCTCTTCCTGACAGAGAAAAGCTGTTATCCCCATTGTACAAAGGGGAAACTGAGACACAGAGAGATGTAGGGTATGTCTACATGGAGGATAAAAGACCCATTAGATCCTCCCTTAGCTCATGTTGCATAGCATTACAGATTAACATTTTACCTTCTTTGTACATATCTGACCAGATACATACCAAAGTGTGGGTGTCTCCAATAAATAATTTTTACTCACAGTGGCTTGATATCACACAATTAAAATGTGCAATGATTCTGGGTTAAATTCTATGGCTTCCAGCAGTGGAGAAGGTTCTCCAGGCTCACCTGTCCCCACATGCTACTGCTTTCAGAGGAAAAGGGAGGTCAAAGCAGTGCATGGAGCATGAGGGATGGAGGGGGTCTTCAGCTGAGCCATACCCCCCCCCACTCCTCTATCCATGCCCCTCAAGTCTGTCCTTCTTCCAAAAAAACCTCAGCCACAATGACTCCATGCCAGTCTCTGCACAGTTCATACATCCTCTGGCTCTGCCCAGCTCCTCAATCTACAGGGCATCTGCCAAAGACTGGGCTGGGCTATAAGAGAGACAGGAAGACTCCGAGCTGGGGAGACGATATGGGGCAATACAGGAACTAACCATGCAGACAGGGCCTTCTGTGGTCAGGTTAAGGATTGTCTAGGAATCAAAGGCAGTAGAGGGGAGAGCTGGGCTGTAGAACATGGGGTTGCTGAAATTATTTTAAAAAAGCCAAGTGAAAACTGCTCAAAAGCTTTGTTAACACAGAGTTAAGGTTGCCCAGTGCTGCCTCCTGCCATTCCAGAATGGTTGCCACCTTTCTAAGGGCTGGTAACAGGACCCCATAGGCCACCACCCTGCTCCGCCTCTTCCTGAGGCCAGGCCCCTGAGCTACCTCCCACAAGGCCCTACCCCCTTGCCCCCACCTTCCTGCTAAGGCCCTGCCTCTGCTCTGCTTCTTCCCCACCACCCCATCAGAAAAACCAGACATCAGGGCTTGTCAAACGGCACTTGGACTCTCTGGGTGAAAAACCGAGTGGGTGGCAACCATAGTGGCTAAACTTAAACCTCTGAAAACCAGGAAGTACAAAGTGGAGGAACACGTCACCCGCATAACCCAACCTTATCTCTATCTTGGAGCAATACCCATCACACAGTAACAAACATGCTCTCATAGATACGACAGAACACTTTGAGAACATAGCACATCAATGCTGTAGAACAAACTTTAACAGGTTCTTTGTGGTAAAGCAAACCTTAGATTTGGATCAGGCATAGCAAGCAGAAACTACCTGCACCTGGCCTTCACTCAAACACTGAGCATGCTCCATGCAAACTGCCCCAGGATTGCAAAATGTTGCTGCCACAGTTCAGGGCAACTTCTTTTGTTTCTCCCCTCAGAGGTCTAGCAACAGCTTCCACTCTCAGCCTTTTGGCTCTCCTGGTGTTGCCTCTCTTGGGTGGAGACTCGCATCCCTCTCCCTTCTGACTAGGGTATTTCCAGGCTGCACAGTTCCTCACCTTCCCTGTATTATTCTCAGCATAGACAGATGTCCTTAGTCAACCTATCTGCTTGTTTTCTCTTCCAAGATGGTTAACAGCTGTGATTGCTACAGTTATAAGGTCATGTACACACAGCGCTTCCTAAGCAACCCTGCTTTATTCATAAGGTAAAAAACATTACAGAGAAAATAGATTAAAAACAGTTAAAAATACCGACCCTACAGGCATGCTGATAAGTCCACCAGAGTTAACCTCAACCCTAAAAGGGTTCTGGCTGGGGCAGTTCTTCAACCCTGCACCCAAGGGGATTTCCTTATTACAGGTTTGTCACAGCTTCAGCTCAGAACAAGCACCCACTCTTATGGGAGCTCAGAAGGCCCTGTCCTTCCAATCCTGCTGTAAGGACTGGCATCCTCCGTGGATCAGGAGCCTGTCTATTTGCTGGATCAGGAAGAAGACCATGAGCCAGTTTAAAACCAGGCTATTTATCGAAAAACCCTTCCTTTGCCTGTTGGTCCCTGGAGAGAATCCAGTGTGAAGTAGTATATGTGCATGTCTCCGTGGGCGGCTTGAAAAGGTTGATAATGGAGCAAGTTAATTGGCTTTCTCTCCTACTAGAGAAGATACAGTGCTATAATAACACATGCAATTGTGTATGTTTTAATATGATGGACCCCACTGGTCTTAACCCTCATTCAATATGTTTTAACTTAGTTCAATAAAGTTCATTCAGGATACTGGAGGATATTATCAGTCTCTCGCAGTTCTCACCCTTGCCCTGAAGATTCCTTCTGAGACGTTGCCTTTGCTTGCCCCTCACTTAGCCCCAGAGACCAGTGACAACCTACAGCACTTCATGCAGCAATGAATCATGGTTGGTCCATCAAGGTCAGGGCCAGTTCCAGGGTTTTTGCCACCCCAAGCGGCGGGGGAAAAAAAAATGCCGCGATCAGCGGCAGCTCCACCGTGCCTCTTTCTTCTTCAGTGGCAGTTCTGCGGCAGGTCCTTCCCTCTGAGAGGGACCAAGGGACCCACTGCCGAAGAGCCCGACCTGCTACCCCTTCCCCTTGGCCGCCCCAAGCACCTGCTTGCTCAGCTGGTGCCTGAAGCCGGCCCTGATCAAGGTATATCTGCGCCTCCCCTCATATCACAGTCACAGCTCTACTAACCTGCTGCAACTACTCCCTCCGCTGTTCAATACACCAACACTGAACACAGTTAACTGCAGTTGGAATACATGCAGATAAATGCACAAACAATGGCGCAGTCTCACAGTATTTCCATGTACCTACATATGCTGCCGCTGTCGCTGATTCACACCCAATATCTATAGTACTCCAGGGAGCACAGTCAAGTCAAATGTACCCACTTTCAAATTCCTCCTCAATACTCTCCTGTGATGTTACACCTACAAAAATCCTTGGCTCCTTGTGTTCAGAGACCGCTGCCTATCATGCCTCCTTGTACTCCCCCATCTGTCTGTCTGCATTTGATGTCTGTTGTGTGGTAGTTGGAATGTGAGCTGTTTGGGGCAGGGAAAATCTTTTTGTGCTGTGTTTGTACAATATGTACAGCCATGGGGTCCTGGTCCATGTTTAGAGTTCCTAGGTGCTATCATCAATAATAATAATAATAATTAATAATAATGATAAATTAGGGCTGTCAATTAATCGCAGTTAACTCACATGATTAACCCCCCAAAATTAATCATGATTAAAAAAATAATCACAATTATTCATAGTTTTAATTACACTGTTAATCAATAATAGAATACTAATTGAAATTTATTAAATATTTTGGATGTTCTTCTACATTTTCAAATATATTGATTTCAGTTACAACACCAAATACAAGCGAACAGTGCTTACTTTATAGTTTTATTTTTATTATAAATATTTGCACTGTAAAAATGATAAACAAAATAAATGGTATTTTTCAATTCACCTCATACAAGTACTGTAGTGCAATTTCTTTATTGTGAAAGTGCAATTTACAAATGTAGATTTTTGTTTGTTTCTTACATAGCCATACTCAAAACAAAGCAATGTAAAATGTTAGAGCCTACAAGTCCACTCAGTCCTACCTCTTGTTCAGTCAATTGCTCAGACAAACAAGTTTTATTTTTGAGTGCAGTTATTTTTTGTACATAATTCTACATTTGTAAGTTCTACTTTCATGATAAAGAGATTGCACTACTTATATTAGGTGAATTGAAAATTACTATTTAATTTGTTTTTTACCATGCAAATATCTGTAATAAAAAATAATATATAAAGTGAGCACTGTACATTTTGTATTCTGTGTTGTAATTGAAATCAATATATTTGAAAATGTAGCAAAAATCTGCAAATATTTAAATACATGGTATTCTATTATTGTTTGAGTGCGATTAATCATGATTTTTTTAATTGCTTGACAGCCTTAATAATAATAAATTTAGTAAAAAACTACCATCATAAGGACTACAAGATGGAGAAAGGTGAGGAATTCTAAGAGGGAGACCCCTATCTGCCAGAATTCACTATCCATGTACCTACAAAGAAAAGGAATGTGTGTGTGTGTGTGTGTGTGTGTGTGTGTGTGTGTGTGTGTGTGTGTGTGTGTGTGTGTGTGTGTGTGTGTGTGTGTGTGAGGGTGTTAAACAGGAAATGGGAAAGAAATATATGATTCACCTTCAGCAGTTTCTGACACTACACCTGCTCTGCACTGTACTAAACTGGCCAAGTCTTTTCTCAATATGATAGAGTCTAGAAGTGTTTGAAGGAAGCTTTGCTAAGAGCTCTCCCCGGACAAAAGAATGCTGTGATCCTGAGATAACTAGCTGGATAAAGCTCAGACTGTTAGAAATAAATGTACAGGGTCTTTCTCCCAGTGGGAAATAGGTAGGGGATGCCAACAGGCTGCCACCATTCTAGGAACAGACCCTAGGGATAGATAAAGGGCTCAGGGAGGGACAGACATATGTCATGGTTCCTACCCTGTTCCCCATCTCCCAGTGCCGGCATATCATCCAACACACCCCTGGAAACCCTGAGGTTCTAGATTCCTGTTTAATGTGACTTTAGCTCTGGTTGCATCTTTCTTTTCCCTCACCACATTGACTGCTAATGGGGTCTGGAACCATTCTGGGAACACTATGGGCTAGGAACACGTCTGAGGTGGCTTCAGAGTGGGGCTATCTGAAGAGCTGACTCATGGTGTTTGAACACTTGAGAATAGCCATGTTAGCCTCTTGTCCTAGAAGAAAAGAATGAGGAAGACATCATAGCTCTTCAAGTCCAGGACAGAGCTAGAACCAGAACAGAGGTCTCCTTAGTGCCTGTCTCATTCCCATCCACTGTCTCTCAGGTCACTGCATGCAGGAAGCCTTGCTATAGCAACAACCTAAGGTGGCATCGATCGGTGACTGGAGAGAGAATTAAAGCTTCCTTCCCCTGATTTTAACTCTTACTTTTAAATACTACTTTCCTCTTTCATAATAAAATATCAGTAAAAACTGCACCCACCTGCAAGTGAGCGAATAAACTCACCCAGCCCACGGGGAATCCATGTTCCATCTAACCCAGGGCTATTTCTACTCCAGATCTCTCTGATGGAGCCAGGGGAGGAGCCGGGCCCCTCGGAAGCAGAGGAAGGGGAGATTGTGAGAGGCACCTGCACCGGTGAGGAGTTTGTTAAGCCAACTCAGAAACCACGGGTGAGTGAACAAAATAGCTGGCTTTTCCACCAAGGCCCTGTGAGGCCCCCAGTTCTGCCCCTCTTCACCCATGTCAGGGTTGTCCCAGCAGGGGTCACATCCTCCTGGCAGGTGCATCAGTCATGACTTCCTTCCCACACTCATTGTCTGATGAATATCCCTCTCTCCCCCTCATCCTCTGTCCTTTCCTGGCAGTTGAGATGTTACATGGGAGCAGAACTGGTCCCTGCATTGTGGAATTTGGTTCCTAATTTCAGACCATAGCATTATTAATTCTGCTGTTCCCCCTTTCCAAGCATTCTTTAATCCCAGCACAAGAAATGAATCAGGTCTCAATTCTCCCTCTTTATTCCAACAGAGGACGGGATAGTGAAGATAAAGGAGGAGAATTGTCTAGAGGAAGCAGAATCACATGGGAATTTATTGGGAATGTTGGCAGGAAAAGTTTCCTTGAGTCCTGATCAGGTGAAGGCGTGTGACTCTCAATGCATGTCAGAAAAAATTCCTGGAGAGACATCACAGGGTAAAGCCACTTCCACTGGCAGAGCTCTCAGGAAAACTAAAAATAGCAAAGCCCATCAGAGAATTAACACCGCAGAGAAACCCTATAACTGCCCTGAGTGTGGCCAAAGCTTCGATGTGAGCTCAGACCTTGCTTTGCATCAGACAATCCACACTGATGAGAGACTCTATAAATGCATGGAGTGCGAGGAAATCTTCAATCAGAAATCAGTCCTTGTTACTCACCAGAGAATCCACACTGGAGAGAAGCCCTATAAGTGCCTTGACTGTGGGAAAAGCTTCCGTCAGAACTCAACACTTAGGACACATGAGAAAATCCACAGGGCAGAGAAACCCTATGAGTGCCTACAATGTGGGAAAAGCTTCCGAGTGCGCTCCTACCTTCTTATGCATGAGAGGACCCACACTGTAGATAAACCCTTTAAATGTTCCGACTGTGGGAAAGGCTTTTGTGCAAGCTCTGACCTTATGAAACATCAGAGAACCCACACAGGAGAGAGACCCTATAAATGCCCTGACTGTGGGAAAAGCTTCAGTGACTGCTCAGCCTTTATAAAACACAAGAAAATCCATGTGGCAGAGAAGCCCTATAACTGTACTGACTGAAGCTTCCGTGTGATTTCAGCTCTTACTGTACATCAGGCAATCCACTCAGGAGACAGACCCTACAAGTGCCCTGACTGTGGGAAAAGCTTCATCCTGCGCTCATGCCTTATTCGACATCAGAGAATCCACACTGTTGCTAAACCTTATAAATGCCCCGACTGTGGGAAAAGCTTCCGTCTGAGCTCAACCCTTTGTACTCATAGGAAAATCCATACAACAGAGAAACCCTATGAGTGTCTCAAATGTGGGAAAAGATTCCGAGTGAGCTCTTACCTTCTTATGCATGAGAGGATACACACTGTAGATAAACCTTATAAATGTCCTGACTGTAGGAAAAGCTTCAATGCGAGGTCCTACCTTATCAAACATCAAAGAATCCACACAGGAGAGAGACCTTTTAAATGCCTTGAGTGTGGGAAAAGCTTCAATTGCAGATCAACTCTTATCACTCATCAGAGAATCCACACTGGAGAGAAGCCCTATAAATGTCCTGACTGTGGGAAAAGCTTCAGTGTGAACTCAGACCTCATTGTGCATCAGAGACTCCACTCGGGAGAAAGACCCTATAAATGCCTTGACTGTGGGAAAACTTTCCAAGCTTACACCTTACTAGACATCAGAGAAGCCACACTGGTGAGAGACCCTATAAATGCCTGGTCTGTGGAGAAAACTTCAGTGACTGCTCAGGACTTATTAAACATAAGAGAAACCACACAGGAGAAGAACCTTATAAATGCTCTGAGTGTGGGAAAAACTTTAGTGTGAATTCAGCCCTTATTGTACATCAAAGAACCCACACAGGAGAAAGACCCTATAAATGCCTTGTCTGTGGGAAAAGTTTCAGTGACCGCTCAGGCCTCATTAAACACAAGAGAATACGCACAGAAAAGAAACCTTATAAATGCCCCGAATGTGGGAAAAGCTTCAGTGACAGTTCAAGCCTTATTAAACACCAAAGAATCCACACAGGTGAGAAACTCTATAAATGCCCTGAATATGGGAAAAGCTTTAGTCACAGTTCAGCCCTTCTGAAACACCAAAGAATCCATACAGGAGAGAGACCCTTTAAATGCCTCGAATGTGAGAAAAGGTTCACTGACTGCTCAGCCCTTAGGAGACACCGGCGAATCCACTCAGAAGACAGGCCCTATAAATGCCCCGACTCTGGGGAACGATTCAGTGTGACCTCAGGCCTTATTAGACACCAGAAAATCCACACTGAGGCAAGACCTTTTAAATGTAGTGAGTGCGGGAAAAGCTTCCAGTCGAACTCACTTCTTAAAACACATCAGAGGATCCATACGGGAGAAAAACCCTATAAATGCCCCGAATGTGGGAAAAGCTTCCGTCAGAGCTCCCACCTTATAAGGCATCAGAAAATACACATGGAATAGGTATTCACAATGTTTTTCGTTGTTGCTTTTGTTATGGTGTTTCTCACGGTTCTGCTATACCAAGTCAAATGGGGATGATAGGGTCTATGCTTGGCTGGGTTTTACAGGGTACCCATTATGGCTTTAAAGAATCCATGCCATGCCCTGGCCACAAAGGCAGGCCCCCTGGCCTCAACACCTCCGAGACTGAGCCTTTGGACTCCAGCACTCCTGTTCCTCATGCTGAGATCTGCCCAGTGAATCCATCCAAGGTAGACTCCTGGTCTGAGACTTCCCTCCACCTATCGGGGATTAATGCACTTCAGGTGGTGTTGGTAGCAACACCAGGCAGGTGTTTTCCAAACAGGATAGGTTTAAATAATCAACTGGGATACAGTATCAGGGAGTCTTAGGTTAACTTAGGCCATACCTACACTACCACGTATGTCGGCAAAACTTACATCGCTCAGGGGTGTGAAAAAAACACAGCCCTGAGCAACATAAATTTCACCGGCATAAGTGTTAGTGTGCACAGTGCTATGTCAGTGGGAGAAGCTGTTGTTGGGGGTTGTTTAATTATGTTGATGGCATAGGGTGGTTACCCGAGAGATCTTACAAAGCTGCTGCTGCATTGGTACAGATGTGCCGCTGTAAGCTCTCTAGTTTAGACATAGCCTTAGAGATGCAAAGGGCTTCACAAAGCTATGCTGTTATAAGATCTATCTTCTCTCTCTTGTCCAGTCCTGAATGAGAACTCCTATGTGTCTGTGAACCTTCTTCTTAAACAATGATCCCTGACACTTCTTGTCTCTGTTCTCCAGAAAAAGCCATGCTGTGTTCACACATTCAGCCTGCTGGAACCACCTGTTGTTAAGTGTTAATGTCTGTCATTGTCTCTTCTGGATCCTCCATTGGTATGTTTTGGTTCTAGCCAGCTTCTGAGGGTGCATTCATGCCACCACAGAGAGATCAGACATCATATGTCCCTTTCCCTGTTCCAGGAGAAGCATTTTATTCTTTCTGCATCCAGTGAGTAACAGTGCAAAGACAGATGGCCAACTGAGACTTGTATTGTTCACAAAAATATTGCAGAAAATTCTCACATTCATTACAGATGAACGCTGGGGCATTGAGAGATTGGTGATATGGGAGGCAAAATGGAGAGTGCTGGGGAATGGAATATTTGGAAGTTGGGTTGTTGCTGGATGGGCACAGCCAATAGGTGTGAGAGGCTGGGTGCTGGTGGGTACTTGGAAACTGAGAATTGTCCTGAACTCTAAATGTTTTCCTTCTCCAACAGAGAATGAAAAGCAATATACTCCCAACTTCCATCCAACGCATGGTCTGTTACAAAACATCAGCAGTGACTGTTAAAGCAGATTAAGTTCCCAAATACACAGGCTGTGGAAGAGTCAGATGTGTTCAACTTTTGATACTTGAGAGTACGACTTCACCAGTCAGGTTATGCAGAGCATTGATTGGGGTGAATGTTTCTTTTTGGTGTCTGTTAGCGACCAAAGTGAAAGCCTTATGGAGCGTTAGTGCACGTTATCCACGATGTTGTAGCTGATATGAAGATGGCAAGGAATACAGGAGTCTTTTCCCTTCTAATGTCCATGTATTAAGGTTTTGGGTGGCTGACATATATTCTGATGCAGCCTTCACTGTCACTAAATTCAGTTTTCTTTGTGTTACTTATATATAGAAACTTTCAAAAAGCCAGGAATAGAAAATGGCAGATCTGCCGATAGTCAGTCCTGAGCCTTAGCCATGTTTATCCTGGCCTCTCTGCTTCAGCTCCAGTAACAATCCGAGCAGAGGTTTTCTTCTTCTCCATGTTCTTTAACTTCACGTCACTGCAGAAGAAAGATTTTTTCTTACCGGCTGGCTCTAATGCATGTAGATGTCTTTCCAGAAGATGTGCTCTGGCTCAGTCACATCATAGGTTTTCTGGAGGAAGCACCTGGTAACATTCTAGGGCCTGTGTTATACACATGTTCTAAGGCTGTGCCATCCATCCCCACTGCTCCTTCTACTAGCTCTGCAGATGCCCCTCCCCCAATCCCTAGGGCATACACCCAGGTGGTGGCGACCCCCCCACCTGCCACTAGATTATCTCCTCCGACCACCGCCTCCGCTACCATCTATAGCGCCTGGCCACAGATGGCACCCCACTAGCGACCGCCGAGCTCCTTCTCCTCCTCCTCACTCTTCAAGCCCAAGGCAGGCTGGAGAGGGTGGTGACCTGAGGAGTTACCCTGCCCATCCAGCAGGCAGGGTGATGACACTAGAGCAATCAACTGGCTGTGAAAACAAGAGTCTGTCTTATTGCCAGGGGATGGAGAAAGTCAGCCAGCAGCTGCGGGGTGCAGGACACTGCCCTAGTGCGGAGGTGACAGCGGCTCCAGGATCCTGACATCCCAGCACTTTTAACACCTTCCTGGAGCCTCCCAATTCCCCTGAGCCATAGCCATGGGACCCCAGCCCTCCTGATGGCAAATGGGCCTCAGCTACCAGCTCAGGGTCACACCGAGTGTCAGAGCCATGGATGGACCCCTTCACTAACCACTGCTGCACACTCCCTCCCACAGCTGGCAATTGTAACCAGGCCCTAATGTCCGGTCCCCCTGGCTTTGAGAGGGAGGGTCACTCCTGGTTCCATTGCTGCCTATTGATCTTTAGGACTGGCCAAGTTGCTGCCCCTCTCTATGGCTCTCTGGGACTCACATCCCCGAATGGGCTTTAAAAAAGACAATGGTTCAAGTCTGGCTCCAACTCTTTCTTGTTTCTCTACACCAGCCATTTTAGCAAAGTTTAGAGTTCTTGACGTTCAACATCTGTAAACATCCCTTTCTCCTTCGCAGACAGCTTGAGCCTCCCTCCTCACCCAGGCTGTCTGCTGCCTGGAGTTAGAGAATTGACCCTATTCCCATTGCACCTACCCAAGGAGTCACACAGCAAAGCAGAGACAGAGCCAGAAAGAGAAGCCAACAGGCCTGACTCCTGTTCTAACTAACAGACAACAACCCCCACGGAGGCAGGGATAGAGCCCAGGAAATAAGGGGTGAACATTTTCAAGGAAACCGTTTTCTGTCAGAAAATCCATTCAGACTAAACTACTTTGTTTCCTGAAATCATAATAAGTAGGATGAAAATTCTTTGCAAACAAATATTTGTTTGCAAAACAAGAGCATCTCCTGTTTGTTACAGTGCATTAAACTGTCTCGTCATACACAAAGAGACACTGATCTAGAAAATTAGATGAGATGCTTCAGTCTGAGCTAAGTATTTGCTGCTCTTAACAATTTCAAAATAATAAAATATCAATAAAATAGAATATTATGTCATAATCTGATATGGCTCAATTGATAGGACACCTCCTATTCTGCACTGCTACTAGTGACACTCTTCAATGGATCCCCATCATCCACTCAGGTGGGAGAGGATTGTTAATCGTACTTGACAGAAGGAGAAACTAAGGCTGAGAAAGGAGCAGTGACTTGTCTTTGCTACTGACTGGCTTCATCAGCTGAGTTGCTCTCAAATGAGTTACAGACCAACAATTGTTCATAGGAATTAGTAAGTATTTTAGAAGAACTGGAATGTTAGAGAGGATCATGAACTGCTCTGAGACAATGAATGGAGAGCAGCATCAACACTGGTCAAACATAAAACTGGTTGTGACTTATTTGCTTGGTCATAAAAAAGAACAACAAAGACCAGAGTTTCCTGCGTGTCAATAGCCCCCTCCTCAGCCAATCAAGGTTGAGACTTTGAGGGGTAAGAGGCTAAGGGTTCTCATCAAACAGCCCAAAGAATGGCGCAGGTCACCACCGAGGGGATCACTCTCAGAGCACTATTCCAGTCTCACCTCTCAGTGAGGGCCTCCAACAACCCCCCCGGTCCCTGCTGCAAACACAGAGTTCCCGGTGGTGGGAAGAGAGCAGAGGAAAAGGACAAAGGAAGCAAGAAGAGAAAGGTAGGACGGACAGAGGAAAAGGGAAAACAAAATGGAGAAACCCCAATGTCCCCAGTGATCTAAGGGACAAAGTCCTATGTTGGGAATACAATGCTACTCCCACAATCAAGTGTTTTCCTTTCCTAGAATTCAGCAGGCACCTGATGGATCAGACTGAACAGGTTCCAGATCTCTCGGAGGCTCTTACCTTCTACACAGGGACGTCTGTTTTCTAGCAAAATAAAGAAAAGAAAAGGAGAAAACTCCAAAGAGGGTCCTCCTTGTGCTCACGTATATGAAAGTGAATTCTCTCTTAGTCCTCAAGGAGAGACCTCGAGAAGGAGACATGCTGAAGCAAAGCCACAGAGATCTCCAAGGTTGCCCCTGTCCTGCACCCCTGTCCTGCCTGGCTGATGTCAAGATCTCTCTGTGAGATCATCGTCTCCCCACCACCTTTGTCCAATAGGCTGAGGTCCTGCCAAAGGGCCTTGTGATGTCACGGCCACACCCACCCCTCCCCTGCAGTGCTGATGTCCTGCCCCTGTCCAGCCACATTGCATGTTTGAGCTGCTTCCCCTGGACCATCCCACTCAATGACTCTTTGCTGTGGGATGACACCGACTACACAGTAGAACACGAGAGGGTCTTCCTCAAGCCGCAATCAGCTTTTCATAAGTTAGTAGACTTTATGGCCAGAAGAAACCATTAGAGCATTTAATCTGATCCCCTGAGTATCCTAAGGCCTCCTGTATGTCAGAAGAGCTGGGTTTTTCTTTTACTCAAACATTTTCCAGAAAGGCATCTAGTCTTTATTAGAAGATATCAAGAGAGGGAGAAGCCATCATCTCTCTTGGTAGTTTGTTCCAAAGATGAATCACCCTCTTACAAATCTGGGTCTTATTGTCATTATACTTTTTCTGATTTCTGCTTCCATCCATGGAGTCTTGTCATGCCTGTCCCTGCTAAATAAAAGAGCCCTTTTATACTCAACATTTTTGCTCCATGAAGTCAAGCAACTCACCTCTCATTCTCCTTTTGTATATACTAAACAGATTGAGCTTTTTCAATATCTCATTACAAGGCATCATCACCATCACTCAATTATGAATCTTTTCTGTACCTTCTCCAATTTTTTTAACATAATATTCAAAATGTGGACACAAGAACTGGATTCAGCATCCCAATATTAGTCTCACCAATGCTGGATCACTTCCCTTTCCATATTCACTACTCTATCCATCCAAGAATGGCTTTAACCTTTTTTACCACAGTTTCACATTGACAAATCATGTTGAGCAGCTCATCCACTATGGCCCCCAAATCCTTTTCAGGGTCACTGCTTTCCAGCGGACTGTCCCCCATTCTGTAGGGTGCTGCCTGACTCCTTTGTTACTGTAAGTATGGGTTTGCATATGGCTTTATTAAAACCTAATTATTCAGTTAGTATTTTAGAAGAACTAGCCCATTAGTAAGAGAATCATGAATTGCTCAAAGACAATGAATGGAGAAAAGCAGCAAGAGCAATCAAACATGTTTGGTTCTGGCTTATTTCGTTGGTCTTAAAAGAGAGTAACAAGGACCTGAATCTCCTCCCTAACAATAGCCCCATGCTTGCCCAATCAGCACTGAGACTCTGAGAATCAAAAAGTGAGAGTTCTCACCAGCTGTCCCGGGTCACTACTGGAGGAAGTCACTCTTAGAGCACTATTCCAGCCACATGTCTTTTGGAGGGCCTCCCACAATGAGAGTTGGAGTGCAACTCCCCCTTGCCTCCCACTTCACATGCACAGACAGGTCCTGGTGGTGAAAGGAGAGCAGGGGGAAAAGACAAAGATGGAAGAGAAGAAGAGAAAGGAGGGAGAGGCAGGAAAAGGGAAAACAAAAAGAAGAAACCCCAATGTCCCCAGTGATTCTAAGGGACAAAGTCCTAGGTTAGAAATAAAATGCTGCTACCACAATCAAGTTTTTCCCTTTCCTAAAAATCAGCCAGCACCTGATGGATCAGACTGAAAAGGTTCCAAACCTCTCGGAGGCTCTTACCTTCTATACAGGGACGTCTGTTTTCTAGCAAAATCAAGAAAAGAAAAGGAGAAAACTCCAAAGAGGGTCCTCCTTGCACTCACGTAGGTGAAAGTGAATTCTCTCTCCTTTCTCGAGAGACCTCGAGAAGGAGACATGCTGAAGCAAAACCACAGGGATCTCCAAGGTTGCCCCTGTCCTGCACCCCTGTCCTGCCTGGCTGATGTCAAGATCTCTCTGTGAGATCATTGCCTCCCCACCATCTCTATCCAATAGGCTGAGGTCCTGCCAAAGGGCCTTGTGATGTCACGGCCACACCCACCCCTCCCCTGCAGTGCTGATGTCCTGCTCCTGTCCAGCCACACTGCATGTTTGAGCTGCTTCCCCTGGATCATCCCACTCAGTGACTCTTCATTGTGGGATGACACCGACTACGCAGTAGAACACGAGTCGCTCTTCCCCATGCTACGCTCAGTTTTTCATGAATTAGCAGACTTTATGGCCAGAAGAGACAATTAGAGCATGTAATCTGACACCCTGCATATCGCATGCTTTCTGTATAGCATAGTAGCTAGTTTTTCACTAAACACGTTCCAGAAAGGCATCTAGTCTTCATTAGAAGACATCAGGAAATGGACAATTCCCACCACTTCTCTTTCTAGTTTGTTCCTTTGGTGATTCATCCTCACTGTTGAATATTTCTGCTCTATTTCTAATATGAATTGGTCTCTTTTGAGTTTCCAGCCACTGGGTCTTGTTCTGCTTTTCTCTGCTAGATTAATGAGCCCTTTAATACCTGATATTTTCTCTCCATGAAGTCACTTCAACACTTCAATGATGTCACCCCCCGATCTTGTTGATAATCTGAACAGGCTGAGCTCTTTCAATAGCTCACTGGCAGGCATTTTTCTCCAGCCCTCAGAATCTTTCATTGCTTTTTGCTGCCCCATCTCCAGTATTTCAAAACCTTTTTCAAAGGTGGACGCCAAAATTGGATGCCATATTCCAGGATCAGTCTCACTGATGGTGTGTCACCTCCCTATCCTACTCACTCCTCTTTTCATACATCTAATGATGGCATTAGCCCTGTTCACCACAGCATCACACTTCATAATCATAGATCATTAGGGTTGGAAGGGACCTCAGGAGATCATCTAGTCCAACCCCCTGGTCAAAGCAGGACCAATCCCCAAATGGCCCCCTCAAGGGCTGAACTCACAACCCTGGGTTTAGCAGGCCTGGGTGCTCATGTTGAATGGCTTGCCCAGTATGGCCCCTAAATCCTCTTCACAGTTAGTGCTTTCCTAGATACACTTCCCCATTCTGTAGGTGTGGCCTGCATGCTTTGCTGCTAGGTATAGGGCCTTTCGTTTGGTTCTTTTCAAACTTATTTTCTTTGAATGGGGCCAGCTTATCGAGGGATCTGATTGCTCTGTGTCACTGCCCTGTCCTCAGCATTAATTACCACTCTGCTAGTATTTTATCACCCAATAATGTTAGCGGCGTGAACTGATATTGCGTTGCAGTGCATTGATATTTATTTTCAAGAATTAGTCCTTGAGAGCCTCTTCATATCCCTAGTGCCCAGAACCTGCTCCACACAGCCCAGCAAGAAAAGGCCGTCCAGCCCAGCTGTTCCATAGGGGCTACGCACAGAACAAACTTAGGAGCTTGTGTTATTCACAGGTTCTGAACAACATGTGGGGGTCATCAGCTTTCAAAGACACTCTAGACCGGTAGCGTAGACAGGTCCCAAATGTATCTAAGTTTCCTGCCTTGCAAAATAGGAGAGAGAAAAAACATAACCTTGATTAGCTTTATTTTATAGTTGTGGAAACTGAGGCACACAGAAGCAAAGAGATTCGCTCATGGTCAAAAAGCTAGGAATAGAAAATGGCAGATCTGCTGATAGTCAGTCCTGGGCCCTAGCCGTGTTTATCCTGGCCTCTCTGCTTCAGCTCCAGTAACAACCTGAGTAGAGGTTTCCTTCTTCTCCATGTTCTTTAACTTCATGTCACTGCAGAAGAAAGATGTTTTCTTACTCGCTGGCTCTAATGCATGTAGATGTCTTTCCAGAAGATGTGCTCTGGCTCAGTCACATCATAGGTTTTCTGGAGGAAGCACTCGGTGACATTCTAGGGCCTGTGTTATACACACGTTCTAGGGCTGCGCCGTCCCTCCCCACTGCTCCTTCTACCAGCTCTGCAGATACCCCTCCCCAATCCCCAGGGCATACACGCAGGTGGTGGCAACCCCCCCACCTGCCACTAGATCATCTCCTCTGACCACCACCTCTGCTTCCATCTATCGCTGGCAACCCCCCCACCTGCCACTAGATCATCTCCTCCGACCACCGCCTCTGCTTCCATCTATCGCGCCTGGCCACAGATGGCACCCCACTAGTGACCGCCGAGCCTCTTGAGGCGACAGCCAGTGTGTGCGCCCAGGGCCCCTTCCCCACCTTGACCAGGAAGCACGGCGTCCGTTCCTCCTGGTACCCGCCTCACCCCACGTGGAGACCTACGTGTGGGCATTGGTGAGGGCGGTGGGGGCCACAACCATTGTGGCGGCCTCCAAAATGTACAGAAAGGTAGTCTTCTTCCTAGCATCGGAGGCCGCTGCCCAGGAGGCAGTGGAGAAGGACCTGGCTGTGGGGGGCGTTTGTCCCCCTGGAGTCGTTGGAAGACCTGGTTGTCCAGTTAGTCCTGACCTCCATCCTTCCCTTCCTGCCCAATGCCGCCCTGCTGCCTGCCCTGCTGCCCGCCCCTTCTACCCTGGGGCAACCAATTTCTTTCATCAGCCCTCTTCCATTGGGCTGCAAAGACCCCACCCTCCATTATGTCCTCTCATTCCACCGGCAGGTGCAGCTTCAACTGCTGCTGGCGGCGTGTGATGGAGATGCGCTCGAGGGACCCTTTCTCGTCCCCTACCAGGGAGCCCGCTACTGGGTGCATTATTCCATGAGGGAGGCCTGGTGCTACCTCTGCCGGGAGATGGGACACGTCCGGAGGGACTGCCCCTTGGCCCAGCATGGAGGAATGTCCGGGACCCCTGAGCCACGGCAGGGCACTGGCCCCGTCAATGCCAGTGCCCCTTGGCTGCCTGGCACCTGGAGCTGCCCCTCCTCCTTCCCAGACCACCATTGCTCCTGCTCGGGCCTTAGGGGTACCTCCCCCAGTGTGCCCAGACAAGCAGGAGAGCCCTGCCTCCGCTGTCTGCAGTCTGGCGGGGCCTGTGGAGGAGAGTGTGGCAGGGATACCACCGGGCATGGGAGATGACCCGCCCCAAGGAGGATCCTCCTTCCTTCATGCTGCCCCATCATTGCCTCCCTGAGTCCCCGAGCCATCGTCCTTGCTCCCTGACCAGACTCCTGTTAGCCAGCCCCCCGGTGATGCCATAGAGGGCTGGGCCCTAGTACAGGGGAAGCGAGGCAAGTGGAAGGCTCAAGCTCCGCTCCTTCCCACCAATGCAGAAGCCCCCCGGAAGACCAGGAAGGGGGGCACCAATGCCGAGCCTTCCACTTTGCCCCCGGCAACTCCCATTCAATGGTGCCAGCAGGGGACAATGTGGCAGCACCGGCAATTAACATTGCCCCTCCTCCGGAGTCCCTTCCCACGGAAGCCCTCGATGGAGCCCCTCTCGCCTCCTTACCATCTGAAAACCCTGCAAGCCCTGAGGTGAGCGTTGCTTCAGGTGCTGGCAGGAAGAACCCCGGGGTGATGGAAGGTGATCTCCCCTCCATCTATGAGGTGATCAAGGCCCTGGGAATGACCCGGGTCACCCACGGGGAGGACAACCCTCTGCCAGCAGGGCTTGATCTGGACGACCTCATCCTGGCCCCCCTTTCCCCGTGCTCCGTCTCCCAAACTGTTGCCTCTGCTCCCACCTCCAAGAAGCCCCTGAACTCTTCCACTGACCCGGCCACAGATGGCACCTCACTAGCGACCGCCGAGCCTCTTGAGGTGACAGCCAGTGTTGTGTGGCCGGGACCCGAGTCACCAGAGGAATCCCTCATTGGTGTGGTGCAACCGACTTCTTTCCTGGGTGGGGGCCCTATCGCGGATTCCCTATCTATGCATTCTGTGGCCATACCACCTGCCTTAGAGCACGAGGCCAGCATCACCAAGGGTCCCCCTCCCATCCCACAGACCCTTAAGCCCAATCATGGGATGCCACCCCCCAGTGGCCTGGCCACTGGGGCCCCCAGTTCCTCTGTTGCTCCTTTCCCTGTCCCTACTCCTGATCCCTGCCCTGCCCCTACTCCTGATCCCTGCCCTGCCCCGAAAGCTGACCCCTGCCCTGTCCCTTGGGGACATCTCCTTCCCCTTCCCAGAGGATGACCCTCAGGGAGCGGCTTTTGTGTTTCCCTGTCCTGACCCATTAGGGGCTGCTGTCTTCCCTCTGCCACCCCCACATTTCGCCAGGAATCAAGGCAGGCTGTGTGGCGCTGGCCCATTCGTTGCCATGCATGAGCATAGCTGGGGGGAGCAGGGGGATTGGCTGCTCCCCTGAGCACATTATCGAAAAGTGGCATCTTAGGCGCCTAATCCGTGGGTGCTCCGGGGCTGGAGCACCCAGGGGGAAAATTTAGTGGGCACAAAGCACCCACCAGCAGCTCCCCGCCCCGCCCCCCGGCCCCAGCTCACCTCCACTCCGCCTCCGTCTCCTCCCATGAACATTCCGTCCTGCTTCTGCCCCTCGCCTCTGCTTCCTGCGAATCAGCTGTTCACACTGGACGCCTGGGAGGGCGGAGAAGCAAGCGGCGGCTTTGCGCTCAGGCCCAGGGAGGCAGAGATAGAGTGGAGGTGAGCTGGGGCGGGGGGGGCCACCTGCACCGCAGCAGGTAACCAAGGAGGGGGTGGGGGTGCACAGGGGAACTGCTCCCTACCCCAGCTCACCTCCACTCCACCTCCGCCTTCCTGGGCCTGAGCGTGAAGCCACCACTTGCTTCTTTGCCCTCCCAGGCTTCCCGCATGAACAGCTGATTAGTGGGAAGCAGGGGGGCTGCGAGCTTGGCCTGACCTGGTGCTCCAGGTGCTGCTTGGCGGCGGCGTGGCCCAGCTTTAGCCGAGTGGCACTGCCAGCCACCTCCAGGCAGTGCGGTAAGGGGCTGGGCGGGGGGGTTGAATAGAGGGCAGGGGAGTTCGGGTTTGGGGCGGTCAGAGGGCGGGGAACAGGGGGGTTGAATGGGGGCAGGAGTCCTAGGGGAGCAGTCAGGAAGGAGGGGGAGGTTGGATGAGGTGGTGGGAGGCAGTATGGAGCAGGGATTCCAGTGGCAGTCAGGGGACAGGGAGAAGGGGTGGTTGGATGGAGCAGGGGTCCTGGGGAGCCATTAGGGATGAGAGGAGGGGTTGGATGGGGCGGCAGAGGGCAGTTAGGGCACAGGGAAGGGAGGTGGATGGGGAAGGGGTCCTGGGAGGGGTGGTCAAGAAATGCAGGGGGTTGGATGGGGCAGGAGTTCCGGGGGGCAGGGGTGGGCCATAACACCTTGTGAGGTGAGGAAGGAACCGGTTGTTAAGATTTTGGCAGCTCATCACTGCTCAGAGCTGGAGGTGGCTGTTAGGAGTTGTAGGGGGGATGGTCCCCATGTACTAAGCAGAGAAGTGAACTGCACATTGTACCCCGGTCAATAGAGAGGGCTTTAGAACATGCTTATAGATTAAACAGTAGTAAGTTACCAGGACCAGCTGGTGTTTCCCCAAGATTGTTGAAGGAACTCAAATGTGAAATTAAATTCAGAGTTACTAATGGTGGTATGTCATCTGTCACTGAAACAAGCCTCTGTACTAGATGATTGGAAGGTAACTAATGTAACACTGATTTCTAAAAAAGGTTTACTGGCCAGGATCACTTCTGGAGCTTAACTTCAGCACTGGGCAAGTTGGTAGAACCCATGGTAAAGAACAGAATTATCTGACACACAGAGAAACATGATGTGTTGAGAAAGAGCCAACATGGCATTTGTAAATAGTGAGGCATGATTATGAGGGGTCAGCCAACATGTGAGTAAAGGCAAGCCAGTGGATAGTGTACTTGGATTTTCAGAAAGACCAACAAGGTTCTACCAATGGCTCTTAAAGGACTAAGTTCCTAAGGGATAACAGGTAGACACCCTCACAGATCAGTCGCTGGTTAGATGATAGGAAGCTAAGTGTGGGAATAAATGGTCAATTTTCAAAATGGAGAGAGTTAAACAATGGGGTCCCCCAAGGAACTGTGCTGGGACCTGTGGTGGTCAACGTATTCATTAACAATCTGAAAATCTGAGCAGTGAAGTGGCAAAGTTTGCAGATGATACACTATTCAAGATAGATAAATCCAAAGTAATAGACTCATCCTCCCTGATTGAACTAACCTTGTTATCTCTAGCCTGCTTCTTGCTTGCATATATATACCTGCCCCTGGAAATTTTCACTACATGCATCTGACGAAGTGGGTATTCATCCACGAAAGCTCATGCTCCAATACGTCTGTTAGTCTATGAGATGCCCCAGGACTCTTTGCTGCTTTTCAGAATATGAATGGTGCCGGTCTTCTTGGTGGCTGGCTGACCTTGAATTATTGTCAAAAGTCAGAGGGTGACTCTTCTCTTTCCTCACATTTTGGTTGAGGATTCCATTGATAAAGGGATTGGCCTCAAATACCTGGTTGTAGGACTCTTCCATGATGTAGTTTTCATCTTGGGAAGGTCCGGTCTTAATTATATTAAAGCATGTACTTTTGTCTTTGTAATTATCTGTTATAACTCTGTAGCTTTTTATAAAGGCAGGAATAAAATAAAAGTAGCTGCAATAGTTCCACAGTTAACTAAAACTGAAAATTTACAAAATTTAAATCAGACTCCTAATCTTAATTTTTGCTTAATAAATAAGTCCATCAGAAAACTCTTGGGAAACTGCTACAGTTTACATAGAAAGTGTACTTCTCCTATGTAGGTCATAAGGATCCTATCTGTCTGAGTACTGGCTGCTCTTTCTTTCTTTGATCTGCAGAGCAACTGATGCTTTTCAGATATCAGTTGTGGGTACTGGAGGGTTTTATTGCATCTTCTTTCTTGGCCCCAGCTACTGTTCTTCCTTCTTGTTGCATTGATGGTGGGTGTGTCTCGCCTTTTTTTTTAAATCATATATGCTAGGGACAGTCTTGTCCTCTTCTCCTCTCCTGATGTCAGTATAGATGCAGGCAGTGCAAAATGTACTACAGTCATACAGTATCTCAAATGCAAAGCTGCATTTCTCTGATCTGAGGTTTGAAGAACAATGTGGAACTAGCTATTTTACGGATGCCTAGATTTCATTCCAGTAGTAACAGAACTGGTGATAGGAAAGCAGGAAGAGGTGTGTGTGTGTGTGTGTGTACAGCTTAAATTGGTAAAAACCCTAACTTTCAGTACTCAGTGTTTCAGAAATGTTAGACTGCCAACCTGTGTCGTAGAGATGTCTTTTGTTTTAAAAAAACCCCATGTATAAAGCTACTTTAAGGGGAATTACTGCTTTGTCCAACCCTGAAGAGCTATGAGATCTTTGCTAACCAATTCTCATAAAACTTGTATTTGTCATGTGTTTTTGGTGGCTTTAGTAGTATGGTCTATTATAAATAAAGTGCATTTCACTGATTGATTTTAAAATGAAATTAGGAACTGGAAAAAATGGCCAGTAATTTTTTTTTAACCTGTGACAATTATAAACTACTGTATTCTGTCATTTACTTTCTAGAATCTAAAGTATAGATTCATAGACTTAAGGTCAGAGGGACCATTATGGTCATCTAGTCTGACCTCCTGCACAACCCAGGCCACAGAATCTCACCCACCCACTCCTGTAACAAACCCCTAACCTATGTCTAAGTTACTGAAGTCCTCAAATCATGGTTTAAAGACCTCAAGGTGCAGAGAATCCTCCAGCAGGTGACCCATGCTCCATGCTGCAGAGGAAGGCGAAAAACCTCCAGGGCCTCAGCCAATCTTCCCTGGAGGAAAATTCCTTCCCGCCCCCAAATATGGTGATCAGTTAAACCCTGAGCATGTGGGCAAGACTCACCAGCCAGCATCCAGGAAAGAATTCTTTGTAGTAACTCAGATCCCACCCCATCTAACATCCTATCACAGACCATTGGGCCTATTTACCTGCTAATAATCAAAGGTCAATTAATTGCCAAAATTAGGCTATCCCCTCATCCCATCCCCTCCATAAACTTATCAGCCTTAGTCTTGAAGCCAGATATGACTTTTGCCCCCACTGCTCCCCTTGGAAGGCTGTTCCAGAACTTTACTCCTCTAATGGTTAGAAACTTTCATCTAATTTCAAGTCTAAACTTCCTAGTGTCCAATTTATATCCATTTGTTCTTGTGTCCACATTGGTACTAAGTTTAAATAATTCCTCTCCCTCCCTGGTATTTATCCCTTTGATATATTTATAAAGAGCAATCATATCTCCCCGCAACCTTCTTTTGGTTAGGCTAAACAAGCCAAGCTTTTTGATCTCCTTTCATAAGACACGTTTTCCATTCCTCGGATCATCCTAGTAGCCCTTCTCTGTACCTATTCCAGTTTGAATTCATCCTTCTTAAACATGAGAGACCAGAACTGCACACAGTATTCCAGATGAGGTCTCACCAGTGCCTTATATAATGGTACTAACACCTCTTTATCTTTGCTGAAAATACCTCGCCTGATGCATCCTAAAACTGCATTAGTTTTTTTAACGGCCATATCACATTGGTGGCTCAGTCATCCTGTGATCAACCAATACTCCGAGGTCATTCTCCTCCTCTGTTACTTCCAACTAATGTGTCCCCAATTTATAACCAAAATTCTTGTTGTTAATCCCTAAATGCATGACCTTGCACTTTTCACTATTAAATTTCATCCTATTACTCGAGTTTACAAGGTCATCCAGATCTTCCTGTATGATATCCCAGTCTTTCTCTGTGTTAGCAATACCTTCCAGCTTTGTGTCATCTACAAACTTTATTAGCACATTCCCACTTTTTGTGCCAAGGTCAGTAATAAAAAGATTAAATAAGATTGGTCCCAAAACTGATCCCTGAGGAACTCCACTAGTAACCTCCTTCCAGGCTGACAGTTCACCTTTCAGTATGACCCGTTGTAGTCTCCCCTTTAACCAGTTCCTTATCCACCTTTCAATTTTCATATTGATCCCCATCTTTTCCAATTTAGCTAATAATTCCCCATGTGGAACTGCATCAAATGCCTTACTGAAATCGAGGTAAATTAGATCCACTGCGTTTCCTTTGTCTAAAAAATCTGTTACCTTCTCAAAGAAGGAGATCAGATTGGTTTGGCACATCTACCTTTTGTAAAACCATGTTGTATTTTGTCCCAATTACCACTGACCTCAATGTCCTTAATGACTTTCCTTAATTATATCAAAGTGTAATCTAAAGTCCTCCTGTGAAATGCTGGCTGTGCAAACCCTTCCGTGGCTGGATCATTCTTGTGTTTTTATTTTAAGTACAAATAAATATGTGTAACATTTAAAAGTATGTAATTAGTAATTTGATATGTCAGGTAGTGCCTTTTTTTGTGTTTGCTCCCCCTGATGTTAGAACCTGGCTACGCCACTGTCTGCAGGGGGCGGTATCAGGAAACTCCGAAGGGAACATTTACCAGATTCCTGAGTAGGTGGCAGCCTGTGAGAGTCGAGGCAGCTCAGGTCAGGAAAAGATCCCAGTGGAGGAGGCACAGGGCAGAGCCACTTCCCCTGGCAGAGCTCTCAGGCAAACTAAAAATATTCAAGCCCATCAGAGAATCATCCCTGGTGAGAAACCCTATAACTGTCCTGAGTGTGGCCAATGCGTCAGTGTGAGCTCAGACCTTGGTGGTGGAATACTCTACAGGCCTTTTTTGAAAAACTGTCATATATTGTTTTAGATCCAAGAGGGTCCACTTTGCTCAGCTACTCAGACTCCTTGCATATGTAAGCAGGGGAATGGTCCCGCTATTGTGGGGAACTTTCCTGGCTTCTGCACTACCCTGGTGAAGTGGGCTGGCAAAAGGATCTGAGTCCTCGCTCCCACTTCCTTCACCCAGAGGCCTCCCTGCCCTCGAGGGCTCCCTTTCCACTCTCCTGTCTGGCAGAGTCCTCATAACCCCAACAAGGCTGGGCCCAGGATTCCTGGGGGGCTCAACCCCCAACCCTGCTGTGGTCACCCAGAACGGGGGCTAGGGTGTCCCACTCCGGGGTACTCTCTTTTCACTGCACACCTCCCTGACCCACTGATCACATCATACAATTTAAAGCAAATACAAGTTATTTAATTAACAATTAATTTAAAAAAAAGAATAAGGAAAATTTGGAAAGGTTAAAGGAAAACACATCATCCCGCTCTGTGGCAGGGACCATCACAAACAGTGTCTCTGGACATCAGGGCACTTCACATGCTGTTCCTTGTAGGTCCCAGGCCTCCTTCTCAGGCCCTGGCTGTGCTGCAGGGATGCTGCGGGTTGGACACTTGCTCTGGCAGTGGCCACACACTCTCAGGTTCTGGGTGACAGAACCCTTCTCCCCAGTGTCACCCCCGTTCTGTCAGGGTTATGATCCCCCTCCAAGTCTGGCCTGCAGAGCCTCTTGGCTGAGGCATTTTCCTGTGCTGGGCCCACTGCCCAGGGTCCTCCTCGCTCTCCCCAGCTGCTCACCGCACCCAGCTTCAGACTGCTCCAGCCCCAGCTCCACTCTGCCTCAGCACGGCTGCTGCTGCTGCTCTGCCTTCAGCTCCCTGGGCTGCTTCTCTGGCCTCTCTGGCTCCAGTTGCTACAGCTCTGCTCCCAGGGCAGGTCTGCTCTGCAGGCTGCTTCTGTGACTCTGCTTTGAGCTCTCACCTGCTTCCTGGGCTGCTTGTCTGGCCCCTCTGGCTCTGGTTGCTGCAGCTCTCCTCCCAGGGCAGGTCTCTCTCTCTGGGCTGTGCTCTGGCTTTTTGGGTTGCAGCTCTGCTCCCAGCAGCTTAGCTTGGGCCCCTACTCCGTCTGACCCAGGCAATTCCAGCTCACACGGAGGACGGGACCCACCGTGGCCTCCCGTCTCCTTGATTAGCCTGCCCGCCCTGTCAATCAGGCTGACCTGGAGCATTGGCCTCTCGCCATTGTTCCTGGGGACTATCAGTCTCAGGGTCCTGATTTGCCATCGATCCCTCCCCTTCTAGTGCTGGGAGCTAGCAACCAAAACACCCCGACTGAATGTTAGTAAGGGGATAACAGTCCCCTTACATTCCCCCCTGCTAAAATTCTGCCACAGCCACAATATTCACACCAGTACATCCGGGCCCCATAAAAACTACATATATCCACATCATATTATATTAAAAACCCATTAACAATTATCAAAAGAACATTTGACATAGTTAACACTCCACATCTACTTCTTAATATTATACATAACTATTCATTAAAACACTACATAGAACCAATAACATAATTATCTCTAAGTCTAACAGGAAGTACGCCTTTATTAGCCCTCTGAGACCTTCTTAAGACTGGTGGTTTATTACCCATATTTTCTGTTTCCCCATCCTCAGGTAATACTGGGTCTGTTTGAGGGATCTGGCCATTCCCGTTAGGGTTTGGGTTTGCCCCACTCTGTCCCCCTCTGTATTCGGTTTGTGGGACTAGACCCATTTCCCGAATGGTTTCACCCTCCTCAGAGTGTACTGATCTACGCCTCCTATGGTCCCTGTCTGGACTAAGAGTGCAATGTTTCAGCTGATCCCTATGTATTACTCTCGCAGGACCTCCTCGTTCAGGCCGGATGGTTTAAACTGGTAGCTCGGGATTGTTGTGAGTGACTACAATGTGGGGATTTGACTCCCACTTGTCCTGTATTTTATTACGACCCTGGTGCCTTTGGTTATGAACTAGTACACGCTCACCAGGCCTGATGAGAGCCCCACTGAACTTGCAATCATAAGTCCTTTTCCTACTTTGGGCTATGTCTTCAGTTGTATTGAGAGCAACTTCACAGGCTATCTTCAGCCTGTCATGGTGACCTTTGACCCAGTCATCCAAATTGGTCACCACATCCTCCTCAGGGCCCTCTCTGTCCCGAATATCCAATGGCAACCTGAGATCCCTCCCAAACATGAGATAAAAAGGAGCGTAACCTGTTGATGAATGGACATGGCTGTTATAGGCCAACACCAGCTCAGGGAGATGTTCCTGCCAGGCTGGCTTCTTTTCCAGCGGGAATGTTCTTAGCATATCGTGCATTGTCCGGTTAAATCTCTCGCACTGAGCGTTTCCTTGCGGGCGGTAGGGTGTTGTTCGGCTTTTGGCTATGCCATATAGTTTACAGAATTTGGCTATCCCCTCTGATTCAAAATTCCTCCCCTGATCTGAGTGTAACCATGCCAGACAACCATAGTACACAAACCAGTGTTTTATGAGGGCATCAGTCGTTGTCCGCGCTGTCTGGTTTCTAGTTGAACTGCAACAGTGAATCGGGTGAACATGTCCGTGAGAACCAGTATGTTCTCATGCCCCTCTGAAGATCTTTCCAGCCGTGTGTAATCCATTGCTAGGACCTCCACTGGGGCAGTCACATTAGTACAGGTCAAAGGGGCTCGGTTAGGAGGAAACACATCCTTGGCTAAGGCACACCGTTTGCACTGACGGATCCACACTTGCACATCGCTACCCATCGTGGGCCAGTAATAGTTTCTCCTCATCACCTCCAGAGTGCTCCTGTCTTCGAAATGTCCCCCATGGTCATGCCTGGCTTCATAAACTTGACGGCGGAGTGACACAGGTACCACTAACTGCCACACTTCCTCACCATCTCGGGGATGATATGTTACCCGGAACAGCACTCCACAGTGTAATCTAAGTCGTTCCCACTGTCTGGCTAGCTTCTTAGACTGCGGGTATGTGGCCCCAAATCTCCGATATGGCCTTGTTCGGCCATGACTGCCACTAAGACAGGTCCAACATCACCTTCTCGTTGCAGAGTTTGAATCTCCTCCCATGAGTACCCCGAGATTATTGCGCTCTCCCCTTTTACCAGGTTTTGTACTGCATCCTCTACTGTCACTTTGTCCTCGGGCTTTGGATTCTCTAGCCACAAACACATACACACAACATCTGCAGGAATGACTAGGAAGTCTTTCTCTAGATCCTCACCCTCTTCTGATTCCTCCTCCAGAGGCAATCTAGACAGCGTGTCAGCATTGATGTTCTGCCTTCCAGGTTTATACTGTACTTCAAAAGTGAACTCAGTGAGTTGGGCCACCCAGCGGTGTTCAGTTGCACCTAAGTTAGCTGTTGCCAGGTATCGGAATGGCTTGTGGTCTGAGATTACTGTGAATTTAGAGTACACTAAATAATCCTTAAATTTTTCAGTGATAGCCCACTTAAAGGCCAACAGTTCTAGTTTAAAAGCACTATAGTTTTTGTCATTTCTTTCTGACCTTCTCAGCCCTCGGCTTGCATATGCGATCACATGCTCGGCCCCCCTCTTGCTTCTGGCTGAGCACCGTACTTAGGCCGTGCATGCTTCCATCAGCTGTCACTATAAATGGCAGGCTAAAGTCAGGATATGCAAGTACAGGTGGTGACATCAGCTGATGTCTTAATTTGTCAAAAGCTGTCTGACAGGCATCATCCCACACAAAACATTGGTCCTTTCCCTTCCTTTGGGCGGGTTGGCCCTCTAGTCCATATAGCGGTTCAGCAATGTGCGCAAACTTTGGAACGAATCGTCTGTAATAGCTCATGAAACCTAGAGCCTGCTGCACTTGCTTGGCATTCTTGGGGACCGGCCAATTTTCCAGCGCCCTGGTCTTCTCCTCATCTACCTGGATTCCTTCCTTTGAAATCACATGGCCCGAGAATTTGACTTTTTCACGTAGGAGGCAGCACTTGCTTGGCTTCAGCTTTAATCCATGTTCCTTCAATCGTATGAAAACCAAGTCCAATTTTTCCATATGACTCTCAAAATCCTTGGAAAACACAATAATATCATCCAGGTATATCAGCAAAGTGTCTAAGATGTAGTCTCCCAAAACCACGTCCATTAGTCTCTGGAACATAGCAGATGCATTACACAAGCCAAATGGCATATGTGTCCATTCAAACAGCCCAAACGGAGTCGTCACTGCTGCCTTTTCCTGGTCTCGTTCTTCCACTGCAACCTGGAAATAACCAGAAGTTAAGTCAAGGGTTGAAAACACTCTTGCACTTCCTAATGCATCCAGTGACTTTTCCACCCTGGGTAGTGGGTAGGCATCCTTGTGTGTTACCTCATTCAGTTTCCTGTAGTCACAGCAAAATCGCACCCCACCATCTTTTTTTATTAAAATGACTGCAGGTGATGCCCACGGACTGTGGCTTTCTTTAAGGACACCCTGAGTCACTAGGTCCAGGATGTGTTTTTTTACCTCCTGGAACACTCATGGTGAAATCCGCCAGTGTCTCTGTTTTATCGGGACAGCATCTCCAGTGGCTATTTGGTGTGTCACTGTGGTGGTGTAACTGAAGTCCCACTCGTCCCTGGAAAAGACCTCTTGATGTTTCTCCAGTAGTGCCCGCAAACGGCCGACCTGTGTAGGGGTTAGCTGTTGGAGGTCCACTTGGACTGGAATGGGTAGCTCTCCATCGGGAGCCACTTGCGATATGATAACCTGTGTGCCTTCTTTTACTTTTATCACCTGCAGCTCATCCCCATTTTCTTCCAAGGCCACCCCCACAGGGGGCACCACTCCTTCAGGTTGATGTATCTCTGCCACCCTGGTTCGGGGGCACAACTTTATGGCCTTCTTACTTGAGTTTAACAACCTGACTGGCACTTTTCCTTTGCTGGCATTAGCAAGTACATTTGCAACCAGGAGCCCATTAGGGAAACTGGCCCCAGGTGCTGGCTCGACAAGCACTCTGTATCCGTCAAAGTCGCTTGGGACCTGGGAACATGCATCAGTAATCTTCCCACTCCAGGGAGGTATAACCACCTTCTGTCTCCCTGCTACCTTAACATAGCCAATTTGTCCCGTTGGCCCCGGGAAACGTCCATCTCTCTCTACTTGGGCTAGTACCCACTGCAGTGTAGCGTCCTTCCTAGGCTGCCCATGACAGTTCATCTCCTCAGTCCCTTCTCCTACCAACAGTAATTCTTTCAGCTCTCTTATAATATTCATCCCAAGAATTCCCAGTACTCTGTTCTCCATTAAAGTCTTTCCTGAAGCTGTGTCCTTTAGGATAAAGATGCATTTCCCAGGGATTGTTCGACCCATGTACCCTACATCAGCTTCAAGGCACCCCACCACAGGGATGGCAAGTCCATTAGCTCCCTTTAGCTGTACAAATCAGGAATTATGCATGATCAGATCTCTCTCTCTTAAGTGGTTTCGGAAATATGATTCAGAAATAGTGGTGACTTCTGAGCCAGTGTCTATCAAGCAGCAGGTTCTCACCCCTGCTGTGGTTATTTCCACTGTCAAGCAGTCCCCGAAAGCTCAGCCACAGAAGTCGTTGAATATACTAACATCATCAGGGTCCTTTTCCTCGCTGCTGACACACTGCCCTTTTCCTAGGGACAGCCGTAGAAACCCTTCAGTCCCCACTCGGCCTTCTGACAGTGGGCTGCTTGCTCCCTGTACCTCTTGAATTTCAGGTGCCTGGGACTCCAGTCTCCTTCTCAGTGTATATTCTCGGCTAGTATGTCCTGGCCTTTCGCAAGTGTAACAAATGTATCTTCCCAGCTCGTCCTTCAGTGGAGGTCTTCGGGGTCCTGGGGCCCTTGGATATCTTGGCATATTGGTGGGGTTTTTCCTTTTCATCACCTCAGTCATCACTTTCAGCATCTCCCCCTGTTGGACCGCCAGTTTTTGGACAGCTTCACTTAAGCTTTCCAATGTTAGCTGTGTTTGGGGCAGGGCTTTTTCCCCAGCAGCTGCATTCACTAGGCCCCCACTTCGTGTACGGGGGTTAGGCTTGGCTGTCTCTGCCACAGGAACTTCCTCTTCTTACTGGGCTCTTCCTTAAACCTCCTTTTCATTTCACAGCAGAGGGAATCATCCTGGAGCCCCAGCACTAACTGCTCTTTCAGAACCGTATCTGGGTCTGGAACTCGTTGAGGGTCTCGCCGCTTGACTTTGCTCATATGCATATGCCCGGATAGTTTCACCGGGCTCCTGCTTTCTCTCAGAGAACTCCTTTAGTCAGGTTCCAATAGGTACCTTGTCCCCATACACTTCTAGGAGGAGTTCAAATACCCTTTCCACATTTTTCTTGTCTGCCACGGCCATGAACTTTACTGTGGCCTTGGCCTGGCCCTTGAGGTGCTCCTCTATGAAGTCCACATGATCTTCTTCAAGTACTCTTAGCACACGCAGAGCTGCCTTCACAGACTTGACCCACTCCTCAACCATAATGTCTCCTGGTCTAGTTGGGAAGCCACCAAACTCCATGAACTTCCGCTCCCGTCGGACATAAATAGTAGGAGATTTCTTAGCTTCTGCTGTCTGTTGGTCTATTACTGCGTCGGTCAGTGATAAGGCTTCTCTCTGTTCAGTTCTAGCTTGTTGTAATGCCTCGGCTTGGTCTGATAATTTGCGCTGAAGTTCAGCAAACTGGGTTCGTAGTTCTTCAATTCCAGCCATGGTAGAGTGCTCAACCAGGCCTGGACAGTGCTACTAGAACTCAACCAGTAAATTAATGGGGTGGACCGTGTGGATAGGATCCTGTTCGTGACGCCAATTATGTCCCCTTACACATAGCACAGCCCCGAAGAAAAGGACCCTGACCCCACTAGTTGCAGGCTTGCAGCTGTCCCTGTCCTCAGATGGCAGTCTGAGCTCCGGCCACTGGCTGCGTCTAATCCCCTGGTGATCCCAGCTATACCTAAAGCAGGGAGGATCAGTGAGTGCATCAGAGGGGGAGGGATGGTAGAACACAGGGCTGGACATGACACAAAATGGCTGATTTTGTCAGGGACAGATCAGACCTGGTTTTGGCCTAATACCTCCTGCCTATTCTGATGACAGAGTAAAGGTTGTTGGAGGAATGGTGTGGGAGACTTTGCCTTAACTCTCTGGAAATCAGGAAATACAGGGTTACATTTAGCCACACTCCGAATTGTGGAAAGAAAGGAAGCAACAGTGGGCAACCTTAACTCCACATTAGTGCTATTTCTCTCAATGAATTCGAAAGGGTAATCCCCTCCCCTCCATCTAGCACTTGCCACTGGACTGGTGTTTACCCCTCTAATTCTATGTGAAATAGCCCCATTGTAAAGTAACAAGGATGGATTTGCTGGAGATACTTTGAGGCCATTACTATTGAACAGAGGAACTTTGGGGTGGATGATTTACCTCTCCCAGATAGGTTCCCCAGGAAGCCATGTGTGTGGGTCTCCATTGAAACATACTTACTGTACTTTCCTTAATCCCAAAACGACTCTCGCTGGATTCTTAGATTCTTGGATTCATTGACTCTAGGACTGGAAGGGACCTCAAGAGGTCATCGAGTCCAGTCCCCTGCCCTCATGGCAGGACCAAATACTGTCTAGATCATCCCGGATAGACATTTATCTAACCTACTCTTAAATATCTCCAGAGATGGAGATTCCACAACCTCCCTAGGCAGTTTATTCCAATGTTTAACCACCCTGACAGTTAGGAACTTTTTCCTAATGTCCAGCCTAAACCTCCCTTGCTGCAGTTTAAGCCCATTGCTTTTTGTTCTATCCTTAGAGGCTCAGGTGAACAAGTTTTCTCCTTCCTCCTGATGACACCCTTTTAGATACCTGAAAACTGCTATCATGTCCCCTGAGTCTTCTCTTTTCCAACTAAACAAACCCAATTCTTTCAGCCTTCCTTCATAGGTCATGTTCTCAAGACCTTTAATCATTCTTGATGCTCTTCTCTGGACCCTTTCCAATTTCTCCATATCTTTCTTGAAATGCGGTGCCTAGAGCTGGACACAGTACTCCAGCTGAGGCCTGACCAGCACAGAGTAGAGCGGAAGAATGACTTCTCGTGTCTTGCTCACAACACATCTGTTAATGCATCCCAGAATCACGTTTGCTTTTTTTGCAACAGCATCACACTGTTGACTCATATTTAGCTTGTGGTCCACTATAATCCCTAGATCCCTTTCTGCCATACTCCTTTCTAGACAGTCTGTTCTCATTCTGTATGTGTGAAACTGATTGTTCCTTCCTAAGTGGAGCACTTTGCATTTGTCTTTATTAAACTGCATCCTGTTTTCCTCAGACCATTCCTCCAATTTGTCCAGATCATTTTGAATTTTGACCCTATCCTCCAAAGCAGATGCAATCCCTCCCAGTTTGGTGTCATCTGCAAACTTAATAAGCACACTTTCTATGCCAATATCTAGGATCCAGAGGAGGAGGGGCAACTCCATCTCTGTTCCCCTCCCAACTAATGTCCCTGGTCCCCGCCACCCCTCCGCACCTCCAAGAGATTTTCCTCTCCCCGGGCTGTGGGAACTGAGCATCTGCTCTGCTGGGAGGTGAGTGAGCACTGGTGCAGCTTCTCTTTGCTTCCCCGCAGAAACCATTTTCTGCAAGGCAGCAAAAGGAATGAGGGGAGTGATGGTGCATTTTTCTGCTGTGCCGCAATGTCGCAGATTTTCTCCAGGAATAAAGCTTGTCAGCCAGCTCACCACAGAAATATCAGCTACAGACTCTGCAATACTCCAGTACCATCTACTGGCTTCTTTGGGGAATGCATCATGGAAATTCAAACACAGAGGCCACCCTGGATCCTCTGTTGTTGTCCATGAGACCCTCTGGAAGAGCATAACAGAAGAGACAAGGGCCATATGCTCTTTCTCTCTCTCTCTCTCCACACTCTCATCCATTCAACTAAAGCGACTGGATACTACCACAATTTGCCTCAGGAAGGATGCTGGCAATGGCATAGTGTATTGTAGACCCCTCGAACTTCAAGCAACAAACACCAGAGCAGAACTCTCAGCCTGAACTCAGCCCTTAACTAGAAACATGGATCCTGGTGCAGTGCCAAAGCAGACAGCTGAAACTTGAAACAATGGAGTGGACAAAACCATTGGAAAGGTTCAGAAAAGAGCTAAAAGAATGATCTGAGCAGATTAATACCCCAGCTTTCTCCAGAACCTGGGGGCTTTTAGTGCTTCCGCCAACTGCCTCTGTACTCACTAGATATCCTAGCTCATATCATTCATTTTTCCTCCTTTCAGAAACAACTCAGCAAGACCTGAATTTTGGTTATCATCTTGGGCCATTAACATCAGTGGGGTTACTCCTGATCTACACTGGGGTGAGTAAGAGGGGAATCAGACCCAGTGACTCCAAACTGATTTAGTTAAACCAGTGCAAAAGTCAGTGTAGAGATGCTAATTTCACTGTCTTCTTTTGATTTTTAGTGTAAACTGATTGGGAACAGATTTAAGTTAAATTGGAATAAGCTGCTCTTCAACTGAAATAAGACTAGCACTCATGAAGAATGTCTACACAGGGGTTTGCAACAGTTCAGCTAAACCGGTTTATTTAAACCCAGGCTTGCCCAGCACAATTTTAGCCCCACAAGCAGGCATCAATTGATCCAGGCTCTGAGACTTGATGCTGCTGGTTTTTTATTGTGGTGTGGACAGAACCCATGAGACACCCCTAAAGGCCACAGTCACTTTTGAAAATGGGACATAGGTTCCTAAGTCACCTATGTACTTTATCCTTAATCTTTACAACTGGGGGAGAATCGCCTGCCCCAAATATGAGCAGCGGGGGCAAGGAACCTAAGTGGCTTCATGATTGAGCTTGATAAGTTTATGGAGGGGATGGTATGATGAGCTTGCCTACAGTGGCATGTAGCCGATGTGCAATGACTAGTAGCAAATATCCCCAACGGCTAATGATGAGAGACTAGATGGGAAGGACTCTGAGTTACTATAGATAATTCTTTCCCAGATGCCTGGTTGGTGGGTCTTGCTGAAATGCTCAGGGTCTAACTGATCACCATATTTGGGATCAGGAAAGAATTTTCCATTGGCAGACTGGCAGACACCCTTGCAACTTTAAACTTGTGTAAATGGTGGATTCTCTGTAACCTGAAGTCTTGAAACCATTATTTGAGGACTGCAATAACTCAGCCAGTGGTTATGGATCTATTACAGGAGTGGGTGGGTGAGGTTCTGTGGCCTGTAATGTGCAAGCAGTCAGACTAGATGATCACGATGGTCCCTTCTGGCCTTTCTATGAATCTATTCAGGTCACATTTTCAAGCTTTTATCTGCAACCACGAGGGCTAGAAACTTACCTTTGTTTCAAATAAAGCTGCGTGTCTCACACATGACTCCTGGAGATGGGGCTTTAAGGAAAACATCAAATATTGTGAGACTTGCAATAAAATCACCAGAATTGTCAACAGAGGGGAATTATTTATATTTACTTGGTAAGAAGACAGATCAGCACAAACAGTTTCACAAGCTCTGAGTTTTATTTGGGATTTTGTTTTAAATGGATTTGTTTTTCTAGCAGGGCAAAAAGGTTTACAGTGATAAAAGGAAGGGAGTGAAATTCATAGAGTTCTTGGTCCTTCAGGTTTCAGACAGAATCAGGATGTGTTGTAGGTGGTGGAGATCTTAATAAAGGATGGAGTTCCAACCATCAGATGTGTCCTGACTATCTGATTGCCCATGGAATCATTTGTCTTTCTGCTCCCACTGCACTCCCTGCCTGAGTAAACTGTCAAACTCCCAGCTGTTATGCTGTTACCTGACACTAATTGCATATGGTTAGATATTAAGCTGGGCTGGGAATGATCAGGGTCTGGATGGATGCCAGAGAAGGCCGTGAAATCGGCGGTGACTTGGGGCAGTGATCCATTCTTAGATCAGCAAAGTAACAACCTGCTCCTGGCACTCCAGCTGTTGTCCCGTGTTTCCCAAGGCAGGAAAGTGAAAGCTAACTCAGCTCAGGCAGGAAAGCGAACGCTAACTCAGCTCTACTCCCCGGAGGCACCATGAACCCAGCCCTGCACCGCCCGCGTCTGGTTGTTTGTTCGAGCTGCCAGGGCCCCTATAAGATCCTGGTGACCTTTAAAGGGTGCAAGCACAAGTTCTGCCGCTTCTGTGTCATCACCTTCAAGGGGGAGTCGGGCACAGCCACCTCCTGCCCCCTGTGCCACAAGGCCCCTAGGCACGGAGAGGACAAGCTCCAGGGGCAGCCGGGCAGCGGGGCAGATGAAACTGAAAAAATCAGTCTGGAAGTGGACAAAGAGGCTGAGGTGGAGCGGGTGTGCTGGGAACACCAGGTGGTTCTGGACCTGTTCTGCACAGAGGATCAAACCCCCATCTGCATGAGCTGCAGGGACTCCCAGGTTCACCGCGCTCACGCTGTGGTTCCCATTGAGGAGGCTGCCCAGGAGTACAAGATAGGGTGCCGTGCCTCTTTTTCAGCCTCTCCCTGTAGCTGGCAGCAGTGACAGTGAAATTCAGCACAAAGCCCAGGCACCACTTACACGAGAGACCTTCTGCCCCACACGTCTGCCCTGCGCTGCTGTCAACGCTAGGGAGGGACACAGAAGCCTGGCCATAGCGCCCATGAGCCAGGAAACAGCTGTGCCTGAGAAATACTCTGCCCTGCCTCCTCTAACTGCGCTCCCACCAGGCCTGTGTCCTCCTCTTACCTTGTGTTCCATTGTTGTGTGGCTGGACCAGTGGTGGATGGCTGCTTGGGGCAACGAGGCCTGTGCCCAGGGGCCCTGGTCAGTTTGGGGCCCCCAGAAAAATCCCCCTCAGGGTCTGGAGGAGCTTTCACTCCCCGCTGTGGCCCTGGGGCACAGTGCGTCTCTGGTCTTAGGGCTGCACAAAGATCAAAGCCAGAAGGAGACACCAAATATCTAGTCTGACCGCCTGTGTATCAAAGGCCACCAACAGCTCCCAGCACCCGCACTCTAACCCATCTACCAAAATTAGACTAAAGTATGACAGCCACTGGTGCCAATTAGGGGGTCTGCAGGTGGTGAAAGCTCCCCTTCCCCTAGGCTTTTCCACTTGTTCAAAATTTAATAGGCTGCAAAGTCAGGGGGACAGGGCAAGGCAAGGCCCCTTTAAACAACTGAAATTAATACAGCTGCTGCTGGAGCGGTCCAGAGCATTTATCTGGCTGAGGGTCGCAGTGCCATTCAAATTTGACTGGGCTGCCCCTGCCTACAGCAGGGAAAGGCCAAGTTGCAGTGAGTGCTGTTGTAGCTTGACGCACAGGCAGTCTGCTGAGAACTGTACTCCTGGCAGCACCAGCTCATGCACCACGTGGGTAAGAGAGAGAGGAGACTCCTGGCCGAGAGAGATCTGGCGTCCCTGATGGGGGGCAGGGGACTGGAACAAGGTTCCTGCTTCAGGGTGGGGACCAGAATTTGCCCCCTGACAAGAAGTATCTGAATTGGCGCCATTGATTTCAATCCCCAGGAAACTAAGCTATTGTGTATCACAGGCAGGGCTGGTGCAACCATTTAGGAGAACTAGGCGGTTGCCTAGGGCGCTGAGATTTGGGGGCACCAAAAAGCGCCCCCCAATTTTTTTTTAAATGGTTGACCGGCCGCTGCTGCTGGGACAGAGAGGGAGTCTGAGCTGCCGGCAGCAGCCCGCAGCCCAGGGTGTCCCCCAGGTCAGGGCGCCTCTATGGCAGCCCGCAGCCCAGGGTGTCCCCCGGGTCAGGGCGCCGCCGCGGCAGCCCGCAGCCCAGGGTGTCCCCTGGGTCAGCGCGCCGCCGCGGCAGCCGGCAGCCCATAGGGTCCCCCGGGTCAGGGCACTGCCGCGGCAGCCAGCAGCCCAGGGTGTCCCCCGAGTCAGTGCGCCGCCACGGCAGCCGGCAGCCCAGGGGATCCCCTGGCCCAGGGAAACCCCGGTCTGCTGGCTGCCGCGGAGGCACACTGACCCTGGGTCAGCGTGCACCGCCGCGGCAGCTGCCAGGCCAGGGGCCCCCGGGTCAGGGCGCTGCCGCGGCAGCCGGCAGCCCAGGGTGTCCCCCGGGTCAGGGCGCAGCCGCGGCAGCCAGAAGCCCAGGGGGCTCCCCTGGGTCAGTGTGCCACCATGGCAGCCGGCAGCCCAGGGGGTCCCCCGGGTCAGCGCGCCACCGTGGCAGCCGGCAGCCCAGGGGGTCCTTCGGGTCAGGGCGCCGCCGCGGCAGCCTACAGCCCAGGGGATCCCCTGGCCCAGGGAAACCCCGGGCTGCACGCTGCCGTGGAGGCGCGCTGACCCTGGGTCAGCGCGCACCGCCGCGGCAGCCGGCAGGCCAGGGGCCCCCTGGGTCAGGGCGCCACCTCAGCAGCTGGCAGTCCAGGGGGTCCCCCTGGTCAGGGTGCCGCTGCGGCAGCCGGCAGCCCAGGGTGTCCCACAGGTCAGGGCACCGCTGCGGCAGCCAGCAGCCCAGGGTGTCCCCTGGTCAGCACGCCACCGCAGCAGCCGGCAGCCCAGGGGGTCCCCGGTCAGGGCATCGCCGTGGCAGCTGGCAGCCCAGGGGGTCTCTTGGATCAAGGCACTGCCGCGGCAGCCAGCAGCCCAGGGGGTCCCCTGGGTCAGGGTGCTGCCGTGGCAGCAGGCAGCCCAGAGGCCCCCTGGGTCAGGGTGCCGCTGCGACTGCCCAGAGGTTCAGGCTGCTGGCGGCGCGCTGACCCAGGGGAATCCCTGGGCTGCAGGCAGAGGCTCAGAATCCCTCTCCCTCCCAGAGCAGGGACTCCAGCCTATGCAATTTTTCTCATTGCCGGCGGGGGCAGCGGCAGCTGGATAGAGCTGCGCAGCTCTGCTTAGCGCACGTGGTAGGAGCCCTGCGACGGCGCAACACAAGGGCTTCTGGAGGAAAGCGGCAGCTGCCCCCGGCTCAGCCTCCACATCAGCCCCAGCGAGGAGCAGGAGAAGAAAAGAGCCTCAGCGGCGGTCTGGTGGAGTGGAGGAAGAAAGAGGACCCTGACACTCATGTGCTGGGCAAGGTAAGCAAGTGCTTCCCCACAGCTCGGCCTCAGGCGCCTGTGCTCCTGCCCCCTTGGTCCTTGGCTGGTCCCTGCTCCTGCTCCCCTTGTATGTAGGCAGCTCGAGAGAACAGCAGCCTGCAGAGCTGAGCTGCCCCAGTGCCTCCAGGCACCCCCCTTGACCCCATCCGCCCCACAGCCCTGACCCTCAGCTCCGAGCCCAGCCCCTCTGAGCTGGACACCACTCTGACCCCATCTCTCCACATCCCTGAGCTCAGCCCCTGTGAGCTGTGCACCCCTGAACCCAGAGCCCAGCTCCCCACCCAGCCCTGGGCAACAACGGCACCACCCCCAGGCAGCGACAGCCCATTGGTACCAACCATCACAATCACCCATCATCTGCCCATTATGTAATTGCAAATGTATACATACCATTACAGCTTTTAATGTTTTTAAATAATGTATTTAGTGTATTTTCAAATTATTACAAGTTAATTTTTGAATGTATTTCACTAGTTATTTTTTACATTTCCTAATACATGTTACTATAGTATTGCAAATCTTTTATGGAAGGGGCCCCCGATTTTGCTTTGCCCAAGGCCCCCTGAATCCTCTGGGCAGCCCTGTCTGAGTTTTAAGCCCTGCTGCTGTGTTTTGCCTGCAACAGGCAGGCCTAAGCCTGTGAGTGACCCCCATAGCAGCTGCCTGAAGAAGTGCTTGGGGGAATCATGCAGAAGGAGCGTGATATTTATTTGAGTTCTCTCCTCATGGAGGCTGTGCTCCACTTGGTGCAGGACAGCAGTCTCAGCAGGACTCTAGGCCCAGCACCTTGCCTCAGTTTGTGGACTTGTACTGCACCCATCACCGGGCTCAGTCTGGCACCGTTACCCCTCACTAGTGCCCTAGAAGCAGTCAAAAAAGTTGGATGGACTGGTTAGGTTAGTTGTCGTGCTGTTGCTTGGCCAGTGTAGAGACCACTGAATGCATAGTATTCCTCTATGATGTTTTGTCCTGAGCACAATTGGCATGTTATGAGGTAGTGCCTGTGAGGGACAGGTGTCTGTTTATGTCATCCAGCCATCATGTCTTAGGTCTTCTGGGGGGGGAGCTTTTCCATCCTGCTTTCATTGGATCAAAGTCAAAGATTATTTTCACAGGGAAGTTAGTACATACCACCACAGAGAGCACTTGGCAACCATTTGAGTGTGTGTGACCTATTTAGTTAGAAAATGGAATTTTCATTCAAATTGAGTTTTTACCATTTAATGTTTTTAATCATTTGGAGGTGCATGGCTAGTTAGGCAGAATGGGTTCCGCAGCACTCCCAGTCAGATTTTGATATGAAGGAAGGATGTATACGTGACTAAAAAAGGTGTATTTCTGATTACAATCAACATTGCTTAATTTTAAGGGAAAGTCATCTTGATCTCTTAATCAATATTTACGTCAAACAGTTGATGAAATTCAAATAGTTAATTATAGTAAGTGACATGCATTCTCTATCCTTTACTTTTAATAGTGAACAAGAAAAAGGACTGATAGGAATAAAATTTCATTTTTTTTCGTTTACAGTTGATGCAGCCTCATGGCAGATTAAAAAAAAAGGTCTGGGGCACAATTTTGTGACCGTGTATTGTGTATAATGTATGTGATTTTTTTTGGGGGGGGGGGCGCAAGATGGAAGTTTTGCCTAGGGCGCAAAATGTCCTTGCACCAGCCCAGATCACAGGTAGAGAATAGGAGGGAGCAAGGTGCAGCACTGCTAAGGCCCCTGCAGTAGCCAGAGATTGATGGAGTGAGATATATCGAGATGATCCATGCCCCACACTGCAGCGGAAGGTGGTGATGGCTGCAAAGTGAGTTTATGTATAAATTTAAATAAATTAGTTAATTCATGCACCAATTTCTCCATGCAAAGGTTTATTGTAAGGGTGTTAATTGTGGTGTTTTGTGTGTGTGTACATGTGTGTGCACATGAACAACCATTGCACACCCATTCTTCTGATGCAATGCTTTTGCACTTTGCCTTTACAAATTTGGCCTGTGTGTGGTGATTTTCTCTGATTTAAGGAGAGCTCACTAGCTGTGCTTTTCTTGACAGATTAAACTGCAGACAGCAGTGGAGCTCCTGAAAAAGCAGACGGAGGAAGCTTGGGAGCTGAAATACCAGGAAGGAAAGAAGACAGCTGACTGGAAGGCAAGGCCCCATGGTTTGAACCATTCACAAGCCTGCTGCCACTGCAGGATTTCTGGAGGTTCTGGCAAAAGCCTGCAAGGAGGAGGCTATGTCTCTTTGGGATTAGTCATGCATGAGGGCAGATGTAGTGCCTGATTTTTCGATGGGGTTTAGCATCCCTTGGTTGGGTCCCCAGCTCTTCTGGGAATCAGCCACCCCACCCCATCCCACCTCCTTGGGTGACCAGATGTCCCGATTTTATAGGGACAGTCCCAATATTTGGGGCTTTGTCTTATATAGGTGCCTATTTATCCCCCATCTCCTGTCCCGATTTTTCACACTTGCTGTCTGGTCAGCCTACCACCCCACAGCAGCTCATAATACATTGCAACCCAGTAATTGTGAAACACGTTCTCATTCTGCAGGTTCTGCTGCCATCGTGTGACCATTTGATGTAATTGCTCTCCAGTTAGCACTTCCTATATGCCCACCCACCTCCACTCCACCCTACCCCGACTATAGTAAGATACCGATATTACTTATTTGTATCCTTATAGCACCAAGAAGCCGCACCCATGATCAAGGCACCATAGCGCTAGGGTGCGCTCCAGACGGGGAGTGCTCAAGGTCCCTTCCAGCCCTACATTTCTATAATGCTCTGATAAGAGAATGCCCTTGCCCCCAGAGAGTTTAAAATCTAAATAGATATAGGGTTGGAGTTGAAGCGAAGGCACAGAGATTTTCCCAGGGTCACCCAGTGGCTCGCCAGTGGAGCAGAGAATAGAATCCAGATGTCCCAAGTCCCAGTTCAGTGCCTGATAGGGACACAGGACCAGAAGGAACCTCCTGGGTCACTAAGTCCAGCCCTTATCACAAGCCATCCCATCAGAGCATCCTGTTCGTAAACTGACTTAAGTTCCATCTGCAAACCGGTCAGGTTGTTTGCCCCCACTGCTCTTACTGGGAAGCTGTTCCAGAGCCTTGCTCCTCTGATGGTTTAGAAAGAGCTTCCCACCCAGTGATTCTCGTCGCACACATAGACCAGAAAAGCTGATGCGGCTGCATCTCCGTTCTTTTTTTTAATTAAAAATACTGGTCGCTGAAAACCTGTTTGTCAATCATAAGAAGGGAAGAGTCAAGCGATGATGAGCAGGTGTCGCTGTGTGACAAGAAGGGGCTATTTTCTGGAGTGACTCGTGTCAAGGGAACCTAGTAACTCACGACTGATGGGTGAAAACATCCCAGGTGCTGTGTAAAGAGATGGAATCCCTGCTTGATGTGTGGTTTGGAGCAGGTTAAAACTGCACAGCACGAAGAAAGGAGCAAGTAAAAGCCCATAAAATTTCCAAGTTCGGTATTTGCCTCCTCCACAGCTAGGGCTACTATGCACTGTGATAAGCCAATTAATAATAATCTTCAGGGCTTTAATATGTGATGTTCATCCCATGGCAAAAAAACCAAGAACAACAGTTGCCCACCACTGGACCGCAAACTATAGCTTTGATTACTGTGCCATATAATGGTTTTTAATTAACATTGCTGATCATAGGTGCTGAATTCCCCTCTGCATGGTGGATGCTTGACCCTCCCCGCCCCTGGCCCTGCCCCTGCCCTGCCTCTTCACACCCCTGCCCTGCCCTGCCCTGCCCTCGCTCCGCCCCCATTCCACCCCTTTCCCAAAGTCCCCACCCCTTCCCACCCCATTCCATCCCCTTCCCCCAAGTCCCCACCCCTGCCCCACCTCTTCTCCACCTCCTCCCCTGAGCATGCCATGTCCCTTCTCCTTCCCCTCCCTCCTGGAAAGTCCTAAGCCCCGCCAAACAGCTGTTAGGTGGCAGAGGGGTGGGAAATGCTGGGAGGGAGGGGGAGGAGCGGGGATGTGGCATGCTGGGGAGGGGGAGAAGGGGCGGGGAGGGGGGAGCTTGGCTGCTGTTGGGTGCGGAGCACCCACTAACTTTCCCCTGAGTTGGCAGCTATGTTGCTGGTTAGTAATACAGGAGACCCAACTAGGCTTAGGGGCCCCTGTATGCTCTAGTGTCTAGAGCAGGGGTTCTCAAACTGTGAATCTGAATCCCAAAGGAGGTCATGACCCTGTTTTAATGGGGTCACCAAGGCTGGCTTAGACTTGCTGGGGCCCAGGGCCAAAGCCGAAGCCTGAGCCCCATTGCCCAGGGCCGAAGCCAAAACCCTTGGATTTCCGCCCTGGGCAGCAGGGCTCAGGTTACAGGCCCTCTGGCTGGAGCTGAAGCCCTGGGTGGCGGGGCTCAGGTTACAGGCCCCCTGGCTGGAGCTAAAGCCCTGGGGTGGTGGGGCTCAGGTGGGCTTAGGCTTCACACCCCCTCCTGGGGTCATGTAGTCATTTTTGTTGTCAGAAGAGGGTGAATGAATCGCAAGAATCTCTGTGCACTGAATTGAGGCTCTGGAAAAACTGGTTTCTATTCCTGGCTCTGGCCTGCTGGGTGGCCCTGACCTATCACAACCCTGCTCTGTGCCTCAGTTTCCCCATCTGTAAAATGGGGGTAATGATACTGACCTCCTTTTAGAACACTTAGAACTCTACTGATGCAAATTGCTAAACAATAACACCTAGCTCTTATATAGCACTTTTCATCCATAGATCTCAAAGCTAAGAACTGTGTATTACTGTGCTGGACACAATCCACACACTGTGTAAGCAACAGCCCCTGCCCAAAGAACTAACAATCTAAAAAGTCAAGACACACAAAGGTGGAGGAGAAAACAGAGGTAGAGGTGAAATGATTTTGTTGAAGTCGCATAGCGGCTCACTGGCAGAACAAGTAGAACCTTCCAGGGCTATTCACTGGGCCATGTTGCATCGCTACCCTCTTTACATTTATCCCCACCCCAGACTGGCTGATATTTTTCTGTGGTTGTTTTCAATTCTTTTTACCTTTAACGAAGGCGAAGACGCACTATCAGAGAATGTGCATCGAGATTGAATTTGAGAAGCTGCACGAGTTCCTGAATAAGGAAGAGGAGCAGCTGCTGCGGAAACTGAGGAAGGAGGAGAAAGAGACCCTGAAGAAGCTGCATGGGAATATAATAAAGCTCTCAGAACAGTGCTCCTCTCTGCAGAAGCTGATCATGGAGATAGAGGAGAAGTGTCAGCAACCAGCTGCCGCATTGCTGAAGGTGAGAAACTCCCCCACCTCGTCAATCCATGCTGAATTAACAGGTATCATACACCATTGGCATTGGATCTAATGACCAAGGAAGAAATAGCTATTTCAGTTTTATTGTTACCTAAATAATAAAATCCCAGGCTGGAGGGTCCATCTGCTCCAGAATTTCTCTTGCTTTTGTTAGAGGAAAGTTCCCATGCGCTTTGCGAAAGCTGCCATGTAACCGTCCTCCGTAGAATCAGTGCTGCTGATGAAAGATTGCTAGAGAATTGTTGCTCTTCTACCCTTTCTCCCGTGCCCCTTGTGCAATCTTTTGTAGACATCCATGTGTCTACAGCTGCTCCATAGTTGTGCTTGCACAGCCTCCTCTGCCCACAGGCCCACGAGATCCAATATCTCCTGTCTGCTCCAGGCAGAAGCACATCTGGAGCATGTAGCCGATATGTTCGGCTGGGCAGCAGCGGACAACAAGGCAGAGGTGCTAGATGTGGTTGCCCAACTGGGCAATCAGGAAAAAGGCCCTTCAAAAATATGCAGGAATTGCAAAGGAGGTGGGGTGGCTTTGGGTCTGAGCAGTGGAGTTCACAGTTTTGACCAGAGTGGTCACTGTTGGGCATTGTAGGATAGCTGCTGGAGGACTTAGAGTCAACGTAGGTCACACAGTGTCTACACTCGCTCTATATTGATCATGGCTCACCACAGGGGCATGCACAGGGGAGGGCAAGCAGGGGCATGGCCCCCCCCCCAAATCTGTATATCCCTGAAGCCTGGGAAGGGAGGAAGCAGCAGGGTGGCTGGCTGCTGGCTGAGCTCCTCCTCCCACCCAACCCTATAGCTGCTGCTTCACCTTCCCTGTTGCTGGAGTCCCACATGTTGCCTTAGCCTCCAGCCCATGACTCACCTTGCCGATTCGGGGAGGCTAGCCCCCGGTCCACCCCTTCTGCCCAAGGCCCCGCCTCTCTCCTCCAGAGTCCCTGAGCATCCCCCCTGCCCAGCCCTGGGCTGCCCGAGCGCTCCCAGCCCCGGAGTGCCAGGTGACATGGCCTCAGCCCCAGAGCACCAGCATCCCCAGCGTCCCCAGCCCGAGTGCCAGGCAGTGCAGCCCCAGTTCCCTCAGCCCCAAGGCGGGTGGCCCGAGCACCAACCCCAGCCGCCCCGAGTCTCAGGCAGCAGGCCATCCCCCTCGGCCCCAGTCTAGGCCACAGGGGGAAAGAGTGGGAAATAGGAGGGGGCCTTGGGGAGCAGGGCCACACCTGGCTGTTTGAGGAGGCTCAGTCTCCACTGGCCTGTGATATCCCTCCACCCATGCTTGTGCACGCTGCTGGCTCACCGCTGTTCAGGGAGGTGGTTTCAGTGTCACCATAAAGGGTCACTTACATTGGCTGGAGACACGTGCGCAAATAGGTTTGGCACAAGGCGATGTACATCGATCTAATGCTGTAGCATGGACCAAGACCAAGGTCTTCCAGGGCAGTGGTACAGGCAAATGAAGAAGGATATTTTTTAGATTAAAGCACTGGTGAGGACTCACAAGACCTGGGCTCGATTCCCTGCTCTGCCACAGATCTCCTGTGTGCCCCAGGGCAAGTTACTTAATGCCTCTCTTTGTAGAATGGGGTTAATACCAGTATAACCCAACTGGTGTTTGCAAGAGTAAATTCACTGGGTGTGATCCTCAGCTGGTGAGGATCTGTGTTTCACTGATCTTGGCGGAACTCCACTGATTTTCACCAACTGAGGAGCTGGTCTATTAATATTTATGAGGTGACCAGACACTAGGGATGGGAGTCATTCTATGAAAACAGGGGCGGTGGGAATCACAGGCAAGGGGAGGCTAAGCCTCCCCTAACCCAGGCTGTGGCCCTGCCCATGCTCTGCTCCAAGGACCCGTCTCCCTCCCCCACTCCTTTGAAGCCGACCGGGACTCAGGTTCAGCCAGTGGCCTGGAGCTTGGGGCTCAGGCTGGTAGCCCAGAGTCAGGGCAGCCAGGGGCCGGGGTGGCTGGGGCCAGCTAGTGGCCTGGGTCAGGCCAGTGGCCCAGGGCAGGGAAGGAGTTTAGGGCTCTGGTGGGCGAGGAGGGCAGGGCCTCAGGCAGAAGGGGTGGGGCCAGAGGATTAGCCTCGCTGAAGAGGGAGTTCATGCGCCACCCGTGCATACAATCTGATGCATGCTTTCTATACTCCATCTATGCACTGTATACGGCATGTCTAAAAGCTCTTAAGACCAGCTCCTCAAAGACATTTGGGTATTTGACTCCCAATGGCACTTAACCACTTACCCAGCAGTAACACATTTTCAGCAGAGGAACAGAGAAGGGAAACTGGGAGGTTGGTGTCCCTGCAGGGGCAGAGATAAGATTATTCGGGAGCCTTTAACAATGCTTTTCCATACTCTCATATGTATGGGAGCTCAGAAGAGCTATAGAATGCAAAGTTATTGTTGAGTTTTACAGTTCAAGGAAGGATCTAGTTTATGATGCAAATAGTGTGGAAAAAAATCAGTGAATATTGGTTTCCTCCTGTCACTGCAGAATGTGAATTCCTCTTTCCATTTTCTCCTTTTAGGATGTGAAACACACATTGACCAGGTACTTTTTGCATTGACTCTGGTTAGAAACTTCGCATAAATGTTTGTCCTGAGCCCAGGAGTGATAAATTGGGCTGTGTTCTTCTTAGGAGTGAAAATATTCAAGTGCAGGAACTGAAGCTGTGTTTACTGAACTGAAGAACATATACCACATTCCTAGCATTGATATTATTGACATTCTAAGGAAATTCAAAGGTAAGTGAAAACTCTTCCTATATTCAGGTCCCCAGATGTTTCATGATCCTTGCACCATGGAATTTGCCATGAAATTCAAACCTTAACCTCAGAACTGTTCTCCAGACTATCAGTTTCCTTAAAAAAAATTAAAAACAGCTCACATAATTAACAAGAAAATATTATAAATGTAATCTAAGGGTAAACTGAAGCAGTGATTTTTGCCTGAATCTGCAGATAGCCTGACTCAATAGCTCTAAGAGTAGGGAATTGCTCTTATTCGTCTCAATGGAGTGTCGACTCTGAAACCTAATGGAAGTGATATAGGAGGTGACAATACCTATTTCACTGCCAAGCATTTTGCACAGAAACATCCGGCTAATGTTGGCTTGCTTATCCCACAATGCCAAACTGCCTCTTGGTGCTTAAAGCCCCAAGTTCCCAAGCTTTCAGCTCCCTCTTCTGAACACCACCTATGATGCCACCATTGGAGCAGAGATCTGCAGCACATTGTGAACTGAAAAGTGCTGGTCTTGGTATGTTAAGACAATTCTCACATAGTCCAAAGCCCACCGAAGTATATGGGACTCTGCCCTCTGGCATTGAATGAGGCCCCTAGCAGAATTGGTCTAAGTAAGGTGAGAGAAAAAGAGAAAAGAAGGATTCATATCCTCATTTTTACAGAGGGGAACCTGAGATGCAGAGTTTAAGTGACTCGCCCATGTCACACAAGCAATCTGTGGTAGATCTGTAAATTGAACCTGGATCTGTTGGCTCTGTATCCACAAACCCAACTTTCCTTTGCTCCTTGCCACCCACCACAGCCCAGTTTAACTTTCATGACTCTTACTCTGTGTAGCTGAAATATTAATGGAGGTGAAGTTTAATTTCCCTTTAATCACCATGACCAATCCTTGTCCCCAGAAGTACTCTGTGACATTTTCTCTCTCTTTTTTCCCCAGTGGATGTGACTCTCGACCCAGACATGGCTCATCCCAACCTCATCCTGTCTGAGGACAGGAGAAGCATGACACACGGAGGCACGTGACAGGAGCTGCCCGGCAATCCTGAGCGATTTGATCCTTATATCATGGTGCTGGGCTCCAGGAGGTTCACGTCAGGGAAGTGTTACTGGGAGGTGGAGGTGGAAGACAAGGTGGAGTGGGACGTGGGGGTGTGCAGAGAATCTGTGGGCAGGAAGGGGCAAGTTATATTGTCTCCTAGCAATGGATTCTGGAGACTCTGGCTGAGGAATGGAGATAAGTACAAGGCCTTGATCTCCCACCCAACCCCCCTCATTGACAGCGTGCGGCCCAGTCAGGTGGGGATTTTCCTAGACTACAAGGCTGGTGAGATCTCACTTTACAATGTGACAGACAGGACCCATCTATATTCATACAGCGGAGCCTTCTATGGGGTTCTGCGGCCTTTTTTCAGCCCTGGCCTCAATCGGGAAGGTGAAAACTTCGCTGACAATCTACTAGAAGTCTCTGGGCTAGCTCCAGTAGGAATCAAAGACACACACACGGGAGGAGCACCAAGTAAAAAAAGCTCCCCCCTCTACCAATACCTCCCCCCACTCACACACTCTCCTCCTGCTGGGGCTCTGATCTGGCTCCATGGGGAAGGAGCCATTGCGGTGATGAGGAATGCAGGAGTAGATTTGGTCCCAACCCATGTGGCAGGAGATGGTGAAGTGAGATACAGACTATGCTGATTGCCCAAGGGATTTCTAGGGGAGGAAAGTAAACGTGAAAAAATATGTAAGCAAAATGATAACTCATTTGGCTAACTTTTAGAAAAAGTGACTAATGAAAAAAGAAAAAGCCCAAGAAAAGTTGGTGACAATTTTACTCTCTTTTTTTAAATCACAAGTTTTATTAAGTGTTTTTCACCAAAATGTTGACATTTGAAGTAGTTTTGACCAGCTCCATACGTGGCTGAAAAACACAGGCTGTGGGGAATTCAGAAAAAATGTTGTCAAATTCCTCCCCCTTTTTTTTTTTTTAAATCAAACATTTCAATTTTTCATTGCTGTTTCAAAAGTGGCTCTCGTGATCAATGATTTCTGGGGTGCCTCAGGTTTTTTAACACCCAACCAGAGATGCCTTAAAGCAGCCACACTGTTTTCAGAGGGAGGTTAGCTGAGCAGCCCCTTTCCTGGTGGCTGAATTGGGGCACTCACAATCAAAGGGACTGAAATTTTAGGCACTAGTCCTGCAAACACTTAAGCTCCTGCTTAACTTTGTGCAAATAGGTAATGACCTTTGTGCGTCCTGCAGGTACCTTCAATACGACTGCTTACATCTACAGAGTTAAAAATCATGTGGTTGTAGGGACAGGGACTTAGGCTACTAAAATTGAATGATAAGATAATGACAGTGAATGATGCTAGGAACACTGGGGAAATGCCACACAATGAACCCTAAAATGATCGTTTTTCTTGATTCTGCTGATGAAGAAACAAAAAAAAAAATCCAAAAGCTGCCTTTAATGGCATAACATTAGATCTTACACATATGTATGAAACCACTTTTGCTAATGAGATGACACATTCCACAAGATTTTGCAAGGGATCTGCAGATGTGTCTAACTTCAAAGCCTAAAACTACAGCTGATCAAAAATGAGAGCTATTGAAACAGTTTTCGGAATGGATTCCCATTAAATTTCAGTGGGAACTGTGTGGCTAAATCCCAACTGTGCTTTAAAAAATTTCAAATATTGTTTTCTAAAGGTACAAGCTTGTTCAGCACTGAAACTGAAGTTTTATCACTTAAATTTACTTAAATATCCCACCATTTAAAACTTGCAGTACTCAGGTTTCTGGAATACAGGCAAGTTTCATCTTATGCAGGGATTCTGTTCTGCGGTTAGCATGTAAAGCGAAAACCGCATATAGTGAAACACTCATTGAGTTGAATGGCGGGCGGAATCGCCCGCACTACAGATGCAGTTTTTATATTGTTATTTTTCTTTTTTTCCCCTGTTTTTGCCGACCGTGCAAAGCTGAATTTGCGCATGTTAAATTCGCCTAAGATGCGACTTGCCTGTAACAGCATGCCAGTCTGATCCTCTGAATCAACAGATTTCAGAGTAGCAGCTGTGTTAGTCTGTATCTGCAAGTACTCCTGTTCTTTTTTTGAATCAACAGAAAGACTGCTATTGTCCACCAGGTCTGGAACAGACCTCAAAACTAATTTACCAGAGACTTGAGCAATAATTTTTGTGTGTCTATACTGTAAAAATATTTTTAAAAATGGGCTGGCAATAGGCAAAATAAACCACAGTTAAGATTGTAGTTAAATTGTGGTTCAGTGCTGAATTCTGTGAAATCAGTGAAAAATAAAATGGATAAATTTTTAACATTTTTGTATCTGCCATTATCAAAACATTTTTACGTTGATATCTTGGAGGGCAAAGAATTAAGGTCATATTTTATAAGTCAGAATTTCTTTAGAGTGGTGCTTAATCTTATTACACAGGAGGGCCAAATAAATCCAAGTTGTGTAGACCAGATTTTGCATATTTTAATAAGATTTAAAGTGCCCCATATTGATTTATATTTTAAGTTCAGTTTGTTTCATACGTATTTAGATAGTTTTCTTCTATGTATAGTATTGTCTATTCAATGACAAAACACTAATGAATTGGCCGTTAGTATATTGTGTTGAAGCAGGCTGCGGACCTTATGTAATGCTCTGGTGGTCTGTGTATGGCCCGTGGGCCATAAATTGGGTACCCTTGCTTTAGACAGGGAGGGTAATTAACCATTGGAACAATTTATCCAGGGTCATGGTGATACAAGAGGCTTTTTAGCTGCTCTGATCCTGTGTAAGAAATGCAGCACCCAGGATAGAGGCATACAGTCACACACAGCTGAAAACAAGCAGAGAGGGAGAAACATCATGGAATTTGACTTACACAAATTAGCATAACAAAGGTGGTGACAGTATCATAATACTTAGGCATGCATACAAGTGTAGTTAGTTTAAGATTTAAGACTTTTTGTAAGTAGTACTTAATGATAATTTAAAGTAGGTTTAGCTAGAAATCCAAAATGGAGGACTGAGGCGGAATTGACCAATAGTAGACAGAAGACTGGGATCCAGCCTCTTCCCGGTCCTTCTTTTAGCATCTCCAAAAAACAAGCTCCCAAACAAATCTATGCAAAAATCATGGAGCAGGTCCTCAAGGAATCAATTCAGAAGCCTTAGAGGAGAGGAAAGTGATCAGGAACAGTCAGCATGGATTCACCAAGAGCAAGTCATGCCTGACTAACCGAACTGCCTTCTATGATGAGATAACTGGCTCTATGGATGAGGGGAAAGCAGTGGATGTGTTATTCTTCAACTTTAGCAAAGTTTTTCATACAGTCTCCCACAGTATTCTTGCCAGCAAGTTAAAGAAGTATGAGCTGGATGAATGGACTATAAGGTGGATAGAAAGCTGGCTAGATCATCAGGCTCAACAGGTAGTGGTTAATGGCTCCATGTCTAGTTGGCAGTCGGTATCAAGCAGAGTACCCCAAGGGTCGGTCCTGGGGCCGGTTTTGTTCAGTACCTTTGTGGAAGCAGGGAAAGAATTGACAAGGATTTGTAGGGGATTTTAATGCATGTTAGTCTGTTAGCAAGAGTTAGGCTAGCAGTTAACAAGAGTTAGGCCAGCTGTAACCCCAATGATGCAAGACTTGTAGAAGCGAGGATGTTGTGAGGTGAGTGGAAAAGAACTGTGTGAAAAGTTGTCACGACCTTGCACTAATAACCAAGTATGTAGACTGGCGTCTTCTAGAAGTAAGAAAAATAAGATAGCAGAATAGCCTATGTATAAACAAAATGCAGCTGTTGCTTATTATTGTCTGTATTATTGCTTGTTATTGTCTGTAGAAAAGGTATAAATGCTTGCTGTAATTGTTTACTTGTTGAGAGACCTGCCCGGGACTGGGGCGACCCTGTGTCCTAGGGCACTCCCTCCCTCTATTGCAATTGCTGGAGAAATAATAAAGTATTTAATTTTGCTGCACCCAAACAAAAAAAGCAAGAACTAAGTTTTTCTCCAACAATTTGGGGGCTCATCCGGGATGGCAACACCTACTGAGACACAGGCAACTGCTACGGATTGTTCCCCTTCGAACCCCATGGCGCCACAAAAACGGTATAAGACCTTTTGAAATCTCTATTGGGGTGTCGTCGGACTGTCCGTGGGGCCTTCTGTCTCTGTTGGGCTCACGCTATCTGAACTTATTGACTATGCAGCAAGATCAGATGCAAAGTGGTATTGGGAAAAGGCCCCAACATGGTTAGTTTATAGCAGTACTGGGAAACTGCTTGGTTGGCCAACAAGGTAATGCATAAAAAATGCATTAGGTAATGCATAGGTAAATGCCTTAGGTACACACTAGTGCTGAGGGGCTTTTACCACCTCAAGAGGGGTTGTCATACCGCCTCATGGTATTGGGTCTGAACATAAGGTACAGATGCATTGTGGTATTTGGAAATAAAGGCCTTGGGGTGTGTGTGTACACCAGTGTAAGTAACTGTTACCGAAAAATGCCCAAAGTACCCTGTAAAGCAAAAGCTCATGACCAGAACTATTCTAACGGAAGCCCGGTAACTAGTGAATCTTTAAAAAATCCGACCCACGGTGGGCTGACTCGGCCTGGCATCTAACCATTTCACTGAATGCAATCAGAGTAAGCAGCGCCGTCTCCCTGAGACTAGCCAATGCTTTTTGCTGAAGAAAAATGTAGGAGGGTCATGGCCATCCTTGTTAGCCTCTCCTGTGTGAGTACCCTGTAGGAAGAGACCCTTAGTTATGTGCCACTAGCGCAGACAGGGCATCCCCCCCGTGTGTGTGTAATTAAAAAATGGGTAGGGGACAGTCTAAGCATTCCAGCTCACCCCCTAAGGGTATCTCATCTTATTTCATGTCTGTACATTATGGTCCAACAACCTGCAGGTATTTAGACAATTGAAATGGATGAGGGGAAAGCAGTGGACGTGTTATTCTTCAACTTTAGCAAAGTTTTTGATACAGTCTCCCACAGTCTTTACACATGTAAAAATCCATCTAAACAATGCCCACTTGTCATAAACAGATAGCTAAGGGTTAATGTCTCTTTCACCTGAAGCACCTGACCAGAGGACGCACCTGACCAGAGGACCAATCAGGAAACCGGATTTTTTCAACTTTGGGTGGAGGGAATTGTGTGTCTGAGGTCTTTGTTTTCTGGCTGCCTGCTTTCTCTGAGCTTTGGAGAAGTAGTTCTGTTTTCTAATCTTCTGTTTCTAAGTGTAAGGACAAAGAGATCAGATAGTAAGTTATATGGTTTCTTTTCTTTGGTATTTGCATGAATATAAGTGCTGGAGTGCTTTGATTTGTATTCTTTTTGAATAAGGCTGTTTATTCAATATTCTTTTAAGCAATCGACCCTGTGTTGTGTCACCTTAATACAGAGAGAACATTTGTATGTATTTTTTCTTTCTTTTTGTATAAAGCTTTCTTTTAAGACCTGTTGGAGTTTTTCTTTACTTCAGGGAATTTAAGTCTGTACTCACCAGGGAATTGGTGGGAGGAAGAAATCAGGGGAAATCTGTGTGCGTTGGATTTGCTAGCCTGATTTTGCATTCCCTCTGGGGAATAGGAAAGTCCTTTTTGTTTCCAGGACTGGAAACGGAGAGGGGGAGTCACTCTGTTTGGATTCACAGAGCTTGTGTCTGTGTATCTCTCCAGGAGCACCTGGAGGAGGGGAAGGGAAAAAGGATTATTTCCCTTTGTTGTGAGACTCAAGGGATTTGGGTCTTGGGGTCCCCAGGGAAGGTTTTTCAGGGGGACCAGAGTGCCCCAAAACACTCTAATTTTTTGGGTGGTGGCAGCAAGTACCAGGTCCAAGCTGGTAACTAAGCTTGGAGGTTTTCATGCTAACCCCCATATTTTGGACGCTAAGGTCCAGATCTGGGACTAAGGTTATGATACCACTAAAAGATACCTTCGATCTAAATAAAATCATACATCTAAAAGGAGCTTTTAATCACCAAAAAACCTCTGACAGCGTAAGCAATTTATCTACTGAAAAAAAAATGCTAGATCCCACTGCATTGCCTTCCCAGCCTCAGTGATATTCAATACCATCTCTCTCAGTAACTTCTGGGTCATAGAACTAAGGGCGGAAATGACATGTAACTCACCCACTCCGGCCTGTATTTGGGTTAGCTGCACCCTAGAAATAAGGTCGGTAGCCTTCTCTAGTTGACCCATTTGCTCATCATGTTCTTGGTTCTTAAAAATATTCCAAACTGCTGCTGCACTGTTGGCCCCATCCCATAAGGATCCAGTCAGGTCCCTTTTCTCTCTAGAGGAAATAACCCAGGACCTCTGTTGTGCTAATCTAATGGCAGCCTCTTGTGAACAATTTGGATATGCAGAGGTGATCTGGAAATTAGATAAGGGCAATGTAAACTTAACAGTCCCTAGTGTAATGTTGATTACAGTCCATCAATATTCCGCTACATCTCTCTTTGGTGTAGGGTTATACTACATCTGTTGGTTGTATACCTTTATATATTTCCGGGTGACATTAATGTTAATAGCATAAGAGGGTGTGTATTGCAATAAGGTACAGGTTACATTATCAGTCACTGGAATGGTTTCAATACAGGTAAAATTTCCAGTGGCAGAACAAACTCTTTGGGTATTCATTTGATCATTCACTAATTGGGTAATTGGAAAGGAGGGAACTGTGGGGATCGTGCTTGGGACTGTGGGGTTGAATGGTGGTTTGGGTTTCTTCCAGGGGCAGGGCTTTGTGCTTATGGACAAGTACCTTGGGGATGCACTGCCCTCCCTAATTGGCTTTCAGATTATGAATACCGAAAGCGCCTTGCTACCACAGCTGTCACCCCTACTAGCCCCATAACCCTTGCCATCACCTCTGTAATTTATCCAGATACAAACAAAATTGTATACTCTAATGAAATTCATTGGTCAAGACCTTCCCATCTTAGTGACCTATTAGAATATTGCTCAGAAAGATTAAAACCCTATTAGGCTCTAAGGGGCACTATAAAAAGTGCTTTTCTTTCAGTGTTTAAAAGCAAAAGTTAGTAGTAAAAAGCCATCAAAATTCTGGTAAAGTTTATTACATCCCTTTTAAGGTAAAAATCTTTAAGCTGTAAATAGCTTTAAATCCAGAAGCAAGCCAAAAAGCATTTGTATTAATGCAAATTATCTAACTAATAAGGTAAAAGCCACTAAAACCTGGGCTGCCTATAAAACAAACACACAAAAAATATAAAGTAATTCCTCTGTTTTGCCTAAATTTGTCTTTGGCTCCATGTCTAGTTAGCAGTCGGTATCAAGCAGAGTACCCCGAGGGTCGGTCCTGGGGCCGGTTTTGTTCAATACCTTCATTAGTGATCTGGAGGATGGTGTGGACTGCACCCTCAGCAAGTTTGCAGATGACACTAAACTGGGAGGAGTAGTAGATATGCTGGAGGATAGGGATAGGATACAGAGGGACCTAGAGTTAGATTTCCAGAAAGCCTTTGACAAGGTCCCTCACCAAAGGCTGTTACATAAATTAAGCTGTCATGGGATAAAAGGGAAGGTCCTTTCATGGATTGAGAACTGGTTAAAAGAGAGGAAACAAAGGGTAGGAATTAATGGTAAATTCTCAGAATGGAGAGTGGTAACTACTGGTGTTCCCCAAGGGTCGGTCTTAGGACTAGTCCTATTCAATCCTATTCAATTTATTCATAAATGATCTTGAGAAAGGAGTAAACAGAGAGGTGGCAAAGTTTGCAGATGATACTAAACTGCTCAAGATAGTTAAGACCAAAGCAGACTGTGAAGAACTTTAAAAATATCTCACAAAACTAAGTGATTGGGCAACAAAATGACAAATGAAATTTAATGTGGATAAATGTAAAGTAATGCACAATGGAAAAAATAACCCCAACTAAATATACAATATGAAGGGAGCTAAATTAGCTATGAGTCAACAGTGTGCCTCTGTTGCCAAGAAGGCTAACAGCATTATGGCCTGTATAAGTAGGGGCATTACCAGCAGATCTTGGGACATGATCATTCCCCTCTATTCAACATTGGTGAGGCCTCATCTGGAGTACTGTGTCCAGTTTTGGGCCCCACACTACAAGAATGATATGGAAAAATTGGAAAGAGTCCTGCAGAAGGTGACAAAAATGATTAGGGGGCTGGAGCACATGACTTATGAGAAGATGCTGAGGGAACTGGGATTGTTTAGTCTGCAGAAGAGAAGAATGAGGGGGGATTTGATAGCTGCTTTCAACTGCCTGAAAGGGAGTTCCAAAGAGGATGGATCTAGACTGTTCTCAGTGGTACCAGATGACAGAACAAGGAGTAATGATCTCAAGCTGCAATGCGGGAGATTTAGGTTGGATATTAGGAAAAACTTTTTCTCTAGGAGGGTGGTGAAGCACTGGAATAGGTTACTTAGGAAAGTGGTGGAATCTCCTTCTTTAGAGGTTTTTAAGGTCAGGCTTGACAAGCCCTGACTGGGATGATTTAGTTGTGGATTGGTCCTGCTTTGAGCAGGGGGTTGGACTAGATGACCTCCTGATGTCCTTTCCAACCCTGATACTCTATGATTCTAACTACCTTCCACTGACTGACTGTCCCCACAAAGCTGGGGCATGGAGGGCAGGGTCTTGTCTCCATCCAAAGTCTCCCTGGCCACAAGAGGAGATGAGGGAGGAAGCTGGGAGCAAATCAAGCTGAGGCAACAGCGCCCACACCCCAGCCACTGAAATACTCCAGGCCCTTGGGGCAGGTTAGCACATCTTGCTGGTTCCTCTCTCATACACAAATGGTCCTCTGAGCTGAGGGTGTTGCAGGGAAGGGAGTTACTGTGAGACATGGAGGGGAGCATCACCTTACTGGAAATTGGCTCTTGTCCCAGGGCCTCTGGCAGGGAGTTTGTGACATCTGGTGGCTCAGGCTCTCGGCTCCTAGGCAGTGAGGGGTGGAGCAGGACTGGGTGGTAATTAAAAGAGAGGGGCTGGCTGGCTGGGAGTCAGGATCCTGGGTTCTATGTCCAGCTCTGGGAGGGGCAATGGACTCTAGTGGGTTGGGAAAAGGCTGGGAACCAGAACTCCTGGGTTCTCTTTCCACCTGCACCACTGGCCCCTCTGCAACCTGGGTCCCTTGCTCACTCTGGGACAGTTTTCCTCTCTAAACATTTCACATCATACCCGTTCCTAATGGGATGATAGTTTCTGTGTATTTTTGGTTTAAAACTTGTAGAAAAGGAGAGAGGGGGAAAAGACCAGAAAAAAACTATACATTATTTCTCTGTCTCAAGCGGGAAAAGCTCTACTTCCCACTTCTCTCCCTATCTCCCCACACCAGTAGTCTCCCCTCAGCCAGATATGCCTTTCACCCCAGATCAGCCCCTGCAAACCCCAAAGCCCTCCAGCTCTGCATTTACACTGGCATAAGTCTTGGACACTTCCACAAATGTGATGAAAATATTTCCCCTTGGAGGTTCTTCCTGCCAGCTAGGTTCCTGTCTTAGGGCTTGTCTACATCAGAAAGTTGCAGCGCTGGTGAGGGAGTTACAGCGCTGCAACTTAGGAGGTGTACACATCTGCAGGGCACCACCAGCGCTGCAACTCCCTGTTTGCAGCGCTGGCCGTACTCCCGTTTTGTCTCGGGTGTAGAGGATCCAGCGCTGGTAATCAAATATAGACACTTACCAGCGCTTTTCTTGACCTCCGTGGAATAAGCAGGTATCCCAGCATACCTGAGGAAGCCTCTGGTAATCAAGCTGGTCTCCTTCCCCGGCTTGCTCTCGCGTTCCCCGAACCCCGAGCAAGCAGGTCTCCTTCCCTGCGGTTTGCAGGGTGGTTCGGGGAACGCGAGAGCAAACCGCGGCGAAGCTGGTCTCCTTTCCCGGTTTGCTCTCGCGTTCCCCGAACCCCCCTTGAAGCCGCCCAACAGCGCTGCAGTGTGGCCACATCTAACACCACTTGCAGCGCTGGTTGCTGTAAGTGTGGCCACTCTGCAGCGCTGGCCCTATACAGCTGTACTAATACAGCTGTAACAACCAGCGCTGCAAAATTTTAGATGTAGACATGGCCTTATTAGTGGGAGCCTTAAAGAGACAAGAGAGCCTGACACTAATTAACATTGGCCTCCCCCACCTTGCCCTAGGAGGGGGTGGCTATAAGGAGACTCCGGGAGGCAGGGATTCTGGGGGGCGCGGACTAAGGATTTGGCTGAGGAATCCTGAAAAGAAAAGGGACGTGGCCCCAGGGAGCTCGAATCCCGTTTGTCACCAGCCCAACGTAGGAGTGCCCACCAAAGGGGATAGCACTGATATAAACTAAACTGATTTAAAGACAGATTAGGAAGAGGGCTGCATGGAAAGTGAAGGAGGGAACTGGCGTTCACACAGAAACAGGGGTTTACCGCGCTTTACGTTCACACCTTTAGCTAATCTGGTCTGATTTCTCAATTAAAACCAGTACAATGGCTGCCGGTGGCCCAGCAATGGGAGGGGCTGCCTCTAGCTTGTTCATTTCACTGGTTGCTACCGCAAGAGGGCCCTGCTTATTGCTACATGTGGGGACAGGCAGGGAAACAGCCCCGGCTTGTTTGCTGGCTGTTGAACTTCCTGGGTCAGAAGCTACTGCTGCTCAGTCTCCATTGTGAGCCGGGGGGAGCCCGGGCGAAGCAGCTGCTGATCCCCCCCGTCCCAGCCAGGGGGATTTTCTGCGGGGGCTGGAGCTAGCCCCGGGCTCTGCCGACACCAGCACCTGAGCCGGAGCCTGCAGGTGAGGGGCGAGACCCGGAGGAAGGGCTGCGGCCGGGCAGGAAAGTGACTCTGCACCAGCGGCCGAGGGAGGCTCAGATCTCGGAGCCCCTGGGACCCTGCCCCCTTGTCACTGTACGGAGGGCTGGGAACTGAGTTAATAGCAATTCAGCTGCTGCCTGTGTGCCGCTCCGGGGAGGCAGGCCAAGGAGGCAGTAGAGGGGAGAGGAAAGGGATTGGGGGGCTCATGAACAGAGCCCCAAATGTCTCCCCCTTTTATCTCTATTGGGGTGGAGTTGTCGGGAAGAGGGGTAAAAAATAGGGGTGGAAAAGTGTGAAAAGTGTGTGGCATCTGATTGCATCATCTCTGCGTAGGGAGGGGGGAAACAGAGGGGAGGAGCACTGGGATTTATTCCTTGCTGAGAGGTCCCTTCAGACTGCACGATGATGGGGAAAGTCTCCCTGTATTAAAATTCTGACAGGAACGCGTTTGATCCATCAGACCGGCCCAGGGTCTTTGTGTGAATGTTTCCATGTGACCCCCCCCCTTTCTTGTGAATATCGTGACACCCCTGAAAAGACCCATGCGAGGGGCCCCATGTGGGAAGGATTGGGGCCCTGGGCGTTTTTGTAATCTGATTTGCTGGCTCTAGCAAGTGGCTCCTGAACATTCAGGTTGGCGGGGGGGGGGGGATATTTGTGCTTCAAAATATCAGTGTTTCTCCAACACACTCATGTTTTCTTATACTGGGGGAGGGGGAAAGGTTTGGGATTTAGGCAGAACCAATGTCATCTGGGTCTCCCTCTTGGCCTGGTCAAGACATCTTAGACTCATGGGGATGGCCCAGGGATGTAATGGTGGATCCCAGGAGACACGATGGCGTAGCTTGCTCCTTCCTTTTCTTTCAGTCAGCCATTGTTGTGCTTGCACTTCTTCCCAGAGCCTTTTCTTTTATAGACCCCCAAAGGGAATGACGGATAGACTAGCCCATCCACTCACCATTTTATCTGCCGGCTGGGCCTACTTTTCAACACACCAATGTTGGTTCACTTATTTCTGGTCTCTCACTTTTCTTGTTTACCAAGCATGATCTTAACACAGTCCTTGCGTAATATCAAGAGGCCTTTTTTTGTTCTGTGGACTCATGCAGTCTGTCTATCTGACTCCCTTTTACACCTATTCCCATTAATATCTGTTATTGCTCACTGTCATGGTTCATTAACGTTCACTCCCTTTTTACAGGTGAGCTCACAATTAGGGTAAATTTGTAGGCTCAATTATCACAACACCTCTTCGGTTCCCATGGAGGCTTTCACCCCATGGAGTCCCAAAAGCTCTGGGTAAACATCCTTTGGGAGGGTTGCTTCTCACTAGGACTGCCTCTGAAGTGGGAAGGTGATGGCTTTCTATTCTGGGGGTATAGACATTTCAAGAATCCTCTAGGTCCTCCATCCACCTAGCACTCCTTTGCTTTAATCACCGCTCCTCAAATGTTATAAAATCCTCTCGGGATTTAGTTCACATCTGTTCGCTTCTTGAAACTGCAGGAACTTCTGGGTTTGGAGGAACATAACTTCCACTGAGCAGCAGCAGAGAGGAAAAGCCAGTTCTTGCCTCTGCCTGGTCTCCACGCTGCTGGGGGAAATGTCCTGCCCTAGGGACAGTGTTGGGGGATCCCCCAAAGTGTCTCCTTTGATTCTGCTCTTTCCTAGAGTTTGCTTCAGAGATTTGTTTTGTTAGTGGGAGGGTTTGAAAATGTCCTAGTGGGTTTAGTCCTGTGGGAAGGGCCAGGTCTGCACTGTAATGAAGTGACCTTTTTCCCAACATTGCAGAGTCCAGAGCATCTGCCTGCAGGGAAAGAGCTTGGGGTGTGAAATGGACTAACACTCCTTATGGACCCTGCCCCATCGCCCTTCTCATGCTGACCGGCTGCAGAATTGCATCCACATTTCGTTCCAGATCAGGAGACGGGGCAGGGAAATGGCCTCCACGCAGCTGGTGCAGGATGCAGCATGGCTCATTGAGGTAGGGGATTTCCAGGGAACTGCTGAAGGGCTTGTTTTGGGGAGGGGCAGGTGGGCAGGAAATAGAGGGAGGGAGTAGGAGGTGTGGACAAGGGGGTGAAAAATCTGCTGGCACTTCTTAAAACTGAGGGGGAACGTCTACTCTGCCCACTGAGGTTGCTGGAATTCTTACTGGGATGCTGTCCATGGACTGTGCTTAGGGGCTCCATCTTTTGTCTGTCTCTATCTGGTTGCATTGCGATAAGGTCTGAAGCAGTCTATGTGGGGATCTCTGTTACGCTGCTCCCCAGGAGCTTCCCATTGCCCCTGCCCTCAGTGAATAACTTCCATGCAGCCTCTGCTACTGCTGAGTTTCTCAGGAGAGAGTGAGTTTCTGATCAGTTTCACAAACACTCACAGAGCTCTGAAGAGCAGCCTGGAACTGACCAGCAAAGATGTCTGCCTCTCGGCATACTGGAGAAGGCTGAATCATTTTTTATCCTCCAGACTGGTTGGAAGAGCATTCCTTTTTTTAAGCTTTTGGAGTGCTGCAAAAATTTGTGCTGCTGCCCAGGGGAAAAGTCCTCGTTCTCTGAAACTTTTCTCTGTGCTAGGGAAGATCAGCTGCACTGGGATAGCAATACTGGCAGCTCCAGCTCCACACACTGGGCTTGAAGGGGCTTTAACAAGATTTTTAATTACACTAAATACATTGGTAATGCACATTGGAAAACATAATCCCAACTATTCATATAAAATGATGGGGGTCCAAATTAGATGCCAAACCACTCAAGAAAGATCTTGGAGTCAGTGTGGCTAGTCATTCGGAGGGATAGCTCAGTGGTTTGAGCATTGGCCTGCTAAACCTAGGGTTGTGAGCTCAATCCTTGAGGGGACCATTTAGGGAACCTGGGTAAAAAACTGTCTGGGGATTGGTCCTGCACTAGATGACCTCCTGAGGTCCCTTCCAACCCTGATATTTTATGATTCTCTGAAAACATCCACTCAATGTGCAGTAACAGTCAAAAAGGTGAACAGAATGTTGGGAATAATTAAGAAAGGGGTAGATAAGACCAAAAATATCATATTCCCTCTATATAAATCCATGGTACATCCACATCTTGAATGCTGCATACGGATTTGGTTGCCCCATCTCAAAAAAGATATATTGGAATTGGAAAGGTTCAGGAAAGAGCAACAAAAATGACTAGGGGTATGGAACAGCTGCCATATAAGGAGAGATTAATAAGACTGGGACTTTTCAGCTTGGAAAAGAGACAAGTAAGTGGGGATATGATAGAGACCTATAAAATCATGACTGGTGCAGAGAAAGTAAATTGGGAAATGTTGTTTACTCTTCATAACACAAGAACTAAGGGTCACAATTAAATTAATAGGCAACAGGTTTAAAACAAACAAAAGGAAGTGTTTTTTTCACACAACGCAGTCAGTCTGTGGAACTCTTTGCCAGAGGATTTTGTGAAGACTATAACAGAGTTAAAAAATAAGTCCATGGAGGATAGGTCCATCAAAGGCTATTAGCCAGGATGAGCAGGGAGGTAGAACCATGTTTTCAAGTGTCCCTAGCCTTGGTTTGCCAGAAGCTGGGAATAGGCCACAGTGAATGGATCACTGGATGCTTACCTGTTCTCTTCATTGCCTCTGAGGCACCTGGCATTGGCCACTGTCGGTAGGGCTAGATGCACTTTTGGTCTGACCCAGTATGGCCCTTCTTATGTTTTTGTGCTACTTTCAGATCCACATCATGGACTTCTACCACTCAAGCTAAAGAAATAATGCCATTTGCTGGGGCAGTAATAGTCTAACTTCTCATGGGTCTGCCACTAACTAGTGGTAGGAGTAGACTATTACCTTCTTGTGGACCAGCTACTAGAAGGGTGTATCTAATGTATTGAACAGAATAGCAGGAGCAGACAGAAATTCATGTGATGCTGGTGAGTTTTAACTGCTCCCAGGCTCTGTAGAATGACTCTGAAATGGATGAGGTTTTGTTCTGCTGCTATGGGGGAAGTGCTGAGCAGCACAAAGGGGCTAAAAATGCCTATTGGGAGGAAACGGGGCAGCATCTGTGCCCCATTTGAATTCATCCTCTGAGCCAGACAGGCCAGGAACTTCTTGTCCTTTATGATAAGAGCTTTAATTTTTCAGAAGTTCCCCTTGCTTGCCAGGGAAAGTGTCCTGCTCTTTGGGGCCAAGGGGGATCTTTTTTTTCCAGCCCTGCCTGTAACTGAGTTGAGGTTGTTGCTGAGACGACAGGTTTTAAGCGGCGGGTTGTTGTTGGTTGTTGATATAGATGCCGGTGACCTTCGAGGATGTGGCTGTGTATTTCACTGAAGAGGAATGGGCTCTGCTGGACCCCACTCAGCAAGCCTTCTACAGGGATGTCATGCAGGAGAACTATGAGAATGTGACCTCGCTGGGTAAGGATTCTTGTCCCCTCGGGTGTCAGAAGCTTGGAGGCTGAGGGAGTCATAGAATATCAGGGTTGGAAGGGACCTCAGAAGGTCATCTAGTCCAACCCCCTGCTCAAAGCAGGACCAATTCCCAACTAAAATGTCCCAGCCAGGGCTTTGTCAAGCCTGAACTTAACCTCTAAGGAAGGAGATTCCACCACCTCCCTAGGTAACCCATTCCAGTGCTTCACCACCCTCCTAGTGAAAAAGTTTTTCCTAATATCCAACCTAAACCTCCCCAACTGCAACTTGAGACCATTCCTCCTTGTTCTTTCTTCTGGTACCACTAAGAACAGTTTAGATCCATCCTCTTTGGAACCTCCTTTCAGGCAGTTGAAAGCAGCTATCAAATCTCCCCCCTCCCCCATCTTCTCTTCTGCAGACTGCAGGGTTGCCCAGAGGGGGATCAAGTGGGGCAATTTGCCCTGGGCCCCGCAGGGATCCCCACAAGAGTTTTTTGGGGCCCCTGGAGCAGGGTCCTTCACTTGCTCTGGGTCTTTGCCAGCAATTCAGCGGCCAGGGGGTCCATCTGCTCCAGGACCTGCCGCTGAAGTGCCCTGAAGACCCACAGCAGGGGGTCCTTCCACCCTGGGACCTGCTGCCAAAGTGCCCGGTCTTAGGCAGCAATTCGGTGGGGGGGGCCACCGCTGCCGAAGACCCCAGGCCCCCTGAATCCTCTGGGTGGCCCTAGCAGACTGAACAATCCCAGTTCCCTCAGCCTCTCCTCATAGGTCTCTCTGAAGCACTCAGGCTGGCTTCTGCTTGGGGGTGGGGGGTTGGGTCTTCTCTAGTTCCTTAGGTGTCAGTGTGATCAGCCCCAAAACCCATATGAGGGGGGGTGTCCCCTACACACCCTTCTGTGGATTAATGAGGACTGAGGATCGTAAAGCCTCCTTAGGTCTCATCCTGTCCCTCCACCTTGAAGGAAGGCAGGGTTGTGTCGATTTTCAGCATCCAGGCCTAAGTTCTAAATGTATGGAGGGTTGGGGCTTCTGCCCTGCTGAGACTGTTTTTCCCCCTCCTGATGCATCATCATGCCACAGGATTTCTCCAGGTTCTTCCTGTCTCACCAATTCTTCATGCTCCCCGTCTTGATTTCTCTGGTTGGAAACAAATTTCTTTAAAGCAGTTCAGCCTCTCGGCAATCTGTGGTATCAATTTCCTCCCCTTCTGACTTGTCCTCCCCCACTAGGGCATCTTTTCTCCCAGTAACTTGACATAAAATCCCTCCCAGGTTCCTTTAATCCTTTTGGCTGCGTAGCCAGGGTGAGTCCCAAATTGTCCTCAGCTAAGTCTCGGGGTATGTCTACACTATGGGATTATTCTGATTTTACATGAGCCAGTTTTTTAAAACAGATTGTATAAAGTCGAGTGCATGTGGCCACACTAAGCACATTAATTCGGCAGTGTGCGTCCATGTACCGAGGCTAGCATCGATTTCCAGAGCGTTGCATTGCGGGTAGCTATCCCATAGTTCCCACAGTCTCCTCCGCCCATTGGAGTTCTGGCCCAATGCATGGTGGAGCAAAAACAGTGTCGTGGGTGATTCTGGGTAAATGTCGTCACTCAATCCTTCTTTCGTGAAAGCAATGGCAGACAATCATTTTGCGCCCTTTTTCCCTGAATTGCCCTGGCAAACGCCATAGCATAGCAACCATGGAGCCCATTTAGCTTTTTTCACTGTTACCGTATGTGTACTGAATGCTGCTGACAGACGCGGTATTGCAGTGCTACACAGCAGCATTAATTTGCCTTTGCAAGGTAGCAGAGACAGTTACCAGTCATACTGTCTGCTGCTGTCATGGGTGCTCCTGGCTGGCCTCGCTGAGGTCAGCCGGGGGCGCATAGACAAAAATGGGAATTACTTCCCAGGTCACTCCTTTCTTTATGTTTTGTCTAAAAATAGTCAGTCCTGCCTAGAATATGAGGCAAGTCTACTAGAGAGCCAGAGAGGACAGCTGCTCCGGAGCCCCAGAGATCCCGCAGAAATAATGAGCTGCATGCCATTCTAGGGGGGGGCCCCTGCAACAACCCCACCCGTTGTTTCCCTCCCACACCCCTCCTGGGCTACCATGGCATTATCCCCCCATTTGTGTGATGAAGTAATAAAGAATGCAGGAATAAGAAACACTGACTTTTTTTAGTGAGATAAAATGAGGGGGAGGCAGCCTCCAGCTGCTATGATATTCCAGGCAGGACATCTCCATTACTCATTAAAGGGTGAGGGGGGAGAGGAGCACAGCCTCCAGCGGCTATGATGAGGATGATTACCAGTCCTATTGCACCATCTGCCAGGACTGAATCTCCAGAACACAAAGCTTAAAGAAGGGCATGACCAGGAGTCATTCCCATTTTTGCCCAGGCGCCCCCAGCCGACCTCACCGAGGCCAGCCAGGAGCACTCACAGGATGATGACGAGGATGGCTATCAGTCATATTGTACTGTACTGTCTGCCACCGGGGAGGGGAGGGGAGAGAATGCTGCTGTTTAGCGCTGCAGCACCCCGTCTACAAGCAGCATCCAGTAGACATACGGTGACATAGAAAAGAGGCGAGAAACGACTTTTTTCCCTTGGGGGGGGGTGTGTGTAAATTGATGACATATTCCCTGAGCCACTGGTGACAACGTTTTTGACCCTACAGGCATTGGGAGCTCAGCCAAGAATGCAAATGCTTTTCAGAGACTGCAGAAACTGTGGGATAGCTAGAGTCCTCAGTCCCCCCTCCCTCCATGAGCATCCATTTGATTCTTTGGCTTTCCATTACTCAACACAGTGCTGTGTTGAGTCTTTGCTGTGGCCTTCGTCTATCACAGCCTGGAGATTTTTTTCAAATGCTTTGGCATTTCGTCTTCTGGAACAGAGCTCTGATAGAACAGATTTGTCTCCCCATACAGAGATCAGATCCAGTATCTCCCGTACGGTCCATGCTGGAGCTCTTTTTGGATTTGGGACTGCATGGCCACCTGTACTGATCAGTGCTCCACGCTGGGCAAGCAGGAAATGAAATTCAAAAGTTTGCGACATGGCAATATCGATTTCAGCGCTACTTCCCTCCTCAGGGAGGAGTACAGAAATCTGTTTTAAGAGCCCTTTATATTGATATAAAGGGCTTAGTTGTGTGGACGGGTGCAGGATTAAATCGGTTTAACACTGCTAAATTCAGTATAAATGCGTAGTGTAGACCAGGCCTGAGTCCAGCATCTAAGCTTGCTCATCTCTCCTGGGTTTGGCTTTATTTCTAACACAGAAACCTTAGCCTGAGCTTCCCCGACAGCTTGAGCATTCCTAGTGCTTCCCTCCAGGACCCCCTGCCTCCCAGTTCTCTCTCCCTAGAGGCCACTCCCACTACCAAGCTGCCCGAGCCCTGGTGAGTGAAAGGGTTCAGCCAGTGGCTCCGTGCAGGGTCCCAACACCTGCTCCCATGCTGCACATGCCAGGAGCACCTCCCCCATCACAGGTTGTGTTAACCTGTGCAGTGGTTGTGGCAAAGGGGCCTTCCTTTCTGACTTGGGGCTCTGGAACATTACTACAATACAGCGCAAATAACTTGGCACAACATTAGTTAAGGTTGCTTCCATCCGTTAACTAAATGATTTAGGAAATACAACGTTAGGGATCAAAAAATTGCGAAGTCAAACGCTCTGATGTTAGGAAATGCCTGAGCAGTGTTTATTCGGACCGCTTAATGCAGGCCCCTTCTGTATGTGCATTATAGTACAGCCTTTAACATGCAAAAGTGAAAAGATTTGGAAGTGACTTGCCCAGCAACACACACACTTTGTGGCAGAAGCAGGGATAGAACTCCACATCTCCAGGTGGCATTTGACCACCTTAATCACAAAACCATCCATCCTCTTCTGCAATCCTCTGCCTCATTCACATCAAATCTTCTAGCATTCTGCAGTAAATGAGGCAGACAATACTCCTTCCCTACAAAACTGAGCAGAAGTGGCTTGTGCACCAAATGGACTTGGATAAATAAATTAGTCTCTTTAGTTACATGATCCTATATTATCATAATGCACAAGGGGGGCAAATTAAGGTTGCATGGGCATTGCTCATTCTTGGCACTTTCCGACTTGAGAGTGCTTGACTTGGCAACTTTTTGATTCTCTGAATCCTTCATTTTTGTATTTCCTAAATTTTTATGCTTTAATTTGTTGGTGTGAGCAGCCTTCACTAATGTTAAACTTAAGAAAATTAAAAAATACTTAGATTTTTTTTTTTAAAAAAAGAGTAGGCTTGGAAGGATGAGATTTTTACCAGTAAATGCTGTCAAGTGTTTTCACTGTACGCACAAACTGACCAAAAAAAAAATCATTGGGAGATCGGCAAAGTAAGAGTGCTGCTTGAGAATTTTAGTGCTTGTATATTTTGACACATGACCGTGTGTGTGTGTGTTAACAGTTATAAAGCTTTCTTTTTTAATCTCCATATTTGTCATTTGTCTGTTGCCCACACAATTTCTGGCAACTGTGAAAATTTAAGTGGATAAATTGAAAAATATATGCTTAAAAATAAACAGTGATATTATCCTTTGAAGTTTATACTTAAAAACAATCAAATTCAGCCAAGTCTACTTATGTACAACTTAAATGCCAATAAATGTGTACATTCATTACTATTATCTTTGTGGAGCTCCATAGATTATATATAAAATATAATATTTTACTGCAACGTCTAAATGACTTGCCTCAAAACAAAAACAGAAAGCTGAGTAGGAACCCCTATCTGTAAGAGAGTAGACAGTTGAGGTAACTATTCATCCCAGATATTCTATGATTCTATTCAGAAAGTCACATCCTCCCCCCCGGCCCCAGTTGGTAAAAACATGTAAACTGGTGCTTCTCAACTTGTGGCCCAATCAGCACACAGCTGCAGATCATGTGATATCCTCAGGGCCATGGCAGGGGCGCGGGTGTATATTTGTGTGGATGTGGCCCGTGTAACACCTAGGGAGTCACATGTGGCCCACAGTGGTAAATAGGTTGAGAACCATTGATGTGAACAATGTACATGAAAAAGAGCAGTCATTTTTGTATCTTACTTTCATGAAACTCTTTTGTTGAGGAGAGTAACCAACAATTACCCTTTGGAAAAACAGTGTAACTTACCCCAGGTGACATGGCAGGAACTCATCCAGAGCCAGTGTGCTTTCATTACAGCTCCGCCTGGGACCCTTCTTTTTAATGAAGTTGTTACCTCTGATGACCATAGTTTGCCATGGCAGCTGTTGTCATGACAACTAGGGTCCTAGTGACTTGGGTGGCAAATGTGCACTGGGGAAAATGGGATTTTCTGGTGGTCCAGCTTTCCCGAATTTCGTTCATTTCACCCCCACCCCACCTCCAACATGCAGATACAAAATACACAGTGGAGATGGTCCCATACATGAATTGTTCAAATTCCCTATGGCACAGTTGCAAAAATAAATGCAACACTGAGGTACAAACCCTGTCAAATAAAAAATTCTGATGCAGCCTTAACTACAGTCTTGCTGCTGCAAGACCTTAATGTTTAGAGGCTGTCACTGGGGAGCAAGACTAATGCCCCAGCTTTCTCCAGAACTGTCTCTGCACTCTCTGGACATCTGAATTCCACAAATGCACTTTTTCTGACATCTAATCCCCCTGAACGGTTGCATTCTGCTCCCTTCTCTTCCTTACTGTGCTGAGTTCCACTAGCTCATGCTCCTTGGTCCTGACTTCCCTAGGACTTTCTCACCATGTCTGAGCCTATCTCTGTCAGTCAGAAGTGGCTACAGGCTGCCTTCCCCTGTGGCTGGAGTCTCCTCTTTCTGGGACATAAAGCTGCCTTATCAGTATTTTGAGATGGCCTGGGACCTGCCTCCCTAAGAGAGAAGCTTTCCCTGGGCTATAGAGCCAGGATTGCAGGCAGTGGGGTGCCTAAACTAGAGCCCCATTTGTACAAGAGAAATGTAGTAAGAGGAGGCCCTGAGATAGTTGTTTTGTTTGAACCAACATGTACAAGGTGGCACCTTACTGTATAGAGGGCTTGTACCTTGCTACGTAGAGGGGTTGTACCTCAACACGTCATGGGTCAGGCCAGGTTATAGTGGAGGGAAACTCTGGAAGGGATTCTTTCCTGGTTGGTAGACTATTAAATAAGAACCCTCTCTTCCAGAGATTTGGCTGTACTTGCTCAAAGTAGGGATTGCTAATGGAGGAGGATTTAACTGGGCATCCAGTGGCTTGGAAGGATGTCAGAAGGATTTTACTGTTTTGAATGGGCTAGCATGTACATTTGAATCTTTGTTACCCACATTGATAGAGTGAATTATCTTCCCTGGAGCAGGATTTCTGATTTCCAAACCTGACGTGATCTCACAGCTGGAACAAGGTGAAGAGCCATGGGTCCCAGATATCCAGGAGTCTGAGGAAAGCGGGATCCTAAAAAGTACCCGTACAGGTGAGGATATGCTTAAACTAACTTATAAAGCATCCATCTGGGATTCCAACAGCGGCCCCGGGAGCGCCCCTAGTTTTCCCCTTATCTCACCCAGGTCAAGACTATGCCCAACAGGTGCCATTTCCTCATGGCAGACATATCACATGGCTTCCCTCCATCCTGGCAGTTGCTCACTTCCAGTTGAATGTTCTCATGGGATGCAGATGCAGAATTGGTCCCATTTTTCCATCTCATTGGGGGATGGGTTTAGTGAGATTTGCATCCTGATATTTCAATCTCCCAACAGCTATTTAGGCTTGTTTCACCCTTTTCCCCATGTCATAACTATAAAGGGAAGGGAACAGCCCTCCTGTGTACAATAGTTTAAAATCCCTCCTGGCCAGAGACACCAAAATCCTTCTACCTGTAAAGGGTTAAGAAGCTCAGGAAACCTGGCTGACACCTGACCCAAAGGACAAATAAGGGGACAAGATACTTTCAGATCTTGGGTAGGGGGCAGGGGAGGTTTTTGTTTGGGCTCTTTGTTTTTGGGGTTGTTCGCTCTTGGGACTAAGAGGGATAGGATATCAATCCATGCTCTCCAAATCTTTCTAAACCAGTCTCTCATATTTCAAACTTGTAAGTAACAGCCAGGCAAAGCACGTTCGTCTTATTTTTGTTTTCTCAACTTGTAAATGTTCCTTTTTGCTAAGAGGATTTACCTCTGTTTGCTGTAACTTTGAACCTAAGGCTAGAGGGGGTTCCTCTGGGCTTTATGAATCTGATTACCCTGCAAAGTTATTTTCCATCCTGATTTTATAGAGATGATTTTTTACCTTTCTTTCTTTAATTAAAAGCCTTCTTTTTAAGAACCTGATTGATTTTTTTTCCTTGTTTTCAGATCCAAGGGAATTGGATCTGGACTCACCAGGAATTGGTGGGGGAAAGGAGGGGTCATGGTTAAATTCTCCTTGTGTTAAGATCCAAGGGATTGGATTGGTGTTCACCAGGGACTTGATGAAGAAGTCTCTCAAGACTATCCAGGGAAGGGAGCTAGTATTTGGGAGTGGTGGTAGCAAAACCATATCTAAGCTCATAATTCAGTTTAGAATTTCACATACAGGTCGTCATCTGCACTCTAAAGTCCAGAGTGGGGAAGGAACCTTGACACCCCAGCACAGGAAATTACTCATGTCTGGATTCTCTCCCTGTCCCAGCAGGTGACTGGATGGTGAATGAGAACGAGGAGGAGAAACCTTCACAGAAAGCTCCTAAACAAGTAGAGTTGCATGGGATACTATTGGGAAGATCCATAGGAGATGCTCCTGCACAGGGAGAAGCTGGTGGGAGTCAGCTTGGATCAAAGGAGCAGAAGAAAAAGTACTCAGGGAAGGGACAGAGCAAATCCACTCCCCATGAGGGTTTTTCCAGAGACATCCACAAAACCACAGTCCAGCAGACTGGAGAGATGCAGAAAATATGCCAATACTGCGGGAAAATCTTCAGCTGCAACTCACACCTCACTAGACACCAGAGAACCCACACAGGGGAGAGACCCTATGAATGCCCCATCTGCAGGAAAAGCTTCGGTCAGAGCTCGCACCTGATTGTACATGAGAGGATCCACACGGGACAGAGACCCTTCAAGTGCGACGAATGCGAGAAAAGCTTCAATAGCAGCACGCGCCTTGTTGGACATCAGAGACGCCATAGGAATAAATTCTCTAAATTCCCTCTGTTGGCTAGTGCAAATACTGCATTTCCCAGTTCCTTGAGTATCCAGCTACCTCTCTCTGAGGTCAGGGGGCAGCTGCACATGCCTCTGGTCTGCTCAGTGAATCTCTGGCTCTGCCTCCAGTAGCAAACCCCAAGTAGAGGAGGAGAAGCCCCAATCAGTTTTTCCCCATTGCTGCACTGCCAGGTGCCAGCGAGGGTGGGGTAGAGGAAAGAAGAACCTAGCTCTCTTAGCAACTCCCCTCCCTGGACTTGGATCTCTTTCCACTAACCAATTCCTTGAACTAAGCCACCTTTCTCACACCAGAGACTTCTCTGCTGGGTCTTGGGCTGCCCCCTTCCCCCTTATTGGAGCTATTTCTGGTGGGGTGGGTGTCCTGTAGGCCCTTCCCTTGTAGACTTTGGGAGGAAACTAGGGAGTTCAAATGCTGGGGACTAAGACTTCTAAACTTTTTAAGGTCAGAAGGGACCACCATGATCACCTAGTCTGACCTCCTGCATGTTGCAGGCCACAGAACCAGTCTTCCAACAGTCCCCTAACCTCTGGCTGAGTTACTGCAGTCCTCAAATCATGCTTTAAAGACTTTCAAGTTACAGACACTACTGTTTACACTAGTTTAAATCTGCAAGTGACCAGTACCCCATACTTCAGAGGAAGGCAAAACCTTCCCAGGGTCTCTGCCAATCTGGCCCGGGGAGAAAATTCCTTTCTCACTCTAAGTAGGGCAATCAGTTTGACCCTGACCATGTGGATAAGACCCACCCACCAGACACCTGAGGAAGAATTCTCTAAGTCCATCTTCCCCATCTAGTGTCCTATCATCGGATGTTGGAGATACTTGCTGCTAGCAGTCACAGATCGGTGACATACCATTGTAGGCAGCCTCATCATAGCATCCCCTCCATAAACTTATCAAGCTCAGTCTTGAAGCCAGTTAGGTTTTTTACCCCCACTTGGAAGGCTGTTTGAGAACTTCACTCCTTTGGTGGTTAGAAGCCTTCATCTAATTAATTTCAAGCCTAAATTTGTTGAGGGCCAGTTTATATCTATTTGTTCTTCTGTCCACATTGGCACTTAACTCCTCTCGCTCCCTGGTGTTTAGTCCTCTGATATATTTATAGAGAGCAATCATATCTCCCCTCAGCCTTCATTGAGTTAGGCTAAACAAGCCAAGCTCTCTGAATCTTTTCTCATAAGGTAGGTGTTCCATTCCTCAGATCATCCTAGCCGCCCTTATCTGCACCTGCTCCAGTTTGAATTCATCTTTCTTAAACATGGGAGACCAGAATAGCACACAGTATTCCAGATGAGGTCTTACCAGTGTCTTGTATAAGGGTATGAACACTTCCCTGTCTCTACTGGAAATCTCACCTGAGGCATCTTAGGACTGCATTAGCCTTTTCCACATCACATTGGTGGGTCATAGTCATGCTGTGATCAACCGATACACCTAGGTCTTTCTCCTCCTGTTACTTCCAAGTGATGTATGGATGAAGTGTAGAGGAAACCATGTTTTTGAGCAAAAGGAAGATGGTGGGCGGGCAGAAGGATTTGAATCGGCCAGTGATATGGGGCTGAAACTTGAGAACACTCTATGCTAGTTGGTTATAGTTCGTTACTGCACAGAGGAGCTGTGGGTGGCATGAAGAGAACAAGGGAAGGTACCTTGTGCTAGGCAGCGCAGGGCCTGAAGTTAGTCTGCAGTGATCGGACGATCCCTGAAGCTGTCAAACTCTTCTCTCCGAATTCAGAGTTGCAGCCTTAGCCAGTTTGCTGTTTCTGATGTTCAGTTGAGACCACATCAGAGCACAGTGAACTAAAGGGGTAACTAATGAATAACCTGGGGCTCTACCTAACTGGGAATCTTCCAGAGAAATTATAGATCAACTTTAAAGTCCTTCTCTGTGTGTACTATGGAATTTGCAACAAATTAAATCTGTAGAGGGTGGGAGGGGAGGACTTTGGCTTATATTTATATGAGGAAATACCTAAGTTATTTCAATAAGAGCAATTATTCTGATTCCTCTGAATATCTACTTTCAGAATGGCTGTTGGTCACAGTCACTGCCCCTCAGAACTTCTCAGTGCCCTTGAGGAGGACTACAGCTTTTGCTGACTAGTATGCAGAGAAGCTGTGGCTGTGAGAATATGCTGCTCATGGAATGTGATGAACGAGGTTATTGTTTCTTTGCTGTACAGAGCCTCTTTCAGGGGAACCCTTTGCTCCCTCTTCCAGATCCGTCCTGAGGTCACTCTTCATGATGCCTCTTGTGATTAATAAAATTTGTATATTTAGAAACTGGTTGCAGTCTGATTTTTCCTCTTCCCCTCCCACTACTACTACCCAGCAGTCCTCTTCACTTGTATACTCTGGTGCTTTCATTACAGTGGTATCCAGCTCCTTTTCTCCCCTCATATGTTGGCTTTTCTTTCCTTTGTGCCTATACTTTCCCCCACCATCTCAGACACACACACATCCCGGCACATGCACACCTCTGTGCCTAAAATGCTCCTCTACATCTTAGGCTACGTCTTCACTACCCGCCGTATTGGCGGGTAGCAATCGATTGCTCGGGGACCGATATATCGCATCTCATCTAGACACGATATATTGATCCCCGAATGCACTTATATCGATTCTGGAACTCCACCAACTCGGAGTTGCGGAGTCAACATGGGGAGCCGCGGACATCAATCCCGTGCCGTGAGGACGGTGAGTAATTCGATCTTAGATATTTCAACTTCAGCTACGTTATTCATGTAGCTGAAGTTGTGTATCTGAGATTGATTTTCCCCTGTAGTGTAGACCAGTCCTTAGTCAAGGTAGGAGGTGGCTGCTGCAGCCTCTTCTCATTGCCTTCCCCTTCCCTGCTGTGTCCCCCCACCCTCAAATTCCAGTTCTTGGTCCTGCTTGCACCCTAGTTTTCACATCCTACTGCTCTTTGTTCCCTTGTGATAGTGTTGTGGCAGGACCAAGGAGGGCGGAGACCCCTAGGCACTCAGTACAGGCCCCCAGCCCTTGAGTTCCTCCTGCTGGATCCACCCAGGTTGTACATGGGTCTACACTTGGGAACTGCAAAGGCAGCTGTCTCCTTACTGTGTGTGTGAAGGGACTGATCAGGGGTTTTGCAGGGGGACAAAGGAGCGTCTCCTTGAGGATCTTTGCAGGGTATATGTGACATTCAATCAGGCTCTAGCTGAGGTAACCATGCTTCAGCATGGATGGGAGACAAGTAAATTCATTCTCAGGCAGCCAGGGGTGACTGGGAGGCAGGACTCCTAAGTTCTATTCCCACCTGTTCTTCTGTCCTCTAACTTTTCATCTCAAGGGGAAAGAGCTCTACCCGTTCTCCCACCCAGTCACATTTCTCATCCCACACCTCTCCAGTTCTGGATCTACACTAGTGTGATGAAAAAACCTTGCCATGCAGGCCCTTCCTTCCAGCCAGGCTGAAGGCTCCTTAAGGGGACCCTTGAAAACCCAGCTGTCCTGAATGGATCTAAGGAGCTTCCTGGAGGTGGGAGTCCAGTGGGACTAGAGTTGTCTGGAGAATCCTGACAATAAAAGGGACATGGGAACCTAGCCAAAGAGAGGCTGCTGGGAGCCCTGCATCGCAGGGCTGGTCCACACTAGGGGGGGGGAATCGATCTTAGATACGCAACTTCAGCTACGTGAATAACGTAGCTGAAGTTGAATATCTAAGATCGGATTACTCACCCGTCCACACTGCGCGGGATCGATGTTGGCGGCTCCCCCTGTCGATTCCGCAACTCCGTTGGGGTTGATGGAGTTCTGGAATCGGTATAAGCGAGCTTGGGGATCGATATATCGTGTCTAGATTAGACGTGATATATCGATCCCCGAGCAATCGATTTTAACCCGCCGATACGGCAGGTAGTCTGGACGTGGCCACATTTCTCTGGCTTAGTTTACACACAGCTAAATTGCTACAGATTACAAGGGGGCTGCACTAATATAAACTAAGGGCTTGTTCATGGGTGAAATAGGTGGGAATAATTACTCTATAATAGCTCTCTGTGTTGACAATTTCATTGTTAACCACATGGAGAGTTAATGTGAAATCGTTCTTGTCCTTTAAATTCACACCCAGGCTTACTTTGCAAAAGAAACTGGAATGATTAAAACAAAACAGTATGGCACAAAGCAAATGGATTAAAAACTGGCTAACGGACAGGTCTCAGAATTGTAAATGAGGAACCTTCCCTGAGAGGGTACCCTGCAGGCATCAGTTCTTGGCCTTACACTATTTCACATTTTTATCAGTGAGCTGGAAGAAAAATGAAAAGTATCATTGATAAAGTTTGCAGATTGCACTGTGTGTGTGTGTTGGGGGGTGGGGAAATTACATAGGGGACAGGTTGCTGACAGAGCAGTCTGAGTTGCTTGGTGAGCTGGGCACAAGCAAACGATTTATGGTTTAATATGGTCAAATGCAGAGTTATGAATCTAGAAACAAAGAATACAGGCCACACTTGCAGGATCGGGCACTCTATCATGGGAAGCAGGGACTCTAAAAAAAGACTTGTGGGACTGGAGGATAATCAGCTGAACCTGAGCTCCCAGGGCAAGGCTGTGGCCAAAAGGGCAATGCAATCCTTGGATGCATAAACAGGAATATCCAGAAAGAATAGGGAGGTTATGTTACCTCTGTATTTGGCTGTGGCATGACCACTGCTGGACACTGTTGCGTTCAGAGAACAATTAAAGGACTGGAAAACAAGCTGTACAGTGACAGAGTGAGCTCCTGGGGTCGATTTTGCTTTGCAAAGGGAAGGGCTGTCTTGCTCATAGTCTAGAGGTACCTATGTGGAGAACAGAAGTGTGATACAGGAGGGCTCTTCATTGTGGTGAACAAAGGCATAAATGCAATGCACAGACAATCCAGGAAGTTTTTAAACAGTGTTAGGGACAACTTTCTGATACAAGTGCTGGAGGAACCAACATGGGGCTGTGTTCCTCTTGACCTGCTGCTTGCAAACAGGGAAGAATTGGTAGGGGCAGAAGAAGTGGGTGGCAACCTAAGCAGCAGTGACCATGAGATGGTTGAGTTCAGGATCCTGAGAAAAGGAAGAAAGGAGAGTAGCAAAATACAGACCCTAGACTTCAGAAAACCAGACTTTGACTCCCTTAGGGAACTGATGGGCAGGATCCCTTGGGAGGCTGTTATGAGTGGGAAAGGAGTCCAGGTGTATTTTAAAGAAGCCCTTTTTGAGGGTGCAGGAACAAACCATCCCAATATGCAGAAAGATTAGCAAATATGGAAGGCGACCAGCTTGGCTTAACAGTGAAATCTTCAGTGAGCTTAAATTGAAAAAGGAAGCTTACAAGAAGTAGAAATTTTGACATATGACTAGGGAGGAGTATAAAAATATTGCTAGAGCATACACGGGTGTAATCAGAAAGGCCAAGGCACAATTGGAGTTGCAGCTAGCAAGGGATGTGAAGGGCAACAAGACGGGTTTCTACAGGTATGGTAGCAACAAGAAGAAAGTCAAGGAAAGTGTGGGCCCCTTACTGAATGGGGGAGGGAACCCAGTGACACATGATGTGGAAAAAGCTGAAGTTATCAATGCTTTTTTTTGCCTTGGTTTTCACAGACAAGATCAGCTCCCAGACTGCTGCACTGAGCAACACAGTATGGGGAGGAGGTGAGCAGCCTTCAGAAGTGAGAGAACAGATTAAGGACTATTTAGAAAAGCTGGACATGCACAAGATTTGCACCATGGGTCCAGATCTAATGCATCCAAGAGTGCCAAGGGAGTTGGCTGATGTGATGGCAAGAGCCATTGGCTGTTATCTTTGAAAATTAGTAGCAATTGGAGGAGGTCCTGGACGATTGGAAAAGGCAAATATAGTGCCCATATTTTTAAAAGGGAAGAAAGAGAACCTCGGGAACTACAGACCAGTCAGCCTCACTTCAGTCCCCAGCAAAATCCTGGAGCAGGTCCTCAAGAAATCCATTTTGAAGCACTTGGAGGAGAGGAAGGTGATCAGGAACAGTCAACATGGATTCACCAAGGGCAAGTCATGCCTGACCAACCTGATTGCCTTCTCATAGACTCATAGACTCATAGACTCTAGGACTGGAAGGGACCTCGAGAGGTCATCGAGTCCAGTCCCCTGCCCTCATGGCAGGACCAAATACTGTCTAGACCATCCCTAATAGACATTTATCTAACCTACTCTTAAATATCTCCAGAGATGGAGATTCCACAACTTCCCTAGGCAATCTATTCCAGTGTTTAACTACCCTGAAAGTTAGGAACTTTTTCCTAATGTCCAACCTAAATCTCCCTTGCTGCAGTTTAAGCCCATTGCTTCTTGTTCTATCATTGGAGGCTAAGGTGAACAAGTTTTCTCTCTCCTCCTGATGACACCCTTTTAGATACCTGAAAACTGCTATCATGTCCCCTCTCAGTCTTCTCTTCTCCAAACTAAACAAATCCAATTCCTTCAGCCTTCCTTCATAGGTCATGTTCTCAAGACCTTTAATCATTCTTGTTGCTCTTCTCTGGACCCTCTCCAATTTCTCCACATCTTTCTTGAAATGCGGTGCCCAGAACTGGACACAATACTCCAGTTGAGGCCTAACCAGCACAGAGTAAAGCGGAAGAATGACTTCTCGTGTCTTGTTTACAACACACCTGTTAATGCATCCCAGAATCACATTTGCTTTTTTTGCAACAGTATCATACTGTTGACTCATATTAAGCTTGTGGTCTACTATGACCCCTAGATCTCTTTCTGCCATACTCCTTCCTAGACAGTCTCTTCCCATTCTGTATGTGTGAAACTGATTGTTCCTTCCTAGGTGGAGCACTTTGCATTTATCTTTATTGAACTTCATCCTGTTTACCTCAGACCATTTCTCCAATTTGTCCAGATCATTTTGAATTTTGACCCTGTCCTCCAAAGCAGTTGCAATCCCTCCCAGTTTGGTATCGTCTGCAAACTTAATAAGCGTACTTTCTATGCCAACATCTAAATCGTTGATGAAGATATTGAACAGAACCGGTCCCAAAACAGACCCCTGCGGAACCCCACTTGTTATACCTTTCCAGCAGGATTGGGAGCCATTAACAACTACTCTCTGAGTATGGTTATCCAGCCAGTTATGCACCCACCTTATAGTAGCCCCATCTAAATTGTACTTTCCTAGTTTATCTATAAGAATATCATGCGAGACCGTATCAAATGCCTCACTAAAGTCTAGGTATATCACATCCACCGCTTCTTCCTTATCCACAAGGCTCGTTATCCTATCAAAGAACGCTATCAGATTAGTTTGACACGATTTGTTCTTTACAAATCCATGCTGGCTATTCCCTATCACCTTACCATCTTCCAAATGTTTGCAGATGATTTCTTTAATTACCTGCTCCATTATCTTCCCTGGCACAGAAGTTAAACTAACTGGTCTGTAGTTTCCTGGGTTGTTTTTATTTCCCTTTTTATAGATGGGCACTATATTTGCCCCCTTCCAGTCTTCTGGAATATCCCCCGTCTCCCATGATTTCCCAAAGATAATAGCTAGAGGCTCAGATACCTCCTCTATTAACTCCTTGAGTATTCTAGGATGCATTTCATCAGGCCCTGGTGACTTGCAGGCATCTAACTTTTCTAAGTGATTTTTTACTTGCTCTTTTTTTATTTTCTCTTCTAAACCTACCCTCTTCCCGTAAGCATTCACTATACTAGACATTCCTTCAGACTTCTCAGTGAAGACTGAAACAAAGAAGTCATTAAGCATCTCTGCCATTTCCAAGTCTCCCGTTACTGTTTCCCCCTCCTCATTGAGCAGTGGGCCTACCCTGTCCTTGGTCTTCCTCTTGCTTCTAATGTATTGATAAAAAGTCTTCTTGTTTCCCTTTATTCCCATAGCTAGTTTGAGTTCATTTTGTGCCTTTGCTTTTCTAATCTTGCCTCTGCATTCCTGTGTTATTTGCCTATATTCATCCTTTGTAATCTGACCTAGTTTCCATTTTTATATGACGCCTTTTTATTTTGTAGGTCACGCAAGATCTCGTGGTTAAGCCAAGGTGGTCTTTTGCCACATTTTCTATCTTTCCTAACCATCGGAATAACTTGCTTTTGGGCCCTTAATAGAGTCCCTTTGAAAAACTGCCAATTTTCCTCAGTTGTTTTTCCCCTCAGTCTTAATTCCCATGGGACCTTACCTATCAGCTCTCTGAGCTTACCAAAATCCGCCTTCCTGAAATCCATTGTCTCTATTCTGCTGTACTTCTTTCTACCCTTCCTTAGAATTGCAAATTCTATGATTTCATGATCACTTTCACCCAAGCTTCCTTCTACTTTCAAATTCTCAACAAGTTCCTCCCTATTTGTTAAAATCAAGTCTAGAACAGCTTCCCCCCTAGTAGCTTTTTCAACTTTCTGAAATAAAAAGTTGTCTGCAATGCAGTCCAGGAACTTATTAGATAGTCTGTGCCCCGTGGTGTTATTTTCCCAACATATATCTGGATAGTTGAAGTCCCCCATCACCATCAAATCTTGGGCTTTGGATGATTTTGTTAGTTGTTTGAAAAAAGCCTCATCCACCTCTTCCACCTGATTAGGTGGCCTGTAGTAGACTCCCAGCACGACATCACTTGTGTTTTTTACCCCTTTTAGCCTAACCCAGAGACTCTCCACACTTCCGTCTCCTATGTCCATCTCCACCTCAGTCCAAGTGTGTACATTTTTAATATATAAGGCAACACCTCCTCCCTTTTTCCCCTGTCTATTCTTCCTGAGCAAACTATACCCATCCACATCAACATTCCAGTCGTGTGTATTATCCCACCAAGTTTCAGTAATGCCAATAATATCATAGTTGTATTTATTTATTAGCACTTCCAGTTCTTCCTGCTTATTACCCATACTTTTTGCATTTGTATATAGGCATCTAAGATACTGGTTTGATCTTGCCTCCCAGCTTTGCCCTGACCCTCCTTCCTCTCTGCCATTATAGCCTGTGCTCCCTCCTGTTTCCAACCCATCTCCCAGATCTTGTTCTCCACTTACCTGTGGGCTTTGCTCACCTGTCCCCGTCGAACCTAGTTTAAAGCCCTCCTTACTAGGTTAGCCAGTCTGTGCACAAATAAGGCCTTTCCCCTCTTCGAAAGGTGAACACCATCTGTTCCTAGCAGTCCTTCCTCGAATAGCATCCCGTGGTCGAGGAAGCCAAAGCCCTCCTGGCGACACCATCTTTGCAGCCAGGCATTCACCTCCACAATGCATCTGTCTCTGCCCGGACCCTTACCTTCAACAGGAAGAATCAAAGAGAATACCACCTGCGCTCCAAACTCCTTAACCTGTACTCCCAGAGCCTGTAGTCACTCTTGATCTGCTCAGTGTCACACCTCGCAGTATCATTTGTGCCCACATGGATGAGTAGCATGGGGTAGTAGTCAGAAGGCAGGATAATCCTCGACAATGCCTCTGTAACATCTCAGATACGGGCCCCTGGCAGGCAGCATACCTCCCGGGATGAACAGTCAGGGCGACAGATGGGTGTCTCCGTCCCCCTCAGCAGAGAGTCTCCAACCACCACTACCCTACGTTTCTATTAGTGGTGGCAGCAGACTTCCCAGCCTTAGGGGTACGAGGCTTCACCTCCTTAACTGTTGGGGGTGATTCCTTCTCTCCTGTATCAAGAAGAGCATAACGGTTATCTTTTACCACAGCAGGAGGGTTCGCAACAGCGGTGGAGCACTGCCTGCTGCTAGAAGTAACCAGCAGTGATGAGATAATTGGTTCTGTGGATGTGGGGAAAGCAATGGATGTGATATATCTTGACTTTAGCAGAGCTTTTGATACGGTCTACCATGGTCTTGCCAGCAAGTTAAAGAAGTACGGGCTGGATGAATGGACTATAAATTGGATAGAAAGCTAGCTAGATTGCCAGGCTCAATGGATATGGTCAATGGCTCTATGTCCAGTTGGCAGCCAGTATCAAGTGGAGTGCCCCAAAGGTTGGTCCTGGGGCCGGTTTTGTTCAACATCTTTATTAATGATCTGGATGATGGCATTAATTGCACCCGCACCAAGTCTGCAGATGAAACTAAGCAGTGTGCCCTTGTTGCCAAGAAGGCCAACAACATATTGGGCTGTATTAGTAGGACCATTGCCTGCAGATTGAGACAAGTGATTGTTCCCCTCTATTCAGCACTGGTGAGGCCACACCTGGAATATTGCATTTACAGAAGGGATGTGGACAAATTGGAGACAGTCCAGCAAAGGGCAACGAAAATGATTCGGGGGCTGAGGCCAGGGCTGGCTCCAGGCACCAGCCGACCAAGCACATGCTTGGGGCGGCACCTTATAAAGGGCGGCCAATCTTGGTTTGGTGGGGTGGCGCTCAGGGGTGTTTTTTTTTGGTTTGGCGAGGCAACATTCTAGGGGGGGAATGGAGTTGATTTTCTTTTTGGTTCGGCGGGGCAGCGCTGGGTTTTTTTTTGTTGTTTTTGGTTTGGTGGGGCAGTGCTTGAGGGGGGTTGATTTTTCTTTTTGGTTCAGCAAGGTGATCTTAGGGAAGTGTTTTGGGTTTGGCAGGGTGGCATTGGGTTTTTTTGTTGCTTTTGGCTTTGGTTCAGTGAGGAGGCACTCCGGGGCGGCGGGGTTGATTTTCATTTTGGTTCGATTGGGTGGCGCTGCGGGTAGGGGGGTGGTTTTGGTTCGGTGGGGTCGTGCTTTGTGCATGTGTGTGTGTGTGTGCGTGTGCGCGCGCGCGCTTGGGGTGGCAAAAAAGTTAGAGCTGGCCCTGGCTGCGGCACATGACTTACGAGAAGAGGCTGAGGGAACTGGGGTTATTTAGTCTGCAGAAGAGAAGAGTGAGTGGGGATTTGATAGCTGCTTTCAACTACCTGAAGGCGGGTTCCAAAGAGGATGGAGCTCTGCTATTCTCAGTGGTGGCAGATGACAGAACAGGAAGCAATGGTCTCAAGTTGCAGTGTGGGAGGTCTAGGTTTGACATTTGGAAACACTGTTTCACTGGGAGGGTGGTGAAGCACTGGAATGGGCTATCTAGGGAGGTGGTGGAATCTCTCTCCTTAGAGGTTTTAAGACCTGGCTTGACAAAGGCCTGGCTGGGATGATTTAGTTGGTGTTGGTCCTGCTTTGAGCAGGGAATTGGACTAGATGACCTCCTGAGGTCTGTTGCAACCCTAATATTCTGTGATTCTCTGATTCTATAAACAAGTTCTAGTTCAAGCAGGAATTAATTCAAGGGAGTTCTATGGCTTGTGTTATAGAGGAAGTGGGACTAGGCAATCACAATTGTCCCTCCTGGTCATGTAATGGATGAGTCAATGCAAAGCTTTCCCATAGAGACAAGCCCTGGCCTAAACCTATTTGGAATTCAGTGTAGAACTTCTCCGCACAGGAAGTAAATGAAGCATTCTTCTCTGTGACTGACCATAGTCATAAAGGGGTTTAATGTGCTTTAAATTCACACCTGTAGCTAACTGGATTTCATGTCCCCTCCAGACAAGCCCTGTGAGTTAATTCAGTGCCATTCCTGTGTGAAGCCCAATTCTGTACCTGTCTCTGGCTTATTTAGCGCTGCCCTTTTGGTTAGAGTAAGCCTGGAGGTTTAATCACGTGACATACTCTGTACTGAACGATGACTCTTCAGGTCCTGGAAACTCCAGGGCAATGCTGGGGGGCACCCCCGGCTCTGGTCGTTTTGTCAGTTGCTGCCACCAGAGGGCCGCTGTTAAAGAGGGGAAGCGGGACGCGTTGTCTTGCTCTGGCTCTGGCGAACTTCCTGGGTCAAGTTGTTGCTGCTGCTGCTTCCTTCCCTTGTTGTGACAGGGAGTCCGGGCTGAGCCGCTGCTGCAAAGGAGAGACCTGCACTAACCCCGCTCTGTGCCAAGCCGGGGCACTCTCTCCGGGCGCTGGAACCAGTCCCTGGGGCAGCCCCGGGCTCTGCCGACACCAGCCCCTGAGCCGGAGCCTGCAGGTGAGGGGAGAGACCCGGGGGAAGGGCTGGGGCCGGGCAGGAAAGTGACTCTGCACCAACGGTCCCTGGGAAGCTGCGCGATGGGAGAAATACCTGGCGGGGGGGAGGGAGTCTTGGGGGTTCTGTGTTTTAAAGATCTAGGCCCCTAGACAAGCCAGGAGGGGCCACTTGCCCTCTGCAGCGCTAGGTAAATCTCCCCAGTATGCCAGTGCGGATAGGGGTGGGTTTGCTGTGTCAAACGTGTCAGGTCTAAAGTGACTTGTATAAACATTTCCACACCAACCCTCTTCCCTGTAACTAATGGGATAGATCCCTGGGAAGGCTCAGGGCCCTTTCTGTGCATTTGTCAGCTGCACAAAGTGAATCACACGAGCTCTAGATGTCTGGGGGACAAAAGGCTCCTGGGCATTCAGCTGCTGGAGAAGTATTTGTGCTTCCAAAATGTCTGTGTTTCTCTGAAGAGCCAAGGCAAGTGAGAGAGGCAAGCTTTCCGGCTCACCAGAAGCTCTTCTTCAGGGCAGGGAATGAACTCGAGAGCATCACAGCTAAATACAAGGTGGAACAGATTGTTTCACATAAGTAGTTAATATCTATACAGATATACACAGAACTACATGTGCTAAACAGTCTGCTCTATCTAGGGTGACCAGAGCTCCTGATTTTATAGGGACAGTTCCAATATTTGGGGCTTTGTCTGATATAGGTGCCTATTACCCCAACCCCCCGTCCCGATTTGTCACCCTTGCTATCTGGTCACCCTAGCTCCATCTTGTATTTAGCTGTGACACTCTGAGTAAGTTTCCCAGACCTGGAGCAGAGCTCTGGGTGAGCCCTGAAAGCTTGTCTCTCTCTCCAACAGAAGTTGGTCTAATAAAAGATATTCCCTCCCCCACCTTGTCTCTCTAGTATCCTGGGACACACATGGCTACAACACCACTGTTTCTTTAACTAGGTCTCTATTTGACGCTCTCATGACGTGTGATCTTTTTAAAAAAAATCTTTTTCTGGGAAGAGAGAGGGCTTTCAGATTTCATCCAAATGGGCCGTAATGTGAGCCCGTCACCTTTCCCAACAGCATTTTATTAGTGTTAATAAATAGGGACAATAAGACTTGATTAGAACTTTCTCAAACTTGCCACTTGGCCAAATCTGGCTGCCGTCCGCTGCAGAGCTATAGCTTAGATGAGCCATTTTGTTTTTAATTGTGACTTATAAAAGGAAAGGAGAATGTGTTTAGGAATTTAATCACTAGAAGAGATCTGGAATGTTTTGGGGGCACAGGAGTGTGGGGGGGTGCATATACATGTCAGTCTTATGTACTTTAAATTGCCTAAAAGATATACAGACAACTGTAGAACCAGTAGTCTTGTAACATGCAAGTGAGATCGTAAATGAAATCCGATTGAGTATTCTTAGCACCCCACCCTCATGATATCTTAGTGACTTGACTGAAAGCAGAGGGGATTTTGATTTTATTTATTTAGGAAAGTTGAAACAGTTTTTAAATCAGTTTAACCCCAAGCACTCAATCAGACAGACATATTTTCCTCCCTGATTCAACAAAGCTCTTCTCTACAATAAGAAGCTGGGGAAATTCCTGATATACCTGGACATCACCCAGCCAGCCCCAGTATACCTGGGCATCGTTCATCCAGCTGCCCAGCAAAAACAGGAGAGAGGAGACGCACTGACACGTCTAGAGTTAAAAACAAGTAGATTTGGCTTGGGTTCTGATATCGGGTGTGTGTATGTGCACATAAGGAAGAGAAATCCCATGAGGTCTTGCCTGTGCACCTATAGAAGCACAATAGGGCAGTTGTTCTTACCTATATGGGGATCAAATATTTAATAATGGACTCTTCAGTCTAGCAGAGAAAGATATAAGATGATCCAATGGCTGGAAGTTGAAGCTAGACAAATTTAGACTGGAAAGGAGGTGTATATTTTTAACAGTAAGAGTAATTAATCATTGGAACAACCATCAGTGATGGTGGATTCTCCGTCACTGACCGTTTTTACATCCAGACTGGGTGTTTTATCTAAAAACTCTGCTCTAGGAGTTATTTTGGAGGAAGTTCTGTGGCCTGCGTTACACAGGAGGTCAGGCTAGATGATCCTTTCTGGCCTTGGAATTTATGACTCTGATAAGAGGGACTGTTCATTGAAACATAACAAATTAAGGCCTCATAACTTGTGGAGCTAACTAAGACAGGTTTCCCTCTTTGCTCAAAAGAGAAGAGACTGATCTGATGTGAGAAATACATGCCACAAAATTGCTACTGGATGAATGAGGACAACCGGAGGATGCAATATCTGTAAGATTTCCCTTTCACCCTTCTAAAGCTGCCTCCCCATCTGTCCTTTGCCTTCGTCCAAGGCTGGCAGTTTCTCCAGGCTAAAAAAGCAGAAATTGCAGCAAGCACTCACAGGCCAGAATTCATGCCTTCCTTAGCGTGGTGCTTTGAAAGAGAAGCAAAAATCATGGGCATAATGGCAGCTCCATTCACTGCAGCACCCCTGGGCAGACTGACTTTCCTGGGGACAAGGAGAGAGGAAAAAGCAGTTCCTGCCTCTGCCTGCGCCCCCTGCCTGCTGAGGGAACATGGTGCCCTCAGGGGAATCCTCCAAAACAAGCAACTCCTTTGATTTGGCTCATTTCTAGCATTTGGTTCACAGACTCAGATACTGGGAGGTTTAAAGATGTCTCAGTCCTGGTAGGAGGGGGCAGGTCTGTGCTGTAACAAAGTGACTACAGACTTTCCCAGCACTGCAGAGTCAGAACCTCTGTGTGCAGGAGACAAACTTGGGGGGAGTCAAGGTGTGAAGTGGACTGAAGCCCCCTCTGACGCCTCCCCAATCACCTCTCTCCCTGGCAGGCTGCAGAATAACATCCGTCCAGTCCAGCCACGTCATCCCAGAAGCAAAATGGCTTTAGCACAGCGTTTTCAGGTAGGAGATTTCCAGGGAACTGCCGCAGGGTTTGCGCTGGACAGGGAGAAAGCAGGGCATACGCAGGAGGCGGGAGTGGGAGGTGGGGATAGATTGTGACAAATCTGCTGGGACTCTAGAGAACAGGGGGAATTCCCCCATCTGTGGACCAAGAATCAAGCCACGTGTCCAGGCACTGAAAAACGTATCGGACTCCTGCTAGCCACAGCCCTAAGCTTCCTAGCCAAAGGTTAATACAAAGAGGAAAGGGGGCAACCAGCCCTTTTTCCCATGATCAGCTACTGGAATTCCTCCTGGGAAGCTGACCACAGACCATACTCGTGGGCTCCATTTCCAGGATCTGTCTCTTATCTAGTAGCCGCACAATGAGGTCTGAAGCAGTCTGCATGGGAATCTCTGCTATCCGATCCCTTTTTGAACTTCCAGTTCTGGGGCATTTCCCCTACCCCCACAATGAATAACTCCTGTGCAGCTTCTGCTACTGCACGGACTTTCACAGGGGGCAGCAGCAACAGCAGAGAGTTTCTGATGCATTTCTCAAATGCCCCCAGAGCTCTGAAGGGCAGCCTGGAATTGGCCAGCAGAGATTACTCCGGAGCTGCCTGTTGGCAGGCTGGGAAAAGCAGTGCAGCAGCGTGTGGGGGCCCAGGCCGAATCATTTCTTATCTTCCAGACTGGTTGGGAAGAGCATTTGTTTTCATGATATCCTGGCTCTCTGAAGCCCTGTTGCACCGGTGACAGCAGTGCCAGACATTCCGTTATATGTCACGGGTGGCTTGTGTGGATCTTCGAGCAAGGTTTTAATTCCATTCTCATATCAATCTCTTGCTACCATGTGTGTCTGTGTGGTGGGCCTGGTAAACTCCCATACCACATGCAGATCTCTGCTGCTTGAGCTAAAGTAACTCCATTAGCTTGTGAGGGCAGTAGCCGATTGCATTTTTGAGGGCCAGCTGCCAGAGGCATGTATCTAATGTATTGGCCCAGCGGGTGGCAATTAGCAGGCACAAATAGAGATCTGATCTATTGGACCAGTAGCAGGCACAGACAGAAATTCAAATGATGCTAGTGAGTTTCTCAGGCTCTGCAGAACAGCTCTGAAATGAATGAAGGTCTCGTTAGCTTTCTGCTGCTACCAGGGAAGCTCTGAGCAGTGCAGAGGGGCCAAAGGCGGCTGCCTTGCGGGCGGAAACACGGTAGCATCCAACCCCCCTTTGTAATCCTCATCTCAGCTGGACAGACTGAGAGCTTCGCTTCCCTCTGAAATGAGAGCTTTAATTCTGCAGCAGCACCTCTTGCTTGGCAGGGAAAGGGCTCTGCTCTCTGGGGCCAAGGGGGATTTTTCCAGCTCTACCTGTAACTGAGCTGATGAGACTCTGGCTGGGGCAACAGGTTGTGAGCAGGGGACTCTTGTTGTTGATGCAGATGCCCATGACCTTTGAGGACGTGGCTGTGTATTTCACCAGGGAGGAATGGATGCTCTTGGACTTGGGTCAGCGAGCCCTCTACAGGGACGTCATGCAGGAGAACTATGAGAACGTGACCTTGCTGGGTAAGGATTCCTGTCTCCTAGGCATGTTGAAATTTGAACTGTACATCGCCTGAATTGACCTTTGCTCACAGTTGTTCCCAGTCCCTTAAATTTCAGTGGGATCAGCCCCATAGCTCCCTTTCTACCTGGACTTTACTTTCTCTAGGGCAGGACTGTGTTTGTCTGTGCAGTGCCTAGCACAAAGGGCCCTGGACCTTGCATGAGGTCTCTAGGTACTACAGCAATCCAAGTCATTAATACCAGAGGATTTAGTGGCTATAATTACAGTGCACACTAACTCCTTCTGACTCACCAGGTTCCCTACTTACTCCAGCGTGTTTGCCTGACTTCTGCTTACCCCGGAACTGCTGCATTCAGTGACACTGCTGCTCAGTACCGGGTTTACCATGGCACCAGTGGCGCTATGGCACTGAGCCCAGAGTTAGATGGGGCCCCAGCCAGCCTGGGCCAGGAAAGTTGCTCCTACCCCTGCCCTGCCTCTTCTGACCCCTGCCCCCCCACCTCTTCCCACCCCTTCCCCTTAGCAACATCTGGGGGGACTGCAGCAAGGGTTGGGCCCGCCCTGCACTCACTGGGTGGCGGGAACCGAAGCGACCCTGACCCAGCCCACTCTGCTCTGCCAGCTTCCAGCCATGCTGCCGGTGAGTGCTGAGGGGTGGTTCCCCCTTGCCACCCAGTCCCAAGGCTGGGAACCAGGGGAGCAGAGCAGGCTGGGGCCGGGTCGCTCCACTCATGGGGTGGCAGGAAGTGGAGCGACCCGGCCCCAACCTGCTCTGCTGGCTTGTGGTGGTTTCCCCCCTGCCCCCCAGGCCTGGGAAGGAGATGGAGCAGTGGGGAAGGGGCATGGGATGGGGAAGAGAAGAGGATGGGAGAAGTGGGGGCAGGGGGGGAAGGAAAGGGTGGGATGGGAAGGAGATGGAGTGGTAGGGAAGGGGCATGGGATGGGAAAGAGAAGGGGGCAGGGGAAGCAGGGGCCCAGCATGTAGATCCCCTTGGCAGCAGCTGGGGCTCACCTGTTAAGCAGGCCCATCAAGCCCTCACCCTGACAAGCCCCACCTCCCCTGCATCTGTACCGCCCCGACGAGCCCACCCAGACACCCTCCCCATTGAGCCCCAACCTCCTACACCTGGACCCCCACCCAAATGAACCCCACCTCCCCTGCACCCAGACACCCTTCTGCTGAGCTCCAACCACTTGGTCCCCCCTGCAGACTCCCATTGCCCCTGCACCTGGAACCTCCCCGTGCGTCCAGATCCCCCACTGAGCTGCCTGCACACAGACTGCCCCTCACAGAACCCTCTTACTCCCATCTGGATCCCCCCACACTAAGTCCCTCTGCACTTGGATCCTGCCTCCAGGCTGAGCCTCCCTGCCCACATCTGGTGTGCCTGTTGCAAAAGGGGCAGGCCCCAAGGTGTTTCTGTGGCAGGCATGGCCTTTGTGCTGTGTCAGGGTCAGGTTCAGCCTCACTGCCAAGTCCCTGTCCCAGGGGGCTGGGGAGGCTGCAGGGTATTCTCCCACCTCCATGCAGCCAGTGGCCTATGCTCCGCACTGCAATGGTGGAGCTTCCACATTTATTTATTTATTGTAAAAAAAAAAAAAAATTGCAGAATTTTAAAATACTTTGCACAGAATTTGATGCAGAATTCCCTCAGGAATATGGGGCGCTGTACAGCTGGGATGGTGGGACTGTGAAGGGCGTGCTGGACAGTAGGGGATCTGTGGATGGGGGAGCTGGGCAGGGGGTATGGTGTGCAGGGTGATGTGCAGTTGTGGTGAGAGGTCAGCGCAAGGGGTCTCTGGGCAGGGGGTGCTGGGCATAGAGATCTGTGGGGGAGGTCTCTGGGCGAGGGGGTGCCAGGCATAGGGCTCTGTGGGGGAGGTCTCTGGGTGAGGGGGTGCTGGACATAAGGGAAGGGCATTGGGCATTGTGGAAGGGGCACGCTGGCAGGGCTGGGCAGCCTTAGCAGTTGTGGGGTTGTAAACAGTGCCCTTGTGCTGGGCTGAGTGGGGCCACTCCCGCTGCGCTGTATTGCCCCCAACTGACCCCCAGCTCTGTGGATCACCCCCCATCATATGCCCTGTTTCCCCAATGGGGGCCCACAAATATGTTTGGCGCCGGGCCTACAAAAAGCTAATCCGGCGCTGCTGCTCCCTCCCACCCCTTAACGCACTGAATCCTGCTCACTTGTGTGCACTGGTCCCAGCTTTCCTCTGACTCTCCTGGGACCCTCGTTGTCCAAAAGAAGGCAATTGTGGGTGGAGTCTCTGCTCTCTGGGACACACAGCTGCCCTCTCTTGTCTTTTAGGAAGCTCTTTGAGGAGTCTGTCACTGGCTTTGTTCACAGCAAATAGTCTTGGGACCAGCCTATGAAAGAGATGCCACCCTCCCCGTGCCATAGAGCCATGATTGCAGGCCGTGAGGGAACCTTTGGTACAAGAGATGGGGCTGGCATCTGGGCATGCTCCATTGGAGCCCTGCACCCCTTCAATTCGGGTCCCCCATTAATTGTTCATGGCTCAGAATAATTGCAATAACCAATCATGGTTTGCAGTAGCCCCAAAGTCTGTTATACACTTCCCCAGCCCATATGGAGAAGGTTGGGTACCAGTGGAGGGAGACCCTAGAGGGCATTCCAGGTTGGCAGGGTTTTAAAAAGGAACCCCCTCTGAATATCTAACTATGTTCATTAGTAGTGTCCTGCAGCTTTGAAAAGATGGCTCTGGAATTATACAGTTTTGACTGGGCTAGAATGTTACATTTCAAGCTTTGTTACCCAAATATGTAATTCACCCTCCTCTTAACAAGGTTAATTTTCCCCTGGAGCAGGATTTCTGATGTCCAGACCTGACTTGATCTATCAGCTGGAACAAGGGGAAGAGACGTGGGTCCCAGATCGCCAGGGCTCAGAGCAAAGGGGGATCCAGAGAGGTGCCTGCACAGGTGAGGATTTGGTTCAACTAGCGTGTAAATCGTCCATCTGTGAAGGAAACAGCTGGGATTTCCATGTAGGCCCTCTGAACTCCCCTAGTTTTGCCTCATTATCAACCAGATCAGGAGGGTGGCCAGCAAGTCCTCAGCTGTCATTCCCACCCATTCTAACTGACACCTTGCAGTAGCTCCTTCCCCCGGAGCATTCACATGGGATACGGAAGTGGAGTCGGTTCACTCTTCCCTTATCGGGGAAAGGGTTTAGGGGGATTCGGAACCTAATATTTCAATTTCCCCATCAGCTATTTTGGTTTGTTTCTGAGTTTGTTTTCCCCCAGCATGGGGACTGACTCTGGTCTGGATTCTCTCCCTGTCCCAGCAGGTGACGAGATGTTGTGTAAGAACGAGGAGGAGACTCCTCAGCAGGAAGGGCCTGTGCAAGTGGAACCGTGCAGGATGGTATCGGAAGGATCCAGAGGAAATGTTCCTGCACAGGGAGAAGCTGGTGGGAGTCAGAATGGATCAAAGAGGCAGAAGGGAAAGGACTTAGGGAAGGGACAAAGTAAATCCACTTCCCATGAGGGTGGTTCCAGAGATAGCAACAAAACCACAGTCCCGCAGAGTGGAGAGATGCAGAAAATATGCACAGACTGCGGGAAAATCTTCAGTTGCATCTCGCACCTCATTAGACACCAGAGAACCCACACAGGTGAGAGACCTTTTAAATGCCCTGACTGCGGGAAAGGCTTCGGTCGGAGCTCACACCTGGTTGTACATGAGCGGATCCACACGGGAGAGAGACCATACAAGTGCGACGAATGTGAGAAAAGCTTCAATCAGAGCCCGCACCTTATTAGACACCAGAAACTCCACCTGATGGAGAGACGCTGTAAATTACCTGCCTGTGGTGGAGTGAATACCGCATTTCCCAGTTCCTTGAGTATCCAGCTGCCTGTTGCTGGGATCAGGGGGCAGTTGCAGGTGTCTCCAGGTTGCTCGGTGAATCTCTGGCTCTGCTTTCTGTAGCAAACCGCAGGCAGAGCCCCTGATCAGTTTTTCCTCATTGCTGGGCTGCCAGGCCTCTTGCCAGCCAGGTGGTGATCAGGGAAAGAAGAACCCAACTCCCCTAGACACTCATCTCTGTGGACTCAAATCCCTTTCCACGAACCAATTCCTTGAGCTATGCCATCTTTCTCAGGGCAGAGACCTGTCTCTGCACCATCCTCTGGGACGTGGGCTGGGCCTCCCCCGCTTACTGGTGTTCATGTGGGGTGGGTGCCCCAGAGGCCCTTCCCTTGCAGACTTTTGGAGGAAGCCAGAGAGATCAAATGTTCGGGGGACTAGGAGAGGAAGAACGGGCAGGGAACGGGTTGCTGGGAGTTTGAATTGGGTGATTGAATTAGCAAGTGATCAAGTGCTGAGACTGGATAACTCTGCACTGGTTGGCCACAGCTCACTGCTGCAAAGAGGAACACCAGCTCGAAGGAAAGGAACAAGGCTTTGTGTGCCAGGATCACGGTTACTGTCTGCAATAATCTTTCCACCCCGTGAGCCACCAGCAGCTCTGAGACCAGCACTTAGGCCTTTCAGTTGTTCAGTGCAGAGTCGCAGCCCCGAAGAGTTGATTTCTGATGTTGGGTTAAAATGACCTCAGAACACCCTGGGCTAAAAGGATAATTCAATTATTATAGCCTGGGGGGGCTCCTCACTGGGAATCTTCGAGATAAATTAGAGCCCAGTCATTTCCTGTGTGCATTTGGGGTTTGCAACAAGCAGTGGATGAGTGGGTGTTGGGAAAGGAATGTGTGGCTTATATTTATCTCTGGGGAAATCACTGGGGTATTTAACAGTAATTATGCTGATTCTTTGGAATGTCTAAAATTAGAGTGACTAGTATGGGTCACTGACAGTCCAGATCTTTGTCCTTTCTGTGTGTGATGCCACTCTGCTCACTGAGGAATGGGATTGATTCTTTGATGCCCGTTGCTCATTTCAGGTGACGTTTCACCTCCTCAGCGCTAGTTACTCCCTCTCCCAGAACACTCTCTTTGTCGCACCTTTTTGTTTCTATTTCAGTAAATAAAACCTGCACATACAGATGCTCTCTGGAATCCTTTTTGTGTTTTCTTTTCAGTGGGAGACCTTTCCACTCACACTGATTTGAGAGGGAGGCCTGGGCCACTGTGACACCGCCTCGGGGATGCACACATCGCTCCTCTCTGCCTTTCTACCTCATGTGCTGCGGGTGCTTGCCTGGGAATCTCAGCAGCCTGCCTTCCCTCCCAGCCCTGGGGCTTAAACGCTTCTCCACTGCCTGCCTTGGCGGCTGCAGCCTCCTTCCTCTCCCCTGTGTTTTCCCCCCACCTCAGATCCCAGCTCCTGGGCCTCTTCTTGGAAGCCCTACCTGTACCTCTGCTGTCCTTTCTGCTTGGCCTGAGCCCACCTTGCATTGTGGTACTGGCAGGAGCAAACAGTGCAGAGCCCAGCAGGTGGTTATCATAAAGATAACCCAGCAGGGAGCCAGACCTCTGAGGTCCCATGACTGTGCACTCTGCATGGACCCATGCATGGGAACCACAGCTGGGACACAAGGCAGCAGCTCAGCCAGATGCCCCATTTCTAGTACATTGCTGCACCCCAGCAATGGCCCTGGCTACGAGCTGAATCCTGGAGCAATTCAAGTGACTGAGGTTAATCTCTAAGGCCCTGAGTGGTTTGGGTCCTGCTCCTTCTTTCTCCATGTGTCATTGCGGCAGTTGAGACAAAGGAGCTCATGTCTACTGGGTGTACCCAGGAGGGGGACTCCCTGCAGGGCCATGCTCATAGCTGGAGGGCTCTGATTCTGGAATTTGCTTCTTGCAGCCCAACAGAGTTATTGTCCCTGACTGTTAGATTCTGTACCAGGCCCATGTGGTCTCCCCAGCGGCCGGGCAGCGATGGTGTTGATGGGGCGCTGATCAGCTCTGATGGGAGGTCATGCAGCACTCGCAGAGAGTGAACAGTTTGTGCTTTTAAGTGGAACCCATGCAGCTGGGCTGACAGGATGGGCCCACTCTTACAGGAACCCAAGTACTTAGAGAGTCAATTTTCCCCTTTTAAGAGTCTGCATGGTTGAGCCTGGATCTCCTCTGCAAGACCTGTGCTGATGGGCATGTCAGCCTGGGATGCAGTCACTGGGGGCTGGATACCCACAGGGTCTTAGGTACTGTGACACTGGGCATCACTGCACTGAACTACGTGCCTAGAAAATCACCGGGTGCACAAAGCTTGAATTAGGTGCTCAGGGCTCCCCACAGAATGGAATTCACAAAAGCTGGCCTGCTAGTTGGCTCCCTGCCTTAGCTATGTAACAGGAGATGAGCAAGTCCTTACCCGCCCCCTCAGGGAGTTCAGCAGCCACATGTCGGCTGGAGGGAGGCAGCTGTCTATGCTAGGGCTTCTCAGCTTGTAAACTCACTTGTGGAGAAAGAAACTCCCTTGTAACTTTCAGCCTGGTGGTTGGTTCATTTCCCGGGGATGTGGGAAACCCTCCTGGCTGGTGAGAAGAGATTTGAACAGGGATCTGCTATAGCTCAGGTGAGTGCTGTAATCACAGAGCTGTGGAGTAGTCAGGGGTGGGGGGCCCTCATTCTCCCATGCTGAAGCTGCTCCACTTTGGATAAATAATGAGTCATGGGCCAGAGAGTGCATGAGAATGGCTCTCTAGCGTAGGGGTTTAGAGCACTCATTTACAATCCAGTCCCCCTGCTCCAATGACTCTTTCATGAGTTCTCCAAAGTGGAATGGCTTCAACAGGAGATCGAGGGGGCGCTGCCTCAGAATAGCTCGTCACCCAGTTGTCACGTCATTCAGCTGAAAGCAGGCTGTGCTCTGTTCAAATCTCTTCTCTTTACCAGATGGGGGGACTTGTACAGGGGGTCTCGCATCCCAGATCTGTGCTCTACCTGCTGGGTTAAAAGTTATAAGGGCGCTCTTTCCCCACACCCAGGGCACACCTCCAGGACCAGGGGCCCTCCCCCAGGTGCGTTAGGTAGCAGAGCAACTATCTTCCCCTGGTTCATGCATTACACTGGGGCTTAGTGGTCTAGAATGAGAACCAGTGTGCATGCCCAGAAGCAGAAACATAGGCAATGAGGGGCCTTTTAAGGAAACAATGGTGGCAGCTGAGTGGGGGTTTAGTGAAGTCTGGGTAATGTAATCTAAAGCGTTGGGGTTTTTTTAATAGGCCTCTCCTCTCATGCCTGGTTGGCAGGAAACCGAAAAACCCAGCAGCTCTGCAGCCAAGTGCCGATTGGGACTTCTCTTCCTTTGCATGGGGTTTGATGAGCCTCTCGGTTTAGCAATCAGTTTACAGGTCAGCTATTGCCATCTCCCGGGCAGACACTTGAGAGTTGAACATTACTGATATTTGCAGGGAATCAACAGCTCTATTGTTTCTTCCAGCCAGCCCTAGACAGGGCTCTGACACAATTTCTCTTTTGTGCATCTCCTTAGTGAGGGGTGAGCTGTCCCTAAAGCCTTTCCTGCAGTCGGGACATTTGTAGGGCTTCCCTCCTGTATGGAATCGCCAATGGATAGTGAGGGTTGAGTTTGCCCAGAAGTTTTTCCCACACTTGGAGCAGATGAATGGTTTCTCTCCTGTGTGGGTTTTCTGGTGTTTATAGAGGGTCCTACTAGTCCTGAAGCTGCTTTTGCACTCTCACCTGTGTGGATTCTCTGGTGGAAAGTGAGACTTGAGTGGACACCATAGCTTTTCCTGCAGTAAGGGCACTGATGGGGTTTCTCCCATGTGGATTCGGTTGGATCTGAAGAGGGCTGACCTGCTGAAATTTTTCCCACATTCAACACATAAGATTTTCACCTTCCTCATCTGTGATGTTTGCTGTCACGGTGTGTGTCACCTTTTCCCTTAGGAGAAAACTGACCACATCTGTTCCCTGACTGCTTTTTTTGCAACCTCTCTGACCTGCGCTGGCTCTCACAGACTTTGCCCTTCACCGGTTCAGGACTTTTGGAAACTTTCCCTTTGGATCTCTGTGATGTCACTAGAGAATTCTCTTCCTCATTCTCTGACTTGTCATCTCTTTGAATGAAAGGGATAATCCAGACATGTGACTCTTTGTGCTAGAGAGAAAAGAAACCTCAAAAAAGGGAAGAGTAAAAGGAGATTCGGAAGAAGCAAATTAGAAGAATTGTTTGGGAGACTAAAATATGAGAAGTTGAATCCTTCAAAGCTTTATCTCCAGATAACAGGGAGGAACACGACCAATTTTGCTTCCACATCCCTAAGGAGAAAAGGAGGGAGCCATTGCCAGGTGTCAGTTAGGACGGGTGATAACCCATGAGTGACATCTGCCAGGAGGATACAATGGTGGCTGGGCACAATCCTGACCTGGGTGAGATGAGGCAAAATCAGGGGAGCTCACGGGAATCCCAGGATTTTCCTTTCCTAGGTCACAGTTTCAGAGATGGTCTAGCCAGTGCCTCCTCTGCACTCTACTGGGAGCTCTGGAGATCCAGGACCCAGGCCCCTTCCCCTTGCTCCAGCCGGGTGAGCCCGTCAGGTTTGTGACTGGAAATCCTGCACAGGTGAGAGCAGGGAGAATTACAGATCTGTAGAGTATTTCTCACAAAGAACGTGCCAGCGGTTTTAACCCCAGCCCACTTAAAGGCAGTAAAATCCCAGGGTCAGCTCCCCAGAGACTTGCATCCACAGGACACCCTGCTCCTGGGGGGTTTAACCTCAACTGGGAGCACACACAGCCAGACGCTCAGTATCAAAGGGGTTCCTAGGGCACACGGAAGGTAAGTCCATCACTGTCCATATCCCAGAAAGGAGAGACTCTGGCCACAGGGGAAGCCACTCCTTACCGCCAGAGAGAGGCGCAGCGGCAGAGAGAGTCATAGGGAAGCTGAGACCAGTGAGTGTGAGCTAGTGGGGTTCAGCACAGTCAGGAAATGGGGCATGGGCAGCAGGTAATGGAGGCTGGGGAAGGCTAAGCCTCCCCAAACCTCCACTAATGCTCCACGCTGCAGCCAGGCTGCGGCTGGGCTCAGCGCTGCTCTAGATAGCCCAGGCTTGGGGCTCCTCCAGACTGCTCTGGGCGCCAGCAGGCTGGCCAGGGTTTGGGGCTGGACAGCGAGACGGGGGGCGGAAGAGGCTGAGCGGGGCAGGGCCTCGGGCAGAAGGGGCAGGGCTTCAGACACAAGGCTAGCCTCCCCAAACGGGGGGTGCACATGCTGCCCTGAACTACAATGTCACCAAATGCAGCAGTCTGGGGGCATCTGATGTCCACAACATACATTAGGGGAATTAGGATCTCTAGGGAGTCAAGTGCAGCAAGAGGGAATATGTGCTAGACGGCTGGGGAAGGAGGAAAATGACTGTTGTTTTAAACTCTGGTAGCACCCAGAAACTGCAAAGGGGACTGGGGCTCCCTCGCGCTGGGAGGATACAAGCATAGAAAAGAGACACAGTCCCTGCCCTGAAGAGCTTCCAAGCCAGGACTGAATGAGTGTAACGAACAGCAGTAGAGAGAGGGAGTCCAGAGAAGAGGAACAAGGATAAGAACCGGTAGTGACACAGATGAACAATGTGCAGAGACCGAGCGCACCAAATCAAATGACAGGATTAGCTTGTTTCCAGCGCCCTCTCTGTGCATTTCTGGCTTTCATTTCTATTGTGTTTAAACAGGTGTAATGTAAAATAAACCAACCAACTCTCTACCTGTTTCTTTTTAAAATCAACTTATTTCTATCACTTTACAGTTGAGAGGGACGTCTCGGATGAATTCCTCTGGAAAAGGAGCATGGGAGAAATGAAAATCAGGCCATGTGTCTTCAGAAGGGATTGACTGAAAGATATAAGGATAAAATGAACTGGAACAAGGATATTGAGCAGCTCTGGCCACTGGTCTTCCTTAAGGAGGGCACCTTGATAAGGTGAAACCCATGAGCCTTCCAGTGACCAAAACAGCTGTGCAAGTGGGATTTTTAAGTCCGGATAGGGCTACCCAAGCCGGAGCAGCCAAGGGGTAGGGAGCAGATGAAAAGCAGCGCACTGCTCCTCCAGGTTGGGGGTAGAGCGGCAGTGGGCACAGACCCCACTGGGGGAGCAGTAGCTGCTCAGCCAGGCTCCCAGATCACATGGAGGCAGCAGCAGCATCTGACCCAGGAAGCTCAATTCCCAATATGCTTAGCAGAGGGAGGAAGAGAAAACAGCCTCCTTACCTTAGCACTCACCAGAGCCCTCTGGTGGCAGCAGCTAACGAAACTCCTTCCCTACGCTCCCCACTGGGGACAGACACATGGCAGAGGACGGATCTAGCCTTCTCCCAAGCTAGAGCAAGACTAGCATGACAGTGCCACAGACAAAGGGGAGCCCTGCAGCTCAGCACCACCAGATGCTTTCAGTATGGGGGCACTTTCCATCCATCCTTGATATCCTTATAATGTGCCCTTCTCCGCCTCCTTTGGTCTCCTCTTTCCACGATCAGCCGCTTTATATGAAGAGGAAAGACGGCAACGTTTTCTGGAATCCCCCTGTAGGGAGGAAGGCCCTGAAAAAGCAAGTTCGACAACATGGTAATTAATACACGAGAGTCCAATGAGAAGCCCCAGTCCCCTCTCCTCCACAGTGAAGCACGGACTGAGTCTTGGCCTGCGTCAGCATAGCTATAGTGGGTCAGGGGTGTGAGAAAAAACACACCCTTGACCAGTGTAGCTATGCTGAACAAACAGACATTTAGGATCAGCTTTTTATTACCATCCATCAGACAGCAAAAACTCAGGAGAGTGAAGCACCCACACGGCCCGGTATAGATGCCATCTCCATCCACAGTCCTGCAAGGAACCAACCACACTCCAGCTCATGGGCTGTATCACCCACTGCACTGAAGCAGCAGCCTGCTGTGACCAGATAGGAGCTTGGCTCCGCCATTCCAGTGCAGAAGTTCACAGAGCTAACTAGGTAAAGAGTTTGTGCATTAGCTGAGCAAAATGTCAACATTCATGCTAAAGAACTGTAATGATTACATATATTAATTACACTGCTCTACAGCCAAAATGCTTCTGAAATAAATGTAGTCCAACTTCACTAATTCTGGGTCACTGAGAACGAAAATGATGCTTAAAATTGTTGATTGGCTCTACTTTTCAAGATATGCTATTGGGTCAGTATATACGACCCTTGACTTGGGAATGGCGGAGGATAAGTGAGTTATAAAGGGAAGGGATCTCAATTTAAACCAGAAATGACTAAAATACATCTTTGATTGGATCTATGAATAAATCTATGACTGGATTTGGATAGTACTTGCTTTTTAGGCAAAACAATGAATGATGCAATCTGAAGCTGGTATTGCGTCATACATGATATGAATTGCATCATATTATTCCTAGAAGTCATGGATGATCCAATCATAACATAGCTTACATCAGTCTGCTGAACAAATTGCCCTATATCAGCTCTAGAAATCATACAGTGTCGTGCTCTCTTATTTGTCAGTGTTTGATTTTGCAAAGGGACACATTTCTGTTTAGCCAAAGTGAGCAGTGATGCCTCATACTTGTGTGAACAGTGCAGATAACTTCTGCTATGTTTGTGGTGAAGTGACTTTTGCATCACAAAAGCGCAGTATAACCACTATGGTTAAGAAAGCCTATCACCTTTCTTTTGGCTGCAAAATTGGAGATCAGGACAAGAGGTGGGCCCCACACATATGCTGCAACACTTGTGCAACAAATCTTCGCCAGTGGTTGAACAGGAAAAGGAAATCTATGCCTTTTGCAGTGCCAATGATTTGGAGAGAGCCAACAGATCATACCAGCAATTGTTACTTCTGCATGGTGCCTCCAGTTGGGAAAGGTGTGTCAAAGAAGAAAAAGTGGACTGTGCATTATCCAAACATTCCATCAGCTATACGCCCAGTACCCCATGGAAAAGGACTGCCGGTTCCTGATGTACCAGAATCATTCTCACCTGAGTCAGATGAAGAAGAGGATGTAACTTCTAGTCCTGAACCATCAATGTCACAGGACCCACATTTTCTCCCATCCTCCTCTGAAGCACACCTCATAACACAAGGTGAACTGAATGACGTTGTCAGGGATTTGGAACTACCCAAGAGTAAGGCAGAGCTGTTGGGCTCCAGACTACAGCAGTGGAATCTCCTGGCAGGCTATCAGGGCAAATGGAGCCCATCAATGCTTGCAGACTATTGCTGGACAGTGACAAGAGATGCTCCATTTAATGAATACAAGAGACAAGCCAAGAAGCCCCGAGTAGACACTGAATAGGACTAAACTATGTACATAATAGTTTTTTGCCTTTTGTTTCATAATAAATTTTAGTTATACAACCCTTTTGCTGATTTTTAAAGTGTTACATAAACAGGACAGGTGAAATATTATCATGTAAAGCAACCATAAACACATGAAAAGACCTAGGTTTACAATTTATGATTAAAACTCTATCTACACAATATACATAGACATAAAATGTAAAAACTTAAATATCTTAGAAACAGTAGCCAATCAGTTGTTTTAATTGTCATATTTGAATTCAGCACATCAAAATACATAATAAATAGCACATTTTATCTGTGAAGCAGACAACTTCTCAAAAATTGTAGACCAGTGTTACCTTTCCAAATTGTTTCCCCAGGGAAATGGTTTTTTGTACATACCCAGATTCACCTACACCATATGTCTCTATTTTCCTATAGTCACGTTTCTCACACTTAGACTCACCTAAACACCACTTGTGGCAAACCCCCCATTTAAAAAGGGAATGGTTTTAAAGCTGCTTTCGAACTGCTTTTTAAATTACCCAGCTAGGCAGAATCACGGGTAATGTATTAACTCACCTTCAGTTCACTGTGCTCTGGGTATGTTTCTGTGGGTATGTCTACACTACAGAATTATTCCGATTTTACAGAAACCAATATTTGGAAACATTGTATAAAGTTGAGTGCAGGCGGCTACACTAAGCACATTAATTCGGTGGTGTGCGTCCATGTACCGTGGCTAGCGTCGATTTCCAGAGCGTTGCACTGTGGGTAGCTATCCCATAGTTCCCGCAATCTTCCCCCGCTGTGGAATTCTGGGTTGAGATCCCAGTGCCTGATGAGGCAAAAAACATTGTCGCTGGTGGTTCTGGGTACAGCCTAACCCCTCCCTCCATGAAAGCAACGGCAGACAACCGTTTTGCACCTTTTTTCCTGGGTGAACTGTGCAGACACCATAGCACAGCAAGCATGGAGCCTGCTCAGATCAAGACAGCAGCAATGGACATTGTAAACACCTCGCGCATTCTCGTGCAGTCTATGCTGAACTAGGACCTGCAAAACCACGCGAGGAGGAGGCAGCTACGGCAGCGTGGCGACAAGAGTGATGAGGACATGCATACAGAATTCTCTCAAACCGTGGGCCCCAGCACTTTGGAGGTCATGCTGGTAATGGGGCAGGTTCTAGCCATTGAACGCCAATTTTGGGACCGGGAAACAAGCACAGACTGGTGGGACTGCATAGTGTTGCAGGTGTGGGACAATTCCCAGTGGCTGCGAAACTTTCACATGCATAAGGGCACTTTCATGGAACTTTGTGACTTGCTTTCCCCTGCCCTGAAATGCCAGAATAGCAAGATGAGAGCAGCCCTCACAGTTGAGAAGTGAGTGGCGATAGCCCTCTGGAAGCTTGCAACACCAGACAGCTACCAGTCAGTCAGGAATCAATTTGGAGTGGATAAATCTACTGTGGGGACTGCTATGATGCAAGTAGCCAAAGCAATCACTAAGCTGCTGCTACAAAAGGTAGTGACTCTGGGAAATGTGCAGGTCATAGTGGATGGCTTTGCTGCAATGGGATTCCCTAACTGTGGTGGGGTGATAGATGGAACCCATATCCCTGTCTTGGCACTGGAGCACCAGAGCACCCAGTACGTAAACCGCAATGGGTACTTTTCAATGGTGCTGCAAACGCTGGTGGATCACAGGGGACATTTCACCAACATCAACGTGGGATGGCCGGGAAGGGTTCATGACGCTCACGTCTTCAGGAACACTACTCTGTTTAAAGGGCTGCAGCAAGGGAATTACTTCCTAGACCAGAAAATAGCAGTTGGGGATGTTGAAATGCCTGTAGTTATCCTGAGGGACCCAGCCTACCCCTTGATGCCATGGCTCATGAAGCCATACACAGGCAGCCTGGACAGTAGTCAGGAGCTGTTCAACTACAGGCTGAGCAAGTGCAGAATGGTAGTAGAATGTGCATTTGGACGTTTAAAGGCGCGCTGGTGCACATTACTGACTTGCTCAGACCTCAGCCAAACCAATATCCCCATTGTTATTGCTGCTTGCTGTGTGCTCCACAATCTCTGTGAGAGTAAGGGGGAGACCTTTATGGCAGGGTGGGAGGCTGAGGCAAATCACCTGGCCACTGATTATGCGCAGCCAGACACCAGGGTGATTAGAGGAGCACACCAGGAAGCGATGTGCATCAGAGAAGCTTTGAAAACCAGTCTTATCACTGGCCAGGGTACGGTTTGACTGTTGTGTTTGCTTCTCCTTGATGAAAAACCACCTCCTTGATTGACTCATTCCCTGTAAGCAACCCACCCTCCCCCTTCGATCACAGCTTGCTTTCTAAGGAAATAAAGTCGCTATTGTTTAAAAATCATGTATTCTTTATTAATTAATTATAAAAAGAGAGAGAGAACTGACAAGGTAGCCCGGGTGGGGTTTGGGAGGAAGATAGGAGGGAAGGAAAAGGCCACTAAAAAAGTTCAAAATAATGACAGCCTTTTGCTTGGGCTGTCCACTGGGGTGGAGTGGGCGGGTGCACGGAGCCTTCCGCCACACTAGTGCAGCGAGTTCTCCAGTCTCAGTGCTCTCACCATCATTCACTGATTTGATGTCATTGGGTTCTAGGTACCTTGGGTGAAACTCAGTACCCCAAGACAAGTCATCTGGGGTCAAAAGGGGGCTCTAATGTTTAAACTAGGGATGTAACCTGTGTGACACAGATGTCACTTACTGAGAAGCTATTAGCTTGCACTGATGCAGGTTTCACCTGGGAAATAATATACATACATGTATACACATTTTTATATACATATCAGGTTAAATCCGGAGCCTGGACATGAATTGTCCAGCTCCATTGGATGTTACAATGCAGATTTCCAGCCTGTGCTATGGTGCCAACTCTGCCCACATATCTACACCAGCGACACCATCACAGGACCTAACCAGATCAGCCACACCATCACCGGTTCATTCACCTGCACGTCCACCAATGTAATATAGGCCATCATATGCCAGCAATGCCCCTCTGCTATGTACATCGGCCAAACTGGACAGTCTCTACGGAAAAGGATAAATGGACACAAATCAGATATTAGGAATGGCAATATACAAAAACCTGTAGGAGAGCACTTCAACCTCCTTCGCCACACAATAGCCGATCTTAAGGTGGCCATACTGCAGCAAAAAAACTTCAGTACCAGACTTCAAAGAGAAACTGCTGAGCTTCAGTTCATCTGCAAATTTGACACCATCAGCTCAGGATTAAACAAAGACTGTGAATGGCTTGCCAACTACAAAACCAGTTTCTCCTCCCTTGGTTTTCACACCTCAACTGCTAGAACAGGGCCTCATCCTTCCTGACTGAACTAACCTCATTATCTCTAGCTTGCTTCTTGCTTGCATATATATACCTGCCCCTGGAAATTTCCACTACATGCATCCGACGAAGTGGGTATTCACCCACAAAAGCTCATGCTCCAAAACGTCTGTTAGTCTATAAGGTGCCACAGGATTCTTTGCTGCTGTTAAAACTGAAACTGGATGATAAGATCAGTAACTGGCAAGTGACTTCCTCAAACCCTTTCCCAGAGAAGTGAGATGAGGGGACCCATTCTGCCTCCACATCCCATTGGGACACTCAGTGGGGAGGGAGCTACTGCTGGGTGCTGGTTGGGATGGGTGGGAGGCCGGGAGCACCATCTGCCATGGGGGTACGACACCTGCTGGGGACAATCCTGACTGAACCACAAAAAGGGGGAGCCCACAGGGGCATTGGAAGGTTTGGGAGTAGGTTTAACTTTATCTCTTACCTGCCTGAGGGCCTCTCGGGGTGTCCTTTTCTGAAGAATCCTTAGAGTCCAGGACACAGGACTCTTCCTTTTGGTCCATGTGGCAGATGGAGTCCGGTTTGGGGATTCTGCTCATCAGAAGGAAACGGGTGAGATCAGGACGGGCTAGGTCTCCATTCAGCATTTCCCACAAGAGAGCATCCCATGTCACACCCAGCCCCTTTCTCTGCAGGGAGGACATCTGATCCTCAGGGAAGGGGAACATGTTCATGAGACCCTGTGGAAAAGCCTAGTGCCTGCAGGGAGACATGCCGTGTGTCTCCTGGGGTAAACTCATGGATCCCCAGACACGGGGAATTGATGACTTAGGCAGAGAGCAGATAATAAGCTGCTTGTCACAACACAGTAAGGGGCCAGTGATCCCAGGGATGGAATCAGGGGCACCAGAGTGGGGAGGGGGGGCATGGCCCTCCCACTTTTTACTGGGTATGTGAGGAGGGGCAGGGTGTAGAGAAGAGCAAGCGGGGAACGGTGTCTTGGGGGGAAGGGGCATTGCAGAAGCTGACCTCTGGAGAAAAGGAGGTGTGAGGGTGGGGCCTTCAGGAGATGGAGAGTGGGAGCAGGGCCACAGTTCAGGCACTGGTGGGCCCCCCACTTTTAGGAAGCTTCCACCGCCCCGGATGGAACCAGCCTCAGACAGGGGACATAGGTAGTCACTCTCTTTTGAAACCCTGGGGATGCCCAGATTAACACTGAGTCCTGAGTTTCCATCCCAGTGGCATGAGGTGTGGAGGTGACCCTCTCTCTCACAAATGGCCTAGCACCTGAAAATGCTGATTACCCCAGATATCTAAGGAGCAAGGGCCGTAGGATCCTGGAGCTGAAGCTGACCTACAGAGACCACCCAGATCCTAACACCCAAGGGGACAGGGATACTTACTCTGCGAGGTCACAGTCGCCTAATTCTCCTGCATGACATTCCTGAAGAGGGCTCTCTAATAGGATCCAGCAGAGACCCTCTGCCTCTTAGTGAAATACACAGCCACCTCCTCAAAGGTCCCTGGGATAGACTGACCTCCCAGTAATCCCTCTCCCTTCCCACTCAGACCTATTGCTTTCTCCCTGTTGTTATTCCATTGCCGGTGCCCAGTCAGGCTACACTAACATGAATTCAGGGTTGTCTTGAGTTCCCAGTGCTGTTGGTTCTCTGGCCTCCTTCCTCAAGAGCTGGGTAGCCACAGAGAGAAATATTTTTTTACTTCATAACATTAGAAGTATCCAAAGGGATCCCATAGGGGTCTGTCCTAAGTCCAATATTATTCAATATTTTCATTAACGACTTGGCTAATGATGTGGACACTATGCTTATAAAAACTGCAGATGAAACCAAGCTGGGTTGAAAGCACTTTGGAGGCCAGGATTAGAATTCAAAATGACCTCAATAAATTGCAGAATTGGTGTGAAATCAATAAGATGAAATTGAATAAAGACTAAGTGCACCATATTACTCTGAGGAAGGACAAATCAAATTAACAAATACCAAAGGGGGAATACCTGGCCAGGCATTAGTACTACAGAAAAGCAACTGGGAGCTATAGTGGATCTCAAGCTGAACAGGATGCAACAATGTGAAGCCTTTGTGAAAAAGACTAATATTATTCTTGGGTGAATGAACAGGAGTATCATATGTAAGACACAGGAGATTACTGTTCCACTCTCCAATGCACCCACGAGGCCTCAGCTGGAGTACTGTGTCCAGTTTTTAGCGTCACACTCTAAAAAAGACATGGACAAATTGAAAAGATACCAGAGGAGACCAACACAAATGATAAAAGGTTTAGAAAACCTGATCTATGAGGAAAGGTTAAATAACCTGGGCATGTTTAGACATGAGAAAAGAAGACAAGGGGCACCTGATAACAGTCTTCAAATATGTTAAGTGTTGTTATAAAAAGGACAGTCATCAGTTGTTGTCCATGTTTACTGAAGGTAGGACAAGAAGTAATGGTCTTAATCTGCAGCAAGGGAGATTGAGATTAGATATTAAGAAAACCTTGCTAAATTAAAAGGATACTTAAGTTCTGAATGAGGTTACCTGGTGAGTTTGTGGAATCCCCATCACTGGAGATTTTTAAGAACAGGTTGGATAAACACTTGTCAGGAATGGTAAATGTATACTTGAGCCTGCATCAACACATGGGGCTGGAGTAGATGACCTCTCAAGATCCCTTCCAGCCCTATATTTCTTTGATTCTATGAATAGTCATTTATTTCTTAGGAGTGGTAAGAGAATCTATCTATTCTGAGGTGGTGATCTTTAGTGATATTCAGTGTGATGAAGCAAAGAAACTTCCAGCCAGCACAGCAAGGGTTAAAGAAAACCTTTGGGCCCAGCTAGCACCGCCCTGCTATACCTGCAACCAATGCCAGGCCTGGAGCAGGGAAAAAAGAAGGGAGCTTGGCTCAGTTCAGGGCTGACTGGGGAAGAGACAGGAGCTAGTTGTCTCCCTGCCTGCTGCTTCCCCATGAGCAAAAGATGTCTGTGCTGAACTTTGTAGTGAGGCAGCATCTAGGCAACAGGGAAGAGATGGAGCAGTGGCTCCTCAATCAAGGGAGGCTGTGGAGGAATCCCCAGCATGGAAAGTAACTGGCTAAATAAACCCCAGAGACATTGTGGGGCTCAACCTCACCAGCTTGTGGCTGTCCTGCCTGAAGGAGTCTGGGACCACAGCAAGGATCTGTCTGCACCCCAGAGGGAATCCTGTGGGAAGCAAGCTGCCAGATAGATTGGACTAGAGGGGCCATGCCCCAAATGGAATGGACTGGTAGTAAGTAGCCCAGGACAGTAGCTTCTCCCTGCCAGGAGTGACACCAACCCCACTGTTCAGAGTTTGACATACAGGGCCCTGGGCTGGGACCTGGTGGGGATGGAGGGCCTGGGTGCCCCTATCCTCCACCCAGCCTTAAAGGCTGAGGCTATTCAGCCAGCAGGGGGCTGAGATATAGTGGATATAGCGTACTTAGGTTTTCAAGGTCCCTCACCAAATGCTCTTAAGCAAACTAAGCTGTCATGGGATAAGAGGGAAGGTTCTCACATGGACTGGTAACTGGTTAGAAGACAGGAAACAAAGGATAGGAATAAATGGCCAGGTTTTCAAAATGGAGAGCAGTAAATAGTGGAGTCCCCCAGGGGTCTGTACTGGGTCCAGTCCTATTTAACATATTCATAAACGATCTGGGAAAAGGGGTAAACAGTGAGGTGGCAAAATTTGCAGATGATACAAAATTACTCAAGATAGTTAAGTCCCAGGCAGACTGTGAAGAGCTACAAAAGGATCTCTCAAAACTGGGTGACTGGGCAACAAAATGGCAGATAAAATTCAGTGTTGATATATGCAAAGTAGTGCACATTGGAAACATTATCACAACTATACATATAAAATGAGGGGGTTTAAGTTAACTGTTACCACTCAAGAGAGAGATCTTGGAATCACTGACTGGATGTTTTCAGAGAACTATTTACAATGAAGCAAATACTCACCAGCAACCACATACCACACCAAAAACACCAACCCAGGAACCTATCCTTGCAACAAAGCCTGTTGCCAACTCTGTCCACATATCTATTCAAGTGACACCATAATAGGACCTAATCACATCAGCCACACCATCAGGGGCTCGTTCACCTGCACATCTACCAATGATCTATGCCATCATGTGCCAGCAATGCCTCTCTGCCATGTACTTTGGCCAAACCAGACAGTCTCTACGCAAAAGAATAAATGGACACAAATCTGACATCAAGAATTATAACATTCAAAAACCAGTTGGAGAACACTTCAATCTCCCTGGCCACTCGATTACAGACCTAAAAGTCACAATATCACAACAAAAAAACTTCAAAAACAGACTCCAAGAAGAGACTACTGAATTGGAATTAATTTGCAAATTGGACACCATCAAATTAGGCTTGAATAAAGATTGGGAATGAATGGGCCACTACACAAAGTAAAACTATTTCCCCATGCTTATCCTCCCCCCCCCCCGCCCCTTACAGTTCCGCACAACTCCTTGTCAGTTGCTGGAAATGGGCCATTTTCATTACCACTACAAATAGTTCTTTTTCTCTCCTGCTGGTAATAGCTCACCTTAACTGATCACTCTCATTAGAGTGTGTATGGTAACTCCCATTGTTTTATGTTTTCTGTGTATATATATATATATATATATATATCTTCCTACTGTATTTTCCACTGCATGCATCTGAAGAAGTAGGCTGTAGCTCACGAAAGCTTATGATCAAATAAATTTGTTAGTTTCTAAGGTGCCACAAGTACTCCTGTACTATTTCTTTTGTTGTTGTTTTTTTCACAGTGCAGTAAGTGCTGTACTCTTTGTATTCTGTGTTGCAATTTAAATCAATATATTTGAAAATGTAGAAAAATATCCAAAAATATTTATAATATAGTGTTCTATTGTTTAACAGTACAATTAAAACTGCACTTAATCACTACTAATTTTTTAATCGAGTTAATTTGTTTCAAGTTAATCGCTTGAGTTAACTGCGGCAATTTTTCAGTAATAGTGGCTGTGGCACTTCTGTACTTTTATGTCTGATTGTATAAGCAAGTCGTTTCTAAATGAGGTAAAACTTAGGGGCAGGAAAGACAAATCAGACTCCTGAAGGGGGTACAGTGATCTGGAAAGGTTGGGAGGCACTTCTGTAGGCCTTAGGGAGTGTAAACCATTAGTACAGGTCATACTTTATGATACTATGGATAATACCAACCCATCTAAATTAAAAAGGTTTACACAAAAGATGGAAAGGGCTATGACTGAAACCAGGAATTGCCAGGGGAGGAGAACACACAGCTATGTGTTTTACAACAGGGATCAGAACAGGAACAACTGGAACTAGTCTGTTCCACTCAAAGATTTCTATGCCCTAGCCAGGATCTCCAATCATAGAATATCAGGGTTGGAGGGACCTCAGAAGGTCATCTAGTCCAACCCCCTGCTCAAAGCAGGACCAATCCCCAGACAGTTTTTTGCCACAAATCCCTAAATAGCCCCTTCAAGGATTGAACTCACAACCCTGAGTTTAGCAGGCTAATGCTCAAACCACTGAGCTATCCCTCCCCTCTGTCACTGTCTGGGCAGGCATCTGCACCTGCATGGAATACCACTCCATTCAAACACTACAGCCCTCTGGAAAGGGTAACTCTGGTTGCAAGTGCATTGAATAATTTCTGCTCCTTTCACCCTCATCCATCAGAAATTGTTTGCCATGGGTCAAGGCAAGGGCGAGGGTGGGGAATGCAATTTCTAAGGTATTTGTGACACCCTTCACATAGCGCAGCCTGCACCTTTCCTCGGGCCTGGTCTGAGGGATGCAAATTCTGAACAATGAAAGATTTCAGAAATTGCAGTTCCTACCTCCTTTCCACCATGGTGTGGAAAGATGGTGTCTCATTTCTGGCTAGTGTCTTTGGCTCACCAGAAAGTCCTTCCCCTCCCAAACGAAGACAGAATTTGGTATCCACTATTCAGCTCTAAAAGTTGTAAGAACTCATTTATTTTTTAGAAAATATTCCACCATATTTAGACCATCTCATTGAGCCCAGTTATATTCCAGTGGGGATCCTTTTAAACCCTGGCACCTCTCCTAAGTCTCACAGGGCTCTCTTGGTAACTCTCAGTCAACAGTCTCGTCCATTGTTATTGACATAAATAGGTAAATGATTCTCAATCTGAGAGGAAACTGAGATAAGGATTTAGAGCAAATCAAAAGTTCTTGAAGTTTTAAAGGGGGATGAGAAACAAAAACAATCAGGGGATTTTCTATCAATCAGATAAATACAAAGTATTTCCCACCAGTTGCCAGTCACACAGGGAGCCCCCACATGATGCTACTTTAACAGGAATAAGGAGGGGATGGAAGAGCCAGAATATTCCAGAAATGTCCATCTCCTGTTGCTGGCAAAGAACAGCTAATATGTTCCCAGAAGCAGCCATGGCTCAGAACTGGGGGGATGAAAACCCCCATAGAGACCATTTGTCCTGAACTTTTAGGACCTCTTAGGGTGAGAGTGGTCATGAGAACATGAGGGGTTAATATACAGGAATACAGGATTGTTATAATGGAGGTTTTCAGCCACAATAAAACAATCCATTAGGGTCTGGCCAGCTGTCTTGTTAACAGCTGGGAGGCATCATACCCTCCAATGGGGAAGTACCTGGCTTTGATGTTTGTTAAATATTGAGCCAGTTGCTTTCATCAGGAAACATGTTGATTTTAGGACGTAAAAGGGGAAACAATTTGATTCTCAAATGCGAGCCAGGAAAGTTGATCAATGGGGAGTTTAACTCTCCCCTGCCCCTCTATACCCCAACAAGGTGGTGCCACAGGACAAGAGTTTCCCTCCAAAACAAGAAATTGCTTCTGTTAAAAAGTTGGAAAACTACTAAAATCTGAGGACGTTTTACAGCACTACTTGTAAATTAGATGGAAAATAGAAAATCAATGAAGATTTTATAATTCGTAACCAGCAGAAAGAAGGGGCAAAATCTACAGGGGTTTTATATCAATGTTCAATAGCTAGAGAGGAAAATGTGTGAAATCGGAGAGAATTTGAAATCCATATTAGAGGATTGGACTAGATACGAAGTGACACCATATGAGGAGATTTTCTATCAGTGTTTGATACAAGTATCAAAATGCTTGGTAAAAGTGTTTGATACCTGACACAAAATCGGAGGGGACAGACTATTAGTAACGGAAAATGAGAAAGTGTCTCCATCAACCACAGACATTCGCTCTTCATGGCCTCTCTTTTGGCCAGCCATGCCCTGTCACTGACAGAGAACAGCCAGTCACTTCATTCCCACTCCAGAGCTGTCTGCATGTCATTATGGAAGGGAACGAGTCCCGTACCATTCATCTGTCATAAGTGTTTGAGACCCTTTGGGGTGAAAGCAGTGATGGGAATGTGAGGGGGTTAATCCATCAGGATTATTATAAGCAATGGGAATTTGTGGCAACTCTAGGAATTGGGATCAGGGACTCAGACAGGCACTGAACTGCCCCCTGTGAAAGGGTCACCTATAACCCTTCATTCTGTTCTATCTATAAAGCAGTCTGCAAAGGGGAGGAAAATTTGATTCTCAGATGTGAGAGGGAAAGTTGATCACTGGGGAGTTCAACCCTGGCCTCATTCCCCACGTCTGTGCCCAATGACGGAATTTAATCATACACCCCTCATATTCCCCATCTGTGGTAATGACTTGGTTTCCTCCAAAATCAGGAGAAGTTGCTTCACTCCAAAAGGGTGATTAGAAAAATAAAAATCGGAAAGGGTTTTATATCAACATTGGATGATTAGAGACAAAATTGAAAACTATGAGGGAATTTTATCACAATATATTTATCATGAGAGAGAAAGGAGCAAAATCAAAGGGGAAATGTATATCCTATTTGATAATTAGGTCAAAAAGGGGCAAAATCTGAGAGGTTTTTATATAAATATTTGATAATTAGTGGGGGGAAAAGGCTAAAGCAAAGCAGAATTTATATTACTATTTGATAATTAGTACCAAGCCTAAAAAAATTAAATAGAGCAGTTTTCTCTCAAAAATGCAGATTTGTCAAAATTGAAATGTTTTCTGGGAATGTGTCAATTTCAGTGTTTTTGTTTCATTTCAATAATATTGAAACATTTTGTTCCAGATTTTTCATTTCAATCCATTTAGATTTTTATATTTGATTGAGCTACTAACGGTAACATATTATATTTCATATAGGTGTCATTTTTAATATTTTAACTGGGCCAACGTGTCAGGCTCTACTCGAACTCCCCAGCTGATCAATTCCAAATGTCCAGGTAACGTTCTAGTCATCCGTGGGCAGAAGAACCCTATTAATTTTGGTGAAAACTGAAGAAACTGGAAGTGGAAAAGCTGAGGACCTGTGGAGCCCCTTTTCCCTGGTTAGCACAACCACAGAGATTCAAGCACCTCTGTAATTGTCTGGCTGATGGTGGGCATTATCACCCTCCAGCATAACAATACACCATCTCATCTCTGCCCCTCCAGCCATAGTGTTTAACATGTCAACACCCTGAATGACAAACAAGGGTGGGGAGGAAGGAGGGAACTAGGGGGGATTAGGGGCATGCAAACAGCCCAGGTGGTGGGATGAGGGCAGGTATGGCAAGAAAGGGACACACAGAACCATTAGTGGGGGGACATTGGGGGACCCAGGTATGGGAGGAAAGCAGGGCATGTGAAAGGGGGTGCACATGCAGCTGCTGGCCTGAAGGGGGAGAATTGGGAACCTGGGTATGGGAGAAGGGAAGAGGGGGGCAGAAAGAACTCCTGTGAGGAGGGGAGATTTGGAGACCCTGGTATGAGGGGGATGGGGAAGTGCCCCAGCCATGAGGGAGGGAATGGAGGGTGTTGCAAGGAGCTCCTGAAATAGAGGCGGATGGGAGGGTGGCAGGCAATGAGCTGGTGGGTGTGTGGGGGGAATATGGGGAGTTTCAGGGAGCCTGGTTTATGCAATGAGCTCAGTCTATAAAAGCTGTAAAGGAGTTACATGAGAAGATAAGAATGGCCGGACAACTGAGTCAGACCAAAGGTCCATCTAGCCCAGTATCCTGTCTTCCAGCAGTGGCCAATGCCAGGTGCCCCAGAGGGAATGAACAGAACAGGCAATCATGAAGTGTAATGGAGGTAGGTTTGCAGTTGGTATGGTGCTGATTTATTTAAAAATGTAGGCTAATGTGTGCAGTTTTAATGGGATGGTCATGGATGCTGGTCAGAGCTGAGGCTGCAATATCTGCTGGTTGTTGCCTCGCAGAGCTATAATTTTGTTCTTGCAAACATGCACCTGTTTAACTTTCTGCACATGTTATTCCAGCTGAAATCAATAGGATTACTCACATGCTTGAAGCAAAGTGTCTGCAAGATCAAGACTCATTTTTGTAGTAATGGTAATATGAACTTTGAGGACCATGCCTAAGGATTTAAATTTCTGCATGGGAAGTGTTTGCTTTTCTCTGTTTCACATTTGCCTGGGGGTTGCATATAGGTTAACAAAGTAAACCTCATTATAATATAGTTGTTTTATTTTTGAATGTACATGGATTTGCTTTTCAGGCTGATCCAGAGGTGCTATTCATGTGTAAATGATTTATTTGCTTTTTCATAAAGCATTTTGAGTCTGGTTTATTTTCTGAGAAAAGACTTGTATTCACTTGGGGGTCAGTTAAGTTTGTTAGGGAGGTGGCCAAGGGGATTGTGTTGAAATATTGAATGTTGTGCACTTGGGGAGAACAGTGAGCCAAGTTTTCCAAGAGGCTACTGATTCTGCTTTCCTTAATTTATGAGTACCTAGCCTCATTTCAGAAATACTGAGCTGCTACAACTCCTAATGAAATCAGTGGCAATTCAACATCCCCTGAGAATCAGGCCTGTGGTGTCACAAGTCAGACACCCCAAAACTGAGGCATTTAAAGTCAGTGCCCACTTCTGAAAATGGGTGCAAACCAATATTTTCCTCTCTGAACATCACCTTGAAAGCATCTTGGAGAATATCAGATGGGAATTTCTACTGTACAAAAGAAAATAAATAAAATTAAAACCTTTTCAGTTTTTTCTTATTCAAACATAAATAGCTAAAAAACATATTTTACCCCTGTTGCAGGTCACATTTAAAAATTCACAGTGCATAGACTCACTGGTTTATCTAAGCTACAGCTCAGCAGCTGTCCAGATTAGGAAGTAGGATTTGGTCATAAGAACATAACACAAGAACGGCCATATTGTGTCAGACCAAAGGTCCATCTAGCCCAATAGTCTGTTTTCTGACAGTGGCCAATGCCAAGTGCCCCAGAGGGAATGAACAGAACAGTTAAATCATAAAGTGATCCATCCTCTGTTGCACCTGTCTGGGTCAAAGAATTTGGTCTCTGATAAACCTCTAACTTAAGGAATACAAAATTTTAAAGCACATACGTTACTCAGGAGGCAAGTCCTATTGATTTTCAATGAGATTTAAGATCTTTAATCACTGAGGCACTAATTTGACCTAATCAGACTAATAAAATAAATTGCTGTTGAGGAAGGGGAAAGCGCTAACATAACAGCTTAATACGTATCCATTGTTGTATTAAATTTGAACAGCCTTTTCTACTCTGAAAATTTTTTTTATTAATGCCATTATAAAGTTGTGTGATTGTATAAAAATATAAACAACTGTTTTAATGGACTTTTTTGAAGCACAGATATTCTAAAAATAGCTTGATGTTCAGCATGGCCTGACCCTGCAAGTGGCTAGAACCCTCCATATGGAATAATCATGGCCATACTGGGTCAAACCAATGGTTCATCTATCCCAGTATCCTGTCTTCCAACAGTGGCTAATGCCAGGTGCCTCATCAATTACCTGTGATTATCAAATCATCCATCCCCTGTTACCCATTCCCAGCTTCTGGCAAACAGAGGCTAAGGTCACTTGAAAGCATGGTTCTGCATCCCTGCCCATCCTGGCTAACAGCCGTTGATGGACCTAACCTTCATGAACTTATCTATTTCTTTTTTGAACCCCACTTTAATACTGGGGATGTTCACCCCATCACTGCAGAGTCTGAGGGGACCCCATGACTTGTCTCCGGGAGATTTGCAAGGGGGCTAGACTTTTAAATGATAAATGAACCCCATCACTCCCCTCTTTCTATTAGTTCCGTAAGTGCACAAAGACTATTCAATGTATCACCTTTCACACCTCACCGCCTCCACCTCTGTCTCGTTTGTCCCCTCTTCCTTCCTCGCAACACCTCTGGGAACTGTTCTTGGCCCCCTGCAGCCTCTCTTTTCACCAGAACCTTCAGTCTGCATCCTGGAGGGAAAGAGCAGCCTCTTCATTGTTGCTAGTGCAGCTCAGATCCCCGTCCCACAGGTGCATTGATAACAAAGGGGATAGATTATTTCCCAGGGGCTGCAAGAGCTGAGACTCCCGGGACCCTTTGTGCAGAGTCACTTTCCTGCCCAGCCCCAGCCAGCACTTCCCCCTAGGTCTCTCTCAATTACCTGCAGTCTCCAGCTCAGGGGTTGGAGCCAGCCACCGCAGAAAGTCCCCCCGGCTGGGGACAGAGGGGCGCTAGTGCAGGTTTGTCCCGGGCACAGACCCCGCTGGGGAGCAGCAGCGGCTCAGCCCGGACTCCGGGCTCGCCGGGGCAGCTTGGACCTGCATAGTTTATATGATCCCTTTGTTCCTTATTCCCCCCCCCCTTCTTATTCCCCTCCTTGAGCTGCAAACTCTCTGCTGCTCCAGCCCCTTCCTGTGCCCCTCGATACCAACCCGCGCTGCAACAACTCCCTGTGAGCGGGGACTTCCTCACTCTGCAACCTGGCAATAGAACCCAGGCGTCCTGACTCCAGGATCCCAGCCCCCTTCCCGTCCCTGTCCCACTCCTGCTCTCCAGCCTGGGATCAGAGAGCTCCATTCACCAGGTGTCACAAACTCCCCTGCCAGGCGGTGCAGGGGGCACCTGCCAATCCCTTCCACGAGTGGAGCCGCCCCCTCCATGTCCCACCGCAGCATCCCCCTCCCCCCAGACCAAGGAGTTCTTTGTATTGGCAGGAGTCATGGCCCAGCCGCTGGGAACACAACCTAGAGCATGCGGGACGTGCACACCCGCCCTGGGGGCCTGCTGGGGCATTGCAGTGGCCTGGGCTGTGGGGCAGGTGCAAGGGTCAGAATCCGAATTTGCTCCTTTGCTGTCCCTGAGCAGGCTGGAGGGAGCTGAGCTGTGCTCAGTAACAGCTGCTGAAACCGCTACCCTCACTTGCATCCCCAGATGTGCTCCCTGCTGTAAACCGGAGCTAATTTGAGCCCAAACAGCCTGGAGCCCGGTCAAACAGGTGAAGGGAGGGGAAAGGAGAGAAAGAAAATTGGGCACAGAGTGCAGGGGTGGGATTTAGAAAGTGGGGGAATGCATTACCAGACAGGGAAATCCTGGGAGAGGGAGGTTGGGGTGAGCCATGTGCAGTGGTTGTCAAAATAGGGTGTGGACTGGCAGAGGGGCTTGTGTTCCTCACTGGATGGTCCAATTCAGCTCCCTCTCCTCAGGGTCATGGTGTTAAAGGTGCAGTGTGGCCCAAAGCCCAGATACAGCAGCTCTTCTCTATCTGAACTGTTGTATTGAGCTGCCAAAAGAGACTGGATGCAGGAGAATATTTTACACACAGATACCATCCTAAAAATGGTCCTCGTTCTCATACATGTTTTTGGTGTTTAAAAGAATTCCTTGTCAGATTATGTAGATGGAATGTGCCAGTGCATATACAACCTCATAGTAGCTCACAGATTTGTCTTATCTGTGGTTCTACTCCATTTCCTGTAATCCCCTGGAAATGTCTTTTCACCCCATTTATTTTTAAAACACTGTTTTCATGATCCATTGCCCTTAGCACATCATCATTTACCTTGTTTAACGGTGAACAGATAGATGTCGGGCTACTTAATATATAGTTTTAATAGCACACAAACATGGAAAATAGTAATCAATGCTAGCGGACAAGCAATCACATGCCACAGTGTTTTGTAATATAAAATATCCTAATATTGTGATTTTGTAATTTAAAATTATTTCAATTTTTTTTTGGTTTTTATTTTCTCTATAGTGTGTGTTTATTCTTTGTTATTATGTAACTTCAGGGATGTCTGATTTCCTGAATTGCCATCAAAACTTCTTCTATTTCTTTGGATCTACCAATTAGGACAGATTTCCTTAATCATTATTTTGCCTCTCTCCGGCACTCAGGTAACTTCCAACATAAACAAAGCCTTATTCCTGAATAGGAGTGTCCACCCAAGTACACCTCTACCCCTATATAATGCTGTCCTCGGGAGCCAAAAAATCTTACCGCGTTATAGGTGAAACCGTGTTATATCAACTTGCTTTGATCCACCAGAGTGCGCAGCTCCCCCACCCCCTCCCGGAGCGCTGCTTTACCGCGTTATATCTCAATTCGTGTTATATTGTGTCGCGTTATATCGGGGTAGAGGTGTTGTTATTCCTGTATAACAATGTCATTATTGGTATAGTTATATCAGTATGATTCCCCCGTACAAAAAAGTCCTGAGACTCATGCAGCATGAAGTTACGATAGATGTTAAATGCATCATTATATTCTTAATGAGATCTTAATTATCATAATCATAGAATATCAGGGTTGGAGGGACCTCAGGAGGTCATCTAGTCCAACCCCCTGCTCAAAGCAGGACCAATCCACAACTAAATAATCCCAGCTAGGGCTTTGTCAAGCCTGAACTTAAAAACCTCTAAGGAAGGAGATTCCACCACTTTCCTAGGTAACCCATTCCAGTGCTTCACCACTCTCTGAGTGAAAAAGTTTTTCCTAATATCCAACCTAAACCTCTCCCACTGCAACTTGAGACCATTACTCCTTGTTCTGTCATCTGCTACCACTGAGAACAGTCTAGATCCATCCTCTTTGGAACCCCCTTTCACGTAGTTGAAAGCAGCTATCAAATCCCCCCTCATTCTTCTCTTCTGCAGACTAAACAATCCCAGTTCCCTCAGCCTCTCCTCGTAAGTCATGTGCTCCAGCTCCCTAATCATTTTTGTCACCTTCTGCAGGACTCTTTCCAATTTTTCCACATCCTTCTTGTAGTGTGGGGCCCAAAACTGGACACAGTACTCCAGATGAGGCCTCACCAATGTCGAACAGAGGGGAATGATCACATCCCTCGATCTACTGGTAATGCCCCTACTTATACAGCCCAAAATGCTGTTAGCCTTCTTGGCAACAAGGGGACACTGTTGACTCATATCCAGCTTCTCATCCACTGTAACCCCTAGGACCTTTTCTGCAGAACTGCTTCCTAGCCATTCGGTCCCTAGTCTGTAACAGTGAATGAGATTCTTCAGTCCTAAGTGTAGGACTCTGCACTTGTCCTTGTTGACCTTATCAGGTTTCTTTTGGCCCAGTCCTCTAATTTGTCTAGGTCCCTCTGTATCCTATCCCTACCCTCCAGCGTATCTACCACTCCTCCCAGTTTAGTGTAATCTGCAAACTTGCTGAGAATGCAGTCCACGCCATCCTCCAGATCATTAATGAAGATATTGAACAAAACCGGCCCCAGGACCAACCCTTGGGGCACTCCACGTGAAACCAGCTGCCAACTAGACATGGAGCCGTTGATCACTACCCATTGAGCCTGACGATCTAGCCATCTTTCTATCCACCTTATAGTCCAATCATCCAGCCCATGCTTCTTTAACTTGCTGGCAAGAAGACTACGGGAGACCGTATCAAAAGCTTTGCTAAAGTCAAGGAATAACACATCCACTGCTTTCCCCTCATCCATAGAGCCAGTTATCTCCTCATAGAAGGCAATTAGGTTAGTCAGGCATGACTTGCCCTTGGTGAATCCATGCTGACTGTTCCTGATTACTTTCTTCTCCTCTAAGTGCTTCAGAATTGATTCCTTGAGGGCCTGCTCCATGATTTTTCCAGGGATTGAGGTGAGGCTGACTGGCCTGTAGTTCCCCGGATCCTCCTTCTTCCCTTTTTTAAAGATGGGCACTACAGTAGCCTTTTTCCAGTCATCTGAGACCTCCCCCGTTCACCATGAGTTTTCAAAGATAATGGCCAATGGCTCTGCAATCACATCTGCCAACTCCTTTAGCACCCTTGGATGCAGCGCATCCGGTTCCATGGACTCGTGCTCATCCAGTTTTTCTAAATAGTCCCAAACCACTTCTTTCTCCACAGAGGGCTGGTCACCTTCTCCGCATACTTTGCTTCCCAGTGCAGCAGTCTGGGAGCTGACCTTGTTTGTGAAGACAGAGGCAAAAAAATCATTGAGTACATTAGCTTTTTCCACATCCTCTGTCACTAGGTTGCCTCCCTCATTCAGTAAGGGGCTCAGAATTTCTTTGACTTTCTTCTTGTTGCTAACACCTGAAGAAACCCTTCTTGTTACTCTTAATATCTCTTGCTAGCTGCAACTCCAAGTGTGATTTGGCCTTCCTGATTTCACTCCTGCATGCCTGAGCAATATTTTTATACTCCTCCCTGGTCATTTGTCCAATCTTCCACTTCTTGTAAGCTTCTTTATTGCGTTTAAGATCAGCAAGGATTTCACTGTTAAGCCAAGCTGGTCGCCTGCCATATTTACTATTCTTCCTACACATCGGGATGGTTTGTTCCTGCAACCTCACTAAGGATTATTTAAAATACAGCCAACTCTCCTGGACTCCTTTCCCTCTCATGTTATTCTCCCAGGGGATCCTGCCCATCAGCTCCCTGAGGGAGTCAAAGTCTGCTTTTCTGAAGTCCAGGGTCTGTATTCTGCTGCTCTCCTTTCTTCCTTGTGTCAGGATCCTGAACTCAACCATCTCATGGTCACCGCCTCCCAGGTTCCCATCCACTTTTGCTTCCCCTACTAACTCTTCTCAGTTTGTGAGCAGCAGGTCAAGAAGAGCTCTGCCCCAGTTGGTTCCTCCAGCACTTGCACCAGAAAATTGTCCCCTATGCTTTCCAAAAACTTCCTGGATTGTCTGTGCACTGCAGTATTGCTCTCCTAGCAGATATCAGGGTGATTAGAATCTCCCATGAGAACCAGGGCCTGCAATCTAGTAACTTCTGCTAGTTGCTGGAAGAAAACCTCGTCCACCTCATCCCCCTGGTCTGGTGGTCTATAGCAGACTCCCACCACGACATCACCCTTGTTGCTCACACTTCTAAACTTAATCCATTAATTATGACACTGCTAGTCTGCATGGCCACCAAATCTCCTTCACCATCTGAGGTATTTGCACATGAATGTCTACAGCCCTCTGTTTGTGTCTTTTGTGGGAGTGTCCTGGGAAAAGAGCTAAAGCATTTTAAAGTTCCTCTTCCTTCCCTTTTGTTAGAGAAGATTTTTTATCAGGGGCAACTGATAATATTGTAATAAATGGTTTAAAGTTACCATTTCAGGACATCTAGTTCTGTCTCTCTGCTCTTCTCTGGTCAGCACAACTTTCATGATCAGGATGATATTTCAGAGAAATATCCACAATGACTCTAAAATCTCTTTCTTCAGTGGTAATAGCTAATTTAGACCCTATCATTTTATATGTATAGGTGGGATTATGTTTTCCAATGTGCATTACTTTGCATTTATCAACATTGAATTTCATCTTCCATTTTGTTGCCCAGTCACCCAGTTTTAGAGACTCTTTTGTAGCTCTTCGCAGTCTGAGTAATTTTGTATCATCTGCAAATTTTGACACCTTACTGTTTACCCCTTTTCCCAGATCATTTATGAATATGTTAAATAGGACTGGTCCCAGTACAGACCCCTGGGGGACACCACTATTTACTGGTCTCCATTCTGAAAACTGACCATTTATTCCTACCCTTTGTTTCCTGTCTTCTAACCAGTCACCAATCCATGAGAGGACCTTCCCTCTTATCACATGACAGCTTAGTTTGCTTAAGAGCCTTTGGTGAGGGACTTTGTCAAAGGCTTTCTGAAAATCTAAATACACTATATCCAGTGGATCCCCCTTGTCCACATGCTTGTTGACACCTTCAAAGAATTCTAGTAGGCTAGTGAGGCATGATTTCCCTTTACAAAAACCATGTTGACTATTCCTCAAAAAATTATATTCATCTATATGTCTGACAATTTTGTTCTTTACTATATTTTCAGCCAGTTTTCCCGGTACTGAAGTCAGGCTTACTGGCCTGTAATTGCGAGGGTCACCTCTGGAGCCCTTTTTAAAAATTGACATCACATTAGCTATCCACCAGTCATTTGGTACAGAAGCTGATTTACATGATAGTTTGCAGATAACAGTTAGTAGTCTTGCAATTTCACATTTGAGTTCCTTCAGAACTCTTTGGTGAACACCATATGGTCCTGGTGACTTACTGTTTAGTTTATCAGTTTGTTCCAAAACCTCCTCTAATGACCTCTCAATCTGTGACAGTTCCTCGGGTTTGTCACCTAAACAGAATGGTTCAGGTTTGGGAATCTCCCTCACATCCTCAGCTGTGAAGACTGATGCAAAGAATTCGTTTAGTTTCTCTGCAATGGTCTTCTCATCCTTGAGTGCTCCTTTAGCATCTTGATAGTCCAGTGGCTCCACTGGTTGTTTGGCAGGCTTCCTGCTTCTGATGTACTTAGGTTGACCAGATGTCCCGATTTTATAGGGACAGTCACGATTTTTGGGTCTTTTTCTTATATAGGCTCCTATTACCCTCCACCCCGTCCCAATTTTTCACATTTGCTGTCTGGTCACCTTAGATGTACTTCAAAAAAATTTTGCAATTACTTTTTAAGTCTTTGGCTAGCTGTTCTTCAAATTCTTTTTTGGCTTTCCTAATTATATTTTTACACTTCATTTGCCAGAGTTTATGTTCCTTTCTATTTTCCTTATTAGGATTTAACTTCCACTTCTTAAAGGATGCCTTTTGCATCTTACTGCTTCTTTTATTTTGTTGTTTAGCCACGGTGGCTCTTTTTTGGTTCTCTTACTATGTCTTTTAATTTGGGATATACATTTAAGTTGAGCCTCTGTTATGGTGTCTTTAAAAAGTTTCCATGCAGCTTGCAGGGATTTTACTTTTGGTGCTGTATCTTTTAATTTCGGTTTAATTAACCTCCTCATTTTTGTGTAGTCCCCCTTTCTGAAATTAAATGCTACAATGTTGGGCCACTGTGGTGTTTTCCCCGCCACAGGGATGTTAAATGTAATTATATTATGGTCACTATTACCAAGCAGTCCAGCTATATTCATCTCTTGGACCTGATCCTGTGCTCCACTTAGGACTAAATCAAGTTTTGCCTCTCCTCTGGGGGGTTCCAGGACTAGCTGCTCCAAGAAGCAGTCATTTAAGGTGTCAATAAACTTTATCTTTGCATCCCATCGTGAGGTGACATGTACCCAGTCAATATGGGGATAGTTGAAATCCCACATTATTACTGAGTTTTTTATTTTAATAGCCTCTGTAATCTCCTTGAGTATTTCATAGTCACTATCACCATCCTGGTCAGGTGGTCTGTAACATATCCTTACTGCTATATTCTTATTATTCAAGCATGGAATTACTATCCATAGAGACTCTGTGGTACAGTTTGATTCATTTAAGATTTTTACTTCATTTGATTCTATGCTTTCTTCCACTCCCCCACCAGCAGAACCTGTTCTGTCCTTCCGATATATTTTGTACCCTGATATTACTGTGTCTCATTGATTATCTTCATTCCACCAAGTTTCTGTGATGCTTCTTATATCAATATCCTCATTCTAGCTCACCCATCTTATTATTTAGACTTCTAGCATTGGTATATAAGCATTTTAAAAACTTGTCACTTTTTAGCTGTCTGGCATTACATGATGTAATAGAATGGGACTTTTTTTCTTTTGACTGTTTCTCATCAAATCCTACCTGTATTTTATTATCTTCTATCCTCTTATCCTTATTAGGACATAGGGAATCTCCACTTATAGATACTCCCCTAAGGAATGTCCAAACCATGTGCTCGTCTGCACCTGTCGGCTTTCCCCCAGCCCTTAGTGACTCTATGACCTTTTTAATTTTAAGCACCAACAATCTGGCTCCATTTTGGTTTAAGTGGAGCCCATCCTTCCTGTATAGGCTCTCCCTTTCCCAAAAGTTTTCCCAGTTTCTAATAAATCTAAACCACTCCTCCCCAGTGCCGGCTTTATGACCCATGGGGCTCAATTCCAATACCCAGTGGCGGTCGAGGGCTTCGACAGCACTTCGGTGGTGGGGAGTCCGCTCTGGGTCTTCTGCCGCACCGAAGGACCCCCCGCTGCCAAAATGCCACCGAAGAGCCCTGGAGCAGGGCCCTCTTAGGTGTGGGGCCCGATTCTGAGGAACCGGCTTAAAGCCGACCCTGCTCCTCCCTACATCATTGTCTCATCCATGCATTGAGACCCTGCAGTTCTGCCCGTCTGGCTCTGTGCGTGGAACTGGAAGCATTTCAGAGAATGCTACCATGGAGGTCCTGGACTTCAGATGCTATTGTGCATAGGTGCCGACTATGTGGGTGCTCTGGCACTCAAGCACCCACTGAAAAAAAATAGGGGGTGTTCAGCACCTGCAGGACCAGATTAATCTTTTATGGGCGCCGGTGTCTGGACTGTGGCCCCGTCCCTGCTCAGCCTATTCCCCCTGAAGCCTCGCCCCTGATTGGCCTCTTTACTCTGAGGCCCCACACGGGATGGAGGGGGCAAGGAGGAGCACCCACTAGCAAAATCAAAAGTCAGCGCCCATGTTACTGGGCACCCCATGGCTAGTGCCAAATTTTCTGACTGTAGGTGTTAACTGTTAGAGGGAATGTTGGTTGGGGAGGGCTGGATATGTTTGGAACTGGAGTTGTGGGCTGCATTTCCACTCCTTCGAGTAGTCCCTGTTTTCCTGTGTACAATCTACCCCTGCCCTCTCTCCAGTCTGCCTCAGTGTAGCTTTAAAAAATAAAAAATTCTGCCGTAGTTGTCAATGAGGCAGGACTGGGCTGTGAAATCTGGCAGCTGTGAGGCTGCTAGTAATGGCTTGTAAAAACCACACACCTGCTTATTTCAGGTGGCACTGCAAGAGAGAGAAGAAGCCAGTGAGCAGACCCAAAGAGAGAAGCTGCTGGTGGATGCCCAGAATCCTCCCCTTTGAGATTTGCCCAGGAGAAGGGTTTGCCTGAGTGCATAGCAACCACAGGGCCTATGCTGCTTTGCAGGCCTGAGCCAGGAAACCGTCTGCAATGGAATCCAGGGAGGGCAGGGCCAGACACGTGCTGTGTAATGTGAAGCCCCTTGGGGTGCGAGAGGCTGCTGTGCAGATGAGTTCCTGTCCTCATATTGGCCTGGAGAGTCCCCTTCCCAAGAGCTGTTCTGATATTACAATGACCAGAGTCACGCTGTAGCATGTAGAGGGGAAATGAGATGAGAGGAGCGGAAATGTGTCCTGGTTGACTGGAGAGTTTTGATCAGCACAAGTTGATGAGTTTTTGGGGAGAAAAGTCCTTTCTGTTGCCAATGGGCCAGATGTTGCTGCTCACCTCCGCTCTAAGCCCACTGTCCTTCCTGGTCTAAGGGTTGGTCTACATAGATTTTGCATCAGTATAAGTATGTGGGTTCGGGATGTGGGTGATGTCAACCAAAATAGTTACATCACTACAGCCACCCCAGTATGGACACAGTTATACCACTATAAAGATATTTATACCAGTATAGTTTATTCCCCTTCTCACACATTTGACCCACAATTCCTTTCAGTAGGCACCATGAACCGGTGCCTTGTCTACACACAGAAGCTGTGCCAATCTCTCTCTCTCTCTCTTTATATATATATATATAGGCAGAGCTTCTGTGTGTAGACAAGGCTGCCGGTATAAAGTTGCTTATACCGGTATAGCTAGTCCCATAAAGGAAGGGAAATAAGCTATACTAGTACAGCATATTTATAGCTGCATATAGGAGTATCCAGACATAGGGCATTCTGTCTCTTTAACTATACTGGAAGAGATAAAGCGGTACAACTTTTGTGTATTAACAAAAAGTAAATTAACTTCTCTTCACCCACCACAGGGATCTTGCCTGGGAGTTTGTGTGATTCTCCCTCTGTTATTGAGCTGCCATCGGATTTTAACATTCTGGTGTTGTGAATCCTCCCACCAGATCTTTGTAATGCCAATTATATCAAATTTCTTCTCATCAGCGAGAATTTCCAATTCTTCTTGCTGGTTATCCAGACTCGTACCATCAATATATAAGCAACTGCAAAATTTCTTCTCTTCATATTCTTGCCACATCAATTCACTTTGTTTGTGACACACTGAGTTTGAATTTGTCCTGCATTTGCCTCCTTAGCACCCTCCTTGTGTGTTGTGAGTTTAATGCCCTCCTGACTGCTCCAGCTAGTTTCGAACTGAGAAGATTGACCCCTCCACCCCCAGCATGTGAAATGTAGGCTGTCATGTTCTTTCAGCCCCTTCTCTCACTGGAATGCAGCCCAATATTCCACAAAACCTAACATACAACTTTATATCAGTCACACAGCCAACAGTTTTCACTGTCCTCTCTTGACCATGGGACTGGAAGGATCTCTGAGAAAATAACTTGAATCTCTTGGCTTGGAGATGTAGAAACAGGCCACAGTCTTAACACCAAGGCTGTGTCCACCAATTCCCTTTGGGGGAGTGGGGATGCAACACAGACATTTGACTCTCCATAACCATGTTCACATCTGTTGGAATTTCACACACATATACACACCCCAATGGAAGGGGACTGGGTCAAAATCATGGAAGTCTATGCATGGAATATTCCTCAGATATGTAATTCACTCTCATCTCACCTGTTAACTTTCCATAGGAATAGGTTTTCAAATTCTTAAACCCAACACAATGACCCGACAGACACATGAGGAATCTAAAATGAGTTAGAAACCATCAACGTATGAAGGAAAGAGCTGGGATCCCTCTCCCCAGAAAACCCATGAGCTCCTCTAGGTTTGCTTCATTTCCCAAGGTCAGGACTGTGGCCAGCAGGTGTCATGTCCTCTTTACAGACATCACTCATGGCTTCCCACCCACCCTGATAGATATTTGGGAGTTCAGGTGGGATCTGGTGGCAGAAATTGGTCCCCTTCTCTCTCTCCTCTGGGGAAAGAGTTGAGAGAAAGAAGTTGACCAGTTCCGGATTTTTTTTACTCTCCCATTAGTTATTGTGTTTTCTTCCTCCCTCCCCCAACATTTCTGAGGTTCCCTCCCCCCCGGCTCAGGGAACGACTCTTGTCTGGATTCTCTCTCAAACCCAGAAGGCTAGATGAGACAGTGAGTGAGAACACAGAGGAAAATCCTCAACGGGAAATCCCTGAGCAAGTGGAACAACATGGGGCATTGTGGGGAAGACCTACTTGACTTACCAAATTTCAGGCCCATCTGACTATTTTTATTTATTTTAGAGAAGGGGCAAAAATGGGAATTATTATACACACTCAGTGGCTTTGTAAAGTGTAACCTATAAACCCTTATAAAGAGACTTTGCTGGCGGCCCCATCTTGCCCCATTAAAGAAATATGTTTACTCGGGTTCTCCCTAAATAAAGAGCTCTGAACTCTGAGGAACTCAGTTCATTTTATTCCTCCTTATTCAAGGCAAGAAAAATACAAATAAAGTATTGCCCAAAAGCCAGTTCAGAACATTGCATTTTGAACTGAAAAATTATAAGGACTAAATGAAAGGAAAAAATTATAAAAAGAAATTATTATGGGACAAATGGTAATTTGTAAGACTAAAATCCAAATTTGCTGGTGCTATATCCAGACAAAACAAAAAAAATAAAAATAAAAATCAGAGTATTTGACCAAACAACCTTCAGGAAATAGAAAAACCTCGATTAATAGTTTCCAAGGCCAGAAGGGACCATTGTGATAATCTAGACTGACTTACCTAACACGGGCCAGAAACCTTTCCTGAATTAATTCCTGTTTGAACTAAAACAGATCTTTTAGAAAAACAACCAATCTTGATTTAAACATTTCAAGTGATGGAGAATCCATCACAAACCTTGGTAAACTGTTCCAACAGTTGATTACCCTCACTGTTAAAAATGTATGTCTCATTTCCAGTCTGAACTTGTCTAGCTTCAACTTCCAGCCATTGGATCTTGTTATACCTTTGATAATAAATAACCCTTTACTCAATCTCTTGGCTTTTCACTGAACCCCCTTCATTTTATCAACATTCTTCTTGAATTGTGGATATCAGAACTGGACGCGGTATTCCAGCAGCAGTTGCATTAGTGCCAGATAGAGAGGTAATAAAACCTTCGTACTCCTCCGTGAGATTCCCTTGTTTACACCTCCACAGATCACATTCGCCCTTTTGGCCAACATTGCACTGGGTGGGTATTAGCTTTTATATGTGTCCCTTTGGTGACTGGCACATTTTAAATGAGAAGGTACAAAAAACCAAAACCAAACCACAACAAAAGTTCTTAAGAACAATGCAGAGAACTGTGAAAATAACTTGGAATGAGACAAGTTATTTAGCAACTCTAAGTGGGGGACCAATATAAATGAGATGCTCAGAGACTAACCAAGCTGGGAAACAGCGTTCAATGACATTCAGAAGCTAATGCTGCTGGGTGTCAGGTGGGATTCCCACTGCCCACAAAGGTTTCTCTAGGTTTCCCATGTATGGCACCATTGAGATCAGCCTTTCTGAATGTGCTTTCTCAATTCTCACCCAATCCAGTTGGGACTCCTGTCAGGAAAATGAAGGACCTGTGAGTGACAGCAGATGCTGGGATCCCTGATGGAGAAGCCCCTCCTTCTCCAACATCTTGGTTTATTCAAGTCTTTCCATCTACAGGCTGAGCTCAAACAGGTGACAGTGGGCCAGCTCTGCAAAGGTACTTAGGTGTTGCAATGCCTAACCTCTGGGTACCGCACCACCCAGTGACATGTTCAGCCCTGGTTCCCAGCTCCCCTAGGTGTTGAGCAGGGAGAGGTAGCGGCCTAAGGAAGGGAGGGATAGCTCAGGGGTTTGAGCATTGGCCTGCTAAACCCAGGGTTGTGAGCTAAATCCTTGAGAGGGCCATTTAGAGATCTGGGGCAAAAATCTGTATAGGGATTGGTCCTGCTTTGAGCAGGGGGTTGGACTAGATGACCTCCTGAGGTACCTTCCAACCCTGATATCTGTGATTCTGTGAATTGTCAGAAACCAGGCAAGCTGAGCAGAGAGCCACCTAAGCTAGGCAAGAGTGAGATGAAAAGGAAAGTGATGATATTCCCTAACTCTGATTGATCGGGTTCTTGTGCCTTTGAGCGGGAACTCACTCCACTTCAGATTCTCAGCCATGAAACCCTCTCCTGCAGTTAAGTACCTGAGCTAGGTCAGCTGCTTAAGCAGCCCATGCACTGACAGGGGAGGGGGAGAGACACACTCTCAGTACTTCCAATAGTCCAGTGGTTACAGCACTCCCCTGGGTTTAAGTCCTTGCTCTGCCTCATTTAGAGTAGGCTCTTGAACCCATATCTCAGCTGGGTCTTTCTCTGCCCCCCAATGAATATTTAATGATTTATACACAATGGCACAACTCATAGACTGTAAGGTCAGAAGGGACTATTATGATCATCTAGTCTGACCTCCTGCGCAATGCAGGCCACACAATCTCACCCATCCACTCCTGTAGCAAACCCTTAGCCTATGTCTGAGTTATTGAAGTTCTCAGATTGTAGTTTGAAGACCTCAAGTTGCAGAGAATCCTCCAGCAACTCTAACAGGCATGATGGAGAGAGCCATAGCCCCCTGGTTAGGACACTCATGTGGGAAACAGGGGTTCAAGTCCCTGCTCCAGATCACAGCAGGGCTTTGAATTTGGGTCTCCCACTTCCTATGTGAGTGCCCTAATTGCTAGGGGAGACAGATAAGTGTCATAAACAGATAGCTAAGGGTTAATGTTCTTTTACCTGTAAAGGGGTAACACCAGTAACCTGAAACACCTGACCAGAGGACCAATCAGGAAACAAGACTTTTTCAAATCTGGGTGGAGGGAAGTTTTGGGTGTGAGTTCTTTGTTCTTTATCTTGTGTCTGTGCCCTCTCGGCTCTGAGAGTGATTTTTCTATCTCCAGGCTTTCTAATCTTCTGTTTCCAAGTTGTAAGTACAAGGATAGTAAGACAATAGGTTTATATTGTTTTCTTTTGTATTTACATGTGCGTGTAGATTGCCACGTCCTTTTAGGGGCGAAAGAAAAATGCAGACCTGTTATTTACCAGGCTGCACGTGGCAATAGACTGTATAAGTAAGGGATGCAAGGAGGGTATGGGTCACGATGCAAACTGCAGGCACGCACACAACTAAAATTAATTAATTAAAAGTTTTATTGGGGATAGTTACAAGGAGTAGGGGAGCAGCGTATGATTAGCTAATAGGGTTAATGGAACTTAAAACATACAATGGCTAAAGTATTTACTATTAAACAATATTTATAAACAAAGATGCAGTAAACAATATTTATAAACACAGATGCAGCATTTAGTAATAACCAATACTTACAAATACAAATCAACTCATAACGACCGGCAAACGTAGAAACTCTGCTTAAAACACGTGAGCTGAGAGAGGCTTTGAGGTGATTAGGCTCGGTTACGGGTGTGCACAAGGTACACAGGATTCGTTTTTCTTTCTCCTCTTCTGCCTGCACATGGCAGACTAGCCTAAAATACCCACTATGACATCATAGAAGTGTCATAGGAGACAGGGCCCAAAAACTGTATGTGTTCGTTTCTGATTGGTACAAGCAAAGTTTACACCAAGTAGGGGAGCAGGTTCCTGAAAGTCTGGCTTCGCTCCCAAAAAGTAAGGAAATGCATATAGTTCAGAATGCGTTTAACACTGAATGACAAGGAAGAGGCCAGGGCAATACCGGTATGGGCAAGTTTTTAGGATGCAGACAGGAACTTATCTTAACATGCCCCCGTGCCCTGGCCGAAATAGTTTGGCCAAAAACCTAAACTTCCGAGTCCGACTCCTCATTCCCATCTATGAGGGGATATGCTTCGGGGGTGGAAGCGATGTAGGCCGAGGCAACAAACTTGTGAATGCAGGCTTTAATGAAGGCACTTCCGAGACAGAGAAGAGCGAGCCCAACCAGAAGGGACACAAACAGGGATTGGAAATAGGATTTGTAGGGTGCAAGGCCAAACCAATCGAGCCATGACCAAAACTGGAAGGACTCTCGTGACTCTTTGACAGTAGAGTTCAACGTTTGCAGGTCTTTAACAACTGAGGACAAATTAGGAGAAATAGAAGGCAAAGAAACGCAACATTTATCAGCAAACTCGGGATATACTTCAGCAAATTTAGTACAAAATGAGGGAGATTGTAACAAATATTGAATCATTAATCTATTTTGAATACTATACTGAACAAGGGAATTTAACTGCTGATTAACTAAGGAAAGGCCTTTGGCCATATTATTAGCAAGCATTTCAATAGCAAGGGATTGAAACAGCACTTGATCACATAACATCATATAACCGACAGGGTTAAAACTAACAACAGAGGAGGCAAGGGAGGAAGCTGCTGTTTGCAAACGAGTCCAAAATGAGCGGGTACTACGATGGTGTCGGTGGCTAGATGGCAAGGTATAAATACCTCCCCCCTGTAGATACAGGGTGCCAATGGTGCATATACCCCGGGGGTTGGGAGGAAGCACAGCAAATGCGACATTACCACAAATCCAAAAATGACCAGGTCATAAGGAAGAAATTGTGGTATGGCTCCACCTATTATTGTTCACGGAGGAAAAGCTGGATGCACGATTGATACATGCAGCCTCAGCATGATGCGTATGCTGGGCATGGAACAGATACGTATGTGTTATGGAGGTATAAAAGGTTCCAAAAAGAATGTTATAATTAAGAGGATAAGAACAATTAAGGGGAGAGGGGTAGGTGTAAGTAAGAGTGGGTTTAGTTAGGGAGGTATTAGCATAAGAGAAACTCCACATAGAACAATTAGAATAAGTACCCACCCAAGTAGGGGCTGGGGTTAAACTATTACCAACAAAACCCCAACAATGAGATGCTGGAACTCTAATACTTTCAATTAAAGGAAAGCTATGATCACTTCGACCTGAAGCATTAAGAACTGGAAACACATAAGAATTAAATTGTGAAGAACAATTATTCCAAACATTAGAAGCAGCCCACTGCACATAGGGGGGAGAACAATTTACATTAGACAAATTAAATGAAGAAAAATTATAAACTATTGGTACAAATTGAAAGAGTAATGGATATTTAGGTGAGAACTGAGTAGAGCAAACAAGACAATCTTCTGGATTCAGCGCTGACAGGGACTGGTTTCCACTGACCTCCTGCACCCAGTAGGCGGCGAACCATGTTTGTAGTCCACCTTCTCCTAAGGGTTCCGTGGGCAAAGATGTTGTGAGGAAGGGCAGTATAACCTGTAAAACAGAATAATAGGAGCCCTGCTCAGGGGCATTAGTTTGTTTATTAAGAACTACATTTGCTGAGCCAGTTATGATGAACTAGCTTGTTAGCGGTGGTACTTGTAGCCACTAAGTAGGTGTTAGGGTACTTGCCAGCCCGGAGAATGGTGGGTTTTATAGGTTTTCGATGGCCAGAGGCTTGGGGTTCTGTAAGCCAAACCAGTTGGCCGATGTTAAACATGGGGGACCAAGGCGGCTTAGGAGTAGGTGAAATGTGAGGCCAGCGAGAGTAACTTTTGTTGAGTGCGATAAGTACCTGGGGTAAAAATGAGCTCCAGTTTTTAAAATCAGGGTTGGGGTTTGCTGTGCGCAACATAGTTTTAAGGACTGCAATTTTTCGCTCTACCACACCATTGCTTTGAGGATATTTAGTATGGATGTGAAGGGAAGCCCCCCATCCGAAAATGAGCTGTTCAATGCTTTTGCTGATAAAGGGTGGTCCACCATCTGCTTGGACTTCAGTGGGAGTGCCCCAGGCAGCTGCTGTTTGCTTAACAGCCACAGCAACAGAAGCAGCATTGCTTTTATTAAGAGGAACACAAAAGGTTTGTCGAGACCCCAGATCGACAGTAACTAAGGCTTTTGGAAAACGACGAGCACCTGGTAAGGGTCCTATTAAGTCAATTTGCCATGTACTACCTGGGGCAAAGTGTTCTGCAGTGTATGCAGAGCGCTTATATGGGGGACGATTCATAGTTTTTACCTGCACACACTGCAAGCAGGATTGAACAATGAGTTCGCACTGACTGCGGCTAACGTCAGGCTTTTGGTTAGAAAAGCTAGATAACAGGCCGTACAATTTTGTGGGTGGTAAGTGTCCCCATTCTTCATGGAGCCAGCGCAACAGCGGGTCTGCCTGTACAGCGGGATTTGCCATATGAACTTGGGAGACCTCTCTCATTCTTTGATCAAGACTGGAATGCAGGGGGTTAGAGTCTGGTCGATGGGAGGGACAGTGCATAAAGAACCAAGGGTGAGAGAATTTACGAATTAGGGCAAAAATTTGGCCCTAATTTGGCCCACAATTTAACAAAAGCTGAGGGAGAGGCTTGCTCAATTAAAATGTCTAAACAAAATTGAGAATCGATACCTAAAACAACTTGCTTGTTAGAAGAGTGGGCATTAGCAACATGTTGGGCAGCTAAAAGAACGCCCTGCACCTCGCATTCTTGTGCGGAGCAGGAGGGGGGCAGTAACTGCACATTAAAGTGATTACATGTGGAACAAAGAACTCCTGCCCTAGGGGATGGTGAGGTGCCCCTGTCAGACACAACCCAGGGATCATATTTTACTTCAATGCATAACGGTTGGTGAAGGGGCAGGGGCTAGGATGTTATCGCTGGGAGTTAGGGTCCATGCCTGCCAAGCTACCTCAACCTGGAAACATAGAAGCTGCCAGGTGCGAGTAGTGCCATGAAACTCGGGTGGAGGGGTACTTGTAGGCCACGGGATTAAATGAACACGTGGTCCAGACAGGGTACCTGGGATAGGGAGTTGGGACCAGTGATGCGCACTGGACGCAGCCAGTAACATTTTTCCCACTAGACCATAGTTGTACTGGGGTCCAGACAGGCGATGGGCCCAATTGTAAATAGCATTACCATGTTGCAGTACAGTGAACCCTACATGGTGTTTTGTAATAAACAAATTAATGTTGAGGGGTTCTTGGGAATTAAAACGGGTGAGGTGGGGGTTAGAGGCGAACCAGCCAGCTAGTTTCTCTAAGCTTTGTTGTGCTGATGCGTTCCATACTTCTCAGGAGCGTTTAGAAGAGAGAGAGCTTTGCAGGATTTCTAGGTTAAAAATTAGCTGTGCCGGGATATATTGGCGGTGATAATTAAGGAGACCTAATAGCTGCTGAAGCTCTCATTTATGTTGTGGAGGGGCTTCTGTCTAAGGGTCTAATACACTGGCTGGGGCTTGGGTGTGAGTGGTGGGAGTGAATTGGAGTCCCAAGAATGAGAATTGCTGGCTGGCCTGCAGGTGGCTCTTTGTTTTGTTAATTTGCCACCCATCTGCTTCTAATGCATCAATTATCATTTGGGTGGTACTTTGAACTGCTTGTGGATTGGGCCCACAAATGACAATGTCATCTACATAGGTTAGCACATACACATCCTGTAGGGGTTTTATCTTTTGTAATGTGATATTGAGATGGGACGGTGCAAGTGCAGGAGAATTACAGAACCCCTGTGAGCAAACTTTCCATTTATATTTTACGCCCTTGAAAGCAAAGTTTAAGATTCCTTGTGTGTCCTGGAGTGGGATTTGGTAAAACATATCTTTTAAATCAAGAGTACATGCCCACTGATTACTTGCATCGCTTAGTTGCCACTGTATTTCGGGAATGGTGACAGAGCTGGAAAATGCGATAGGCTTTACACGGCTGTTAGCTTGTCTGTAATCAATGACAAAGTGATATTTAGAGGGATCGCCGGGCTTGGGAATACTCCAACCCGCAGACAGAAAGGTGGATGCAATGACCCTTTCTATTTTTTTTCTTCTAGAAGCTGAGTGAGCAAAGCTTCAATAAGGGGAAGCCCTTCGGAGTTTGTGGGAATAGGGGAAAATTTCCATGGCTGGGAGTTAACTACTTCGGGGGTATAGGGGGAATGATCACCTATGGTTATAGGGAGGGCTTGCAGAATTTGATCATGCAGTTTAAATTTTTTAATATCTGAGACACCTAGCAGATTTTTTGATCCCAACAAGGCTTTTATTTTTCTTAGGTATTTTCCGTGGGCAATTTTAACCCCAACCACGGGTTTTTCTTGTACTGCATTGAGACTTTGAACAAACATAAAGGAGCCAGTAGGACAGTGGGGAACGTTGGGCTCAATAACGCTAATTTGAGCTCCAGTGTCTAATAAAAAGGAAGTGGGGGTGTCACCATTAACTAACAGGGTGGCGTATGGGCGTTCATCGGTGGGATCTTTAATTTGGGCCGGGCAGCATCCGGCCCCTATTTGTTTTTTGTCCTAACATAGTCTTCCCAATTTTTCCAGCCTAGCTGTTCGGCTACATTTTGCTGCTCTTGGTTTGACATTTTATGCAGGGCTTCTTTGGGCATCCCTTTGTTAAGAAGGAAGCCGAATAGTGCTCGTTCAGCTTTAGTTTGCTCAGGATATTTTTGGGGATTAAACTGACTTTTTGGAGGGTTTTTTGGTGGTGAATCAACTGGGAGAACAACAGGCGGGGGTGGCAGTAACAACTTAATTTTACTAACCACTTCAAATAACGTTAAGATGGGTCTGCGAACGGCCGCATGCAAGTGCAGCATGGCACTGGTATCAGCTCCAGGGGCAGCTTCTAATGCCAAATTAACCGCCTCTGCTGAGACAGGAATTTGGATGGGATCAGTAACGTGTATAAAGGGTGTGGCCACCAATTGCTGTTGAACAGTTAAATTAAGTGGATTTTGTAGTGGATCCCACAGGGCTATGGAAGCTCCTGCGATTGCCCATATTAGATCGTGTGGAGTAACTAAAGTTCCCGGAGGGATATATAATCCTTTAAAAACTGCCTTTCATTGCTAAAATGGCAGCAGCCAGGGTGGTAAGTGGCCAAATGCGATTATTTAATAAAGCGTGACCCAGGAAGCCTCGTGCCCAATTGGCCTTTTTGGCTAAGGTGCCGGCCTCCTCGCGCCACCAATTCTGCTCCGTGTTCTAAGGCTAGCTGCCCGACCCAAACCATAGGTGCCTCATCGGTTTTTCGTTGAGTTTCCTTTAAAAACTCTTGAAGTTCGACCTTAGTACATGTTTGCAGTTCAGTAACCTGCGTGGTGTTGCCTGTTTGTGTGTCTATTTTAGTTTTAGTTATTGCAATAGGCAAAGCTTCTGCTACGGTTTCAGATTCTGCAAATTCTGGGGCTATTGGCAGAGCTGGATACAGAGGAGTTTTAGGAGCTTCATATGGGGGTGGCAAAATTTTCCAAGAGGGACTTGGGGGGTGGGCAGTGATGGGCTCTACCTTTTCTGTCTTCTTCTCATTATTACCTTTAGGAGAGCATGGGGCTGCCTGTTTAGCTGCAAACATTGTGCCTCCATGGAGGACGAAATGCAGATCGAGGGCCTTGCATATCATGCTAAACAGGACAGTGGAAACATCCTCAGATTTATATTCATCGGGTCGCAATTTTTTGGTTTTCTTAATCAAATTTAATTCTTTTATCATTTGGCATAATAATTTATGTGCCGGATCAGCAGGTATTAGCCGAGGTGGGGGAATTAATTTGGAAATGGTGCCTCCAGATTTTCTAACAATGCAGCTACATTCTCTCCAAAGTTGAGAGGGATCTGCAGCACCGAGGTTTTCCACAGTCTCCGTGCACTGAGGCTGCAGGGAACAATTGGCTGGCTGACACCTAAAGCTCGGGTGGCACCGAAGGAGGAATCCCAGATCTGCCAGGGCTAATGGTACAGTATAACCTTTTAGAGTTTTGCCCGAGCCAAGAGAACAGATCCATTCTATTTTTGGATTAGTCGAATTTTGGCTAGTAAGAAGGTGAAACTGCAAATGTTGAAACTGTTCAGTTTCATTATCTGTGTGATCTGCAGTATGCCACGGGCATGGCCCAACCTCCGTGCATCCTGTTCGTGATGCCATGTAGATTGCCACGTCCTTTTAGGGGCGAAAGAAAAATGCAGACCTGTTATTTACCAGGCTGCACGTGGCAAAAGACTGTATAAGTAAGGGATGCAAGGAGGGTATGGGTCACGATGCAAACTGCAGGCACGCACACAACTAAATTAATTAATTAAAAGTTTTATTGGGGATAGTTACAAGGGGTAGGGGAGCAGCGTATGATTAGCTAATAGGGTTAATGGAACTTAAAACATACAATGGCTAAAGTATTTACTATTAAACAATATTTATAAACAAAGATGCAGTAAACAATATTTATAAACACAGATGCAGCATTTAATAATAACCAATACTTACGAATACAAACCAACTCATAACGACCGGCAAACGTAGAAACTCTGCTTAAAACACGTGAGCTGAGAGAGGCTTTGAGGTGATCAGGCTCGGTTACGGGTATGCACAAGGTACACAGGATTCGTTTTTCTTTCTCCTCTTCTGCCTGCACATGGCAGACCAGCCTAAAATACCCACTATGACATCATAGAAGTGTCATAGGGGACGGGGCCCAAAAACTGTATGTGTTCGTTTCTGATTGGTACAAGCAAAGTTTACACCAAGTAGGGGAGCAGGTGCCTGAAAGTCTGGCTTCACCCCCAAAAGGTAAGGAAATGCGTATAGTTCAGAATGCGTTTAACACTGAATGACAAAGGAAGAGGCCAGGGCAATATCGGTATGGGCAAGTTTTTAGGATGCAGACAGGAACTTATCTTAACAGTGTGTAGTTGCTGGAATGTTTTAAATTGTATTCTTTTTGGATAAGGCTGTTTATTCATTTTTCTTTTAAGCAATTCACCCTATATATTGTCAACTTGATGCAGAGCCTATTTTTAATGTCTTTTTCATTCTTTTTTATATAAAGCTTTCTTTTTAAGACCTGTTGGAGTTTTTCTTTAGTGGGGACTCCAGGGAATTGAGTCTGCAGCTCACCAGGGAATTGGTGGGAGGAAGAAGTCAGGGGGAAAATCTCTTTGTGTTAGATTTACTAAGCCTGACTTTGCATACCCTCTGGGTGAGGAGGGAAGAGAGATTAGCTCTCTCGGTACTTGTGTTTCCAGGACTGGAAACAGGGAGGGTGGAATCCCTCTGTTTAGATTCACGGAGCTTGCTTCTGTATATCTCTCCAGGAACTCAGGGAGGGACCACCTGGAGGGGAGGAGAGGGAAGGGAAATGGTTTATTCCCCTTTGTTGTGAGACTCAAGGAATCTGAGTCTTGGGGTCCCCCAGGGAAGGTTTTGGGGAGACCACAGTGAGCTAGGCACTGTATAATTCTTAGCTGGTGGCAGCGATACCAGGTCCAAGCTGGTAACTAAGCTTGGAGGTTTTCATGCTAACACCCATATTTTGGACGCTAAGGTCCAGATCTGGGAAGAAATGTTATGACAACAAGTCACAACCTGGCTGCCTTTTGGTATCGGGTCTTGGGTGTTTGCTCTGAGAATCCGAGTGGAATTGGGTCATGCTGGCAAGATAGTTGGGTGGAACATCTCATCTAAGAAAGCCATTGCATGGCCACTGGAGCTTTAGCTTTGGCATGAGCTTTGAGCATCAATGTATAGCCAACTTTGTTCATTTCCTCCAGTAGAAACTGAGGTGCCTGTGGGCAGTGGTGGATTAACAAATTTGGCTCCCCGAGGCCCTCAAAAAATTGCCACCGCCCCCCAAACTCACCTCTGCTCCCCCGCGGCAAGCCTGGAAAGTAGGGGGAGAAGGTGGGTTGTGGCGCACTCGGGGGATGGCAGCAATGGAGTAAAGATGAGCTGGGGAAGAGAGCAGTTCCCTGCCCCTCCCCCACGCCCCCTGGCCCCAGCTCACCTTTGCTCCGCCTCCTCCGATTGCGCCACTACTCGCTTCTCCCCTCCTCCCTCCCAGTGCTTTTGCGCAGCGAGCCTGGGAGGGAGCGGGAAGAAGGGGAGTTGAGGCATGCTCAGGGGATGGCAGCGGTGGAGTGGAGGTGAGCTGGGGCAGGGAGCGGTTCCTGGCCCCCCCGGGTTACTCCTCACGCCCGCGGGCCCCAGCTCACCTCTACTCTGCCTCTTCCAAGCGTGCCGCTACTCACTTCTCCCTCCCTCCCAGCGCTTTTGAGCAGCAAGCCTGAGAGGGAGGTGGAAGGAGGGAAGCACAGTGCGCCTGGGGGAGGAAGCAGGTCGGGGATTTGAGGAAAGGGCAGAGTTAGGGAGGGGTTGCGAGCAAATTTGCTGCCCCTGCAAATTTGCCACCCTAGGCCTAGGCCTTGTTGGCCTAGGCGATAATATGCCGCTGCCTGTGGGGTTAGGTGGCAGCTCAGCAGTGGTTTTGAAAATGTCAGTGGTGCATAACAAGGCTTTTAGGTGCCTACATATTTTTGTGTCCTGGCCTTAAGTGACCCCTAGAAAGGAGGCAATCTCACTCCTTCAGAGTTACCCACTCTTGGCACACATCCAGTGATCCAATTATGGGCTCTTCCTTCCATTCCTGAAATCCATTAACTTGTTGCTGTGCCAACCGGGGGCCTCACCCCAAGGACCCTTGCCCCCCTAATCAAAGTTCTCCTAGTCCAGTTCAGTACCAGTCTGCCTGTCTCCAACTTCTTCTCATTTCATAACCCATCAGGCTGGACTTTGGTTCCCTGTCACCTTTGCTGAGCAACTAACACCACCAGCTTCTGCACAGCATCTCCTAGTGTTAGATTCTTCTCCCAGTCACCCTGTTGCCTGAGGAATTAAAGGAGTGGGGCAGGCATGAAAGTTTTTGGGACATCCCTCTCACAGGAAATGGATCCAGGTAAGTCATGGAGCCCAGCCAGATGTCTATAGAGTGAGTGAAAGGCCAGAACTAAGTAATCTTCCCTCTGTCTCTCTGGCTTCATGGATGAGGAATAGGACATGGGAAGGGAGAGCACCCAAGTCTAAGGAGACTTAGCTAATGGGACTCTTTCTCTCCTGTTCTCTCAGACTTTGGTAGAAGGCAGAAGAACCAGCAACTCGGCAGCAAGGAGCTGATTAGTCATCTCCTTCTTTGCCTGGGGTTTGTAGGCCAAGCAGAGTCAGAGGTCACTGGTCAGCATGGGGTTGGCTGCTGCTGGCTGGCTCCTGGACAGATATTTGACTGTATCCTGCCCATATTTGTGGGATTGGGCAAATACATTATTCATTTTGGCCAACCTGATTGAGGGCCCGTGGACAATTTCTTTCTCGCGTGTGTTCTCCGGTGTTTCGTGAGACCCGTGCTAGATCTGAAGCTTTTCCCACACTCGAGGCATTTATAAGGTTTCTCTCCTGTGTGGAGTCTCCGATGGATAGTGAGAGTTGAGCTGGCCCGAAAGCATTTCCCACACTCAAAGCATTTATAGGGTTTCTCTCCCGTATGGATTCTCTGATGTCTAATGAGGGTCCTGCTGTCTCTGAAGCTTCTTCCGCAGTTGGGGCATACAGGAGCTTTATGTCCCATGTGGGTTCTCTGATGGGCAACAAGGGCTGAATGAACAGTGTAGCTTTTCCTACACTCAGGGCTTTCATGGGCTTTCACTGACATGTGTTGCTTTTGATGCTTTTGGAGTGATTCATTTGTGATGAAGGTTTCCACACTGTCAGGGCATTGGTGGACTCTCTCCCCACTGTGGATTTTGCGATGCTTATTGAGGGACTTGTTTGCAATAAAGGCTTTCTCACAGTCAGGGCATTTATAGGGTCTCTCCCCTGTGTGCATTCTCCGATGGCTAATGAGGCTTGAGTTGGAGATGAAGCCTTTCCCGCAGTCGGGACACCTATAGGGTCTCTCTCCTGTGTGAGTTCTCCGGTGTCTAAGGAGGGACGAGCTACTACAGAAGCTTTTCTCACACTCGATACATACATGTTTTCTCTGTGCCATCTGTATTCCTTGCTGGCTCTTAATGTTGAGGTTTTTGTGACCTTCTCCACTGTGAGTGGATTGAACCCATCTCTTCTCTGAGTGGTTTCCTTGTGGCCTCTCTGGTCTGTCCTGACTCTCACAGGCTAGAGAGACATCCCCTTCTGATCTTCCTGATGATATCTCACCACCTTCCCATTGAGGATCCTCTTCCTCCTTCTCACTCACCATCCCATCACCTGGCGGGACAGGGAGAATCCAGACAGAAGTCATTCCCTGTGCTGAGGGGAAGGGAGGAAAGGGAACCTTAGAGAGGGGGAGGGATAGCTCAGTGGTTTGAGCATTGGCCTGCTGAACCCAGGGTGGTGAGTTCAATCTTTGAGGGGGCTACTTGGGGATCTGGAGCAAAAATCAGTACTTGGGCCTGGCAGGGGGCTGGACTCAATAACCTTTTGAGGTCCCTTCCAGTTCTAGGAGATAGGTATATCTCCTATTATTAAACAAAATAACCCCTGGGAAGATTGAAAAATGAGGAGCCAATTTTCCCCACCCTCAACTTTTTCACCAGAGGAGAGAGAAGAAGAGACCAATTCTGCCTTCACATCCCATCTGAATACTCAGGTGGAGGGAACTACAGCCAAGTCTCAGTCAGGAGGGGTGGGAAGCCAAGAGTGACTCTTCCATGAGGATATGGTATCTGATGGGCACAAGCCTGACCTGAGTGAGATGAGGAAGAAGTGGAGGTGCTCATGGGGCCTTTGTCGTAATCCCACCATTTCCCTTTCCTCAGCCATTGTTTCAGAATGGGTCTAACAGGTTCTTCTTCTGAGCTTTCCTCGGAGCTCTGGATATCTGGGATCCAGGCCTCTTCCCCTCGTTCTAGCCGAGCAAGCAACTCAGGTTGATAAATTGGAGATCCTGCTTGGGGGAAAGAAACAGGTGACAACAGCATGACCCATAGATTTGCAGAGTGTTTGATACAGAGAATGTGCCATGGTTTTTTCAGACCTAACCTCTTCTTTAAAAAAATAAAATCCTCTGGCCACCCACCTGGCTGCTCAAAGCCACAGGACTCTCTGCTAAGGGTGGGAATTTAACTCTTTACATCTCTGCTGGGAATGCACACAGCCAGAGGCCCATCATCAAAGGGGTTCCTAAGTTACATAGTAAACAGCTCTGTTTCCCTGGATCTGCTCCTTAAAAGCAGAGAGGGACCCAGTGACTGTGAGAGAATAGTAAGGAGGCTCAGGGCCAGTGGACGCAGTCCTTGCCCTGAAAATTTTGCAATCTAGTTTAAGACAGGGATCAATGAGTGAGTGTAACAAACAACAAGGGAAAGGAGAGGCTGGGGGAGGGTAACAATGATTAGAACAGGCAGTGACCCACCCTAGCAACACCCACGGCCTAAATGAAAATGGTTATGTTTTTACACAAAACCAACCTCTGTGCATTTCTGCCTCTCTCTCTGTTTAGGAGCAAAATATGTAGGTTATACTGGCAGGATGGGGGACTGTATCATGGGAAGCAGTGATTTTGAAAAGGACTTAGGAGTCACAGCAGATAATCAGCTGAGTATGATCTCCCAATACAATGCTATGGCTAAAAGGGTTAACGTGATCCTTGGATGTATAAACAGACGGATATCAAGGAGGATGGGGGATGTATACAGCATTGATGCAACCATTACTGGACACTGTGTTCAGTTCTGGCATCCACCCTTCTGAAAAAATTAGAAAGGATTCAGAAAAGAGCCATGAGAATGAGTCAAGGTCTGGAAAACCTCTCACACTGAGAGAATTAAGAAGCTCAAATTATTTATTTTATCCAAGAGAAGGTTAAGGGGTGACTTGGTCATGGCCTAAAAGCACCAACAGAAAGAGGAAATTTCTGATAGTTTTCAATCTAGCAAACAAAGGCAGAACAAGATCCAATGGCTGGAAGCTGCGCTAGAGAAATATGTACTAGAAATAAGATACAATTTTTTTTTAACAGCGAGAATGATTAACCATTGGAACAACTGGCCAAGAGATGAGGCAGATTCTCCATTTTCTAGAGTCTTTAGATCCAGATGGGATGTCTCTTTAAAAATGATTTGCTCCAGCCCAATCAGTAGTTATGGACTTAACTGGATGAAATTCTCTGGCCTGTATTATGCAGGAGGTCAGACTAGATGATCATAGTGATCCCTGTGGTCTTAATATCCATGAAAATATGTGTTCTTTCTTAACTTCAGCCTATTTTTATTATTTTGATAGTAAAATCTCAGACTCTGATTCCTTGGGAAAAATACAATGGAAATTCCTCAGGAAAATAAAAATTGGACCATGTCACTCAAAGGTCTAAGTCTAAAATTAACCTGTTCAGGAAAGATGGAAGAGCTGAACAAAGATACCCAGAGTCAGTTACGGCTGCAGGGAAAAGAGGAAGGTAGCAAAAAAGAAGAATGAACTAATGTACCAAGCGAGGCTTTAGGAGAATAATGTGAGATTTTACAAAGCTACCAGGGCAAAAAGGAGCATTGGAAAAGGCAGATCCATTAACACATGAAGGATAAGGAAATGAATGATGACTCATAGATGACCAGGGACTAAACTACTTTATCAAGGTCATCTCCAGCAAGTAAGAAAAGGAAATGCTAGTTGTGGACCCATAGTTAAGATTGACATTAAGGCCAATTTTGTACTTAAAGCAGGATTCAGTCTCACTGTTATGTCTGAAGAGCACAGTGTATCCTACTCAAAACTGCAGCACTTATGTTTTGAACATGGAATCATTTTCTTGAGAATTTGCTAGTAAGTCCATTCATTAGTTCACAAGTTAAATTTAATTAAATAATGGGTCATTTAAGAAATTTTACCATTTGGTGTCTCACTTTTTTGATTTCAAGTGATCTTAGTAACATCATAATGCAGACTCTTTAAACTTCCCTTATAGTTAAAACTCACTGGCACCTTCTACATAAGTTAAATTTTAAGGGCTTTTTTTGTGTGTGTGTTTGTTTGTTTGTAAGATTCATGGTCATTTATTGCTGTCATTGTTCATAAATGAAAATTTCTCCTCCAACAGAATAATTTTCAGAGAGTTCCGTGAAGCCCTGCTCTATTTCAAAATGGCTGCCATCTCCTTTTGTTCTCACTGGGACTAAGACAGCAGTTCTCAAACTTCATTGCACCATGACCCACTTCAGAGAACAGAAAGGCTACATGACCTCAGGAGGCGGGGACTGAAGCCTAAGCCCACCTGAGCCTTGCCACCCTGGGCAGGAGGGCCAAAGCCAGAGCCCCACCTCCCCAAGCAGGAAACCAAAGTTGATGGCCATGGGCTTCAGCCCTAGGTGGGCAGGGCCTGTAATCTGAGCCCCACCACCTAGGGCTGAAGCCCTTGGGCTTCGGCTTTGGCCCCCTGCTTGAGGAGGTGGGGCTCTGGTTTTGGCCCTCCGCCCAGGGTGGCAAGGCTGAGGTGGGCTCAGACTTCAGTTTAGCCCCAGACCCCAGCAAGTCTAACAGCAGCCCTGGCAACCCCATTAAAACACAATTTCAACCCATTTTGGGATCCTGATCCACAGTTTGAGAACTGCTGTCCACAGGCTGCCCTTAGCAAAGATGGCCACAGTCTCCATTCATTACTACTCTCTGACTCCGGACAACCTATGATGTGTCTACACTGCAATAAAAAACCTGTGGCACTGAGTCTCAGAGCTTAGGCTCCAGCCCAAGCCTGAATCTCTACATTGCAATTATATAGCCCCAAAGCCCCAGCCTGAGTCAGCTGACTGGGGCCAGCCGTAGCCATGCTGCAGGTCTTTGACAGCAGTGTAGACATACTCATAAAGGGCAGCTTAGCTGAATTCCACCTTGAGAACAATGAGAAAGGGCAGCTATTTTGAAAGAAGATAATTTTGTGTGAGTTTCTCTGAAAAAGAAGATTTTACAGGCTCTGTAGAAGGATAAAACTTTCTATCATGATAAATAAGAGCAAACAGTGACCCTTAGTCCTAAATCTTTATTTTCAAAAGTCGCACATTGCACCAGACTGATTTAACCAGGGTTTAAAGTGCACTGGTTCCAAATGGGTCAGACATATTTTAGTACTGCATTGGGGAGAGAAACCTCTCTTATTGGCTGACTTCCCTACTGCCCCACCTCCTGGAGATGGGCAGCTAATCAGGGCTGCTGCAGGAAGCAGGTAGAGCTTTCCTTCCTCCCCTCAGGAACCAGCACTGTTCTCACAGTAGCTCAGGGTGGCTCTGCTCCCTTGTCCCCCACCATGGGCAACACAACAACTCCTCTGCTTCTCCCCTCCCTCCCTGCAACACCTGGCTTGGAAGCAGGGATGGTGTGGGGGACCTTAGTGCAGCCCCCCCACAGCCTGGGACAGGGCTTGACGAGCCCCTGGAGCTGCAGGAGGGGCAGAGTTAGTACTGGGGGAGAGGGGCAGAAGAGATGTGGGAGCAGAACAGATAGGGGCTGGAGGCCAGAATTAATGGCAGGGTCTGAGGATAGATAGATATGGGGGTGATCGTAGACCTTCATTTCAGGTAGAAGGGGGAAACTTGTGGGGGGGTTGTGTGTGCGCATGTGTGTATATGCACTCATGCACTGGAAAATGTGAGGTGGAGGAGGGAGGAAGTGTGTGCAAGGAGTTGCAGAGAGGCCTGGGGAAGTTAGGGGTGTTTTCAGGGTACTGGGGGATTTGGGGAGCATGTGCACTCTGGGAAACTGGGATGCAAAGCACCTGTCAACCCAGTTGGACGGTACGCTCTGCTTGCTTTGTGCTGCTCCGGAGTAGTGTCAAGGAGCCACAGCCTACAGCTGAATCTGGACAGCGCTGCCAAGCGTTGCTCATCTTGCGTGGCACCCAGGCATGTTGCCACGCTTGTCTGCAGTCCCTATACCCAGCTGAGGCATCACATTCAACAGGGTTGCAGGAATGGGCTGCAATTTTGCCTCATGGCTGTTAGAGGCTCCAGGGGAACCTGCTGAGTGGGCAGCCATGTGGCTTCCATCTCACTGTTTCCCTGCCCATACCCAGTAGTGGGGAGCAGTAAGGAGTGGCAGCAGAGAAAGCAGGTCTCAGGGGCCCCCACCCAGCGAGCAGCCAGCTCCCCATGAACATTCCCAGCCAACTGCTCCCACACCCAGCCATTGACCATCCCTGCTAGCTGCCTCCATCTACCCCTGAAGCTCCTGAGCTACTCCTATCTTCCCCACTTGATTTGTATGCAAATCTACCTACCCTTGACAACACCCAGCTGACCCAGACACCCCCACAAAGCCAGCTGTCCCCAAATCTCTACCCCCCCAGGCACTGAGCTGCCCCATCTCTGCCCACTACTAGACACCCCAAAAGCCCACCTGCCCTGGCTTCCCCCTCTACACACAGACAGCCCCCACCTACTCCCCAGACACCTTCAGCGCCCGCCCACTTGCCAAGTTTTGTGCAACTTCATGTCCTATCCCTTCATTATTTGGAGCAAGGTGTATTGACCTCAAGCCTTGGGTGACAGGGGATGGCTCACTTGATGATTACCTGTTCTGTTCATTCCCTCTGGGGCACCTGGCATTGGCCACTGTTGGAAGACAGGATACTGGGCTAGATGGACCTTTGGGCTGACCCAGTATGGCCGTTCTTATGTTCTTAAGCTGAAGCTTAATGGTCTAATTTGCATAAAATATCACACATGGAGTTGTACAAACTTGGCAGCTATGTCTAGCTCTAAATGTTTTAATAAAAATAAAAGATTTGCTGTTGATCCCATATTTCTTCAAGTGATGAGAAATAGCCCATGGTAACATTCTCTTTGGGCTTTTTGCTTACTGTTCATGCATACCATTTTTAATTTAAATAAACAAATACATGTTTTGCTTGGGAATTTCTATGTTAAGAACTGGGATAGAAATTGAGATTACACATCAATAATGTAGGGTAATTATACATTACATGGAGACTGTAATGATCTCAAATCAAGTATTATAAAACCAGGAAATTCAGAGTTAAATAACTTAAACAAACCCAACAACAATCCGAACATGTTAAGGTATGAAATAGCTAATGGAATGTCGGGAATCATAAAGAAAGGCATTGATAATAAGACAGAAAATATCATATTGCCTGTATATAATTTCACAGCACACCCACATCTTGATTACTTCATGCAGATGTGGTTGCCCAATCTCAAAAAAGATATATTGAACTTGGAAAAGGATCAGAAAAGGGCAATAAAAATTAGTAGGGTTATGGAACAGCTTCCATATGATTAGAGATTACTAAGATTGGGACTTTTAAGCTTGGAAAAGAGACAACTAAGGGGGGATATGATAGAGGTCTATAAAATCATGACTGATGTGGAGAAAGTAAATAAGGAAGTGTTATTTACTCCTTCTCATAACACAAGAACTAGGGGTCATCAAATGAAATTAATAAGCAACAGGTTTAAAACAAACAAAAGGAAGTATTTCTTTACACAATGCACAGTCAACCTGTGGAACTCCTTGCCAGAGGATGTTGTGAAGGCCAAGACTATAACAGGGTTCAAAAAAGAACTAGATAAGTTCCTGGAGGATAGGTCTCACCAATGTCTATTAGCCAGGATGGGCAGGGATGGTGTCCCTAGCCTCTGTTTGCCAGAAACTGGGAATGGGTGACAGGGGATGGATCACTTGATGATTACCTGTTCTATTCATTCCCTCTGGGGCACCTGGCATTGGTCATGGTTGGAAGACAGGATACTGGGCTACATGGACCGTTGGTCTGACCCAGTGTGGCCGTCCTTATGAACACAAACCACCTTAACTCATCTCTGTGATGATGCCATGAGGGGAAGGAGGAGGAAAATCAAATGTGTCTTTAAAAATCAATTGAATCTGATTTGGGACAACAAACCTTAAAATGCTTTAAGTGTGACCTAGTGGGTAGAGCACTATCCTGTCATGCTCAAGATAGAGCTCTGCTGCTGGGTGATTGTGGCCAATTCACATCATGGCTCTGTGCCTCAGTTTCCCCACCTGTGCAGTGGGGATAATGATACTGCCCTCCTTTGTAAAGCCTTTTGTGTGTTACTGATGAATAGAGGTATGGTTATCGTGTGGTCTCACTGCAGGGCGGAGTTAAAGCCATCTAGGTGTCCTAATTGTGCATTTCCAGAGCTTGAAGCATTTATAATTCTTTTGAGTGTCACACTAATTCTGAACTTCCTGGGCTTGTAACACTCGGCTCTGGGAGAATTACAGCATCTCACCCTAAATTACTGGTCTGTCCTCTCAAACTTAGCTCCTAGGTTTTGTATTGGAATAGGAAGGGAGTGTGCACAGTTACCTGGAGAAATCTGCCAGTGCACTCGTGGGAGCAGGAACGGTCTACGCAGGGTAGGGGCGGGAGCCCCATCACTCAGAATCTTTGAAACAAGGACTGGCCAAAGCACTAGAAAATGCACCACAGGGAACAACCCTGCCTTGGCTCAGGGAGATGGATGGGACAGGGATTTTCTTTCCTACCCCTTATTTATCGCATGGGAGTGAGTGAGCAGGAGATGGTCTATATTAAGAACCGCCATACTAAGTCAGACCAAGGCTCCATCTAGCCCAGTACCCTGTCTACTGACAGTGGCCAATGCCAGATGCCCCAGAGGGAATGAACAGAACAGGGGCATCATAGGTGATCTGCACCGTGTCATAGAATACGAGCGTTGAAGGAATCTCAGGAGGTCATCGAATCCAACCCCCTGCTAAAAGCAGGGCTAAACCCCAGATGGATTTTTACCCTAGCTCCCTAAATTGCCTACTCAAGGATTGAACTCATAACCCTAGGTTTAACAGGCCAACGCACAAACCACTGAACTATCTGGCAAACATGAGTTTTGGACATATCTGATCCCTCTGGTATCTACTGCACCAGTAGAACACCCAGGGCCCTTCGGAGACCCCCGCCAGTTCTCCTAACCAAGTGGCGAGGAATCCTTACCCATTGTGAGCACTGTCCTGCAATGCTTTGGCGTGGCATCCCTGAAGAGGGCTTTCTGAGCAGGGTCCAGCACAGCCCACTGCTCCTCCGTGGCACAGACAGTCACCTCCTCGAAAGCCTCAGGCACCTGTAACAGCATCCTCCACTCAGGACCATCCCCCACAGCAGTATGCCCCCAGCTCAGTCATGGGCAGGGCATGAGAACAGCCTCACCCGCAGGCACAGGGTGCAGGAATTCTCTCACACATACAAACCCACCAGCAGCTCCCTGAAAATCCCCACCTGAGCTGGCTCCATCGCAGCCATTTCCCTGGCCTGTTCATTGGGAGGATGGGACGATCTGGAGTGAAACGTGGTCCTTATCCCTCTGCCTATCAGGGCAAGAAAGGTGATGGAGGTGGTTTCAGAAGACTTTGGTCCACTTCACACCCCGATTCCCCCCGCCGCAGAGAGACTCGTTCTAAACTTTGTGATGCTGGGAAAAGCCTGGGGCACTTTATTCCAGTGCAGACCCGGCTCCTCCCACGGGGACCAAACCGCCCAGACACTGGTATCCCCCTCCCAGGCACAGAGCCTCTTAGCCAAGTGCAGAACCAAAGGAGCCGCTCTGGGGGATCCCCCTGACACTGTCCCCAGGGCAGCGCATCCCCCCAGCAGCGCGGGCACCAGGCAGAGGCAGGAACTGGCTTTTCCTCTCCCTGCTCCTCCCCTTCTCCCCAGGAAAGTCAATGTGCCCCGGGGTGCTGCAGGGAATGGGGCTGGGCAGGGCTGGGAGCCGGGACCTCCCCCCCACTGATCGCTCCTGCTGCCCCTGCCAGGCTCTCACCGTCTCCCTCCTGCCCCCTCCCCTCGGGCTGGGAGACTCGGTCCCTGGCCCGACCCGGGACGTTCGCTCCCCAGAGCTGGCTCGGCTCCTGCAGGCGCTCAGGGGAGCAGAGCCGGAGAGGGTGAGGCAGCAGCTCTGGGACTTGCAGACCCCCTCCCCCCGGGAGCAGAGCTCGGGCGAGGGGCGGCCGGTGGTGCAGTCACTTTCCTGCCCGGCCCCAGCCCTTCCCCGGGTCTCTCCCTTCACCTGCAGGCTCCGGCTCAGGCGCTGGTGTCGGCAGAGCCTGGGGCTGCTCCAGGGGCTGGGTCCAGTCACCGCAGAAAGTTCTCATCTCCCAGCGCAGACCCCACTGGGGGAGCAGCAGCTGCACATCAGGCTCCCAGATCACAATGGAGGCAGCAGCAGCAGCAGCAGCAACAGCAACAGCAGCATCTCACCCAGGAATCCCAGAGACCCCACCTCCCCCCCATGCATGAACAAATACAGACAGAGAACATGCAAGTTGCCCTCCCTTAGCAATAGCCACAGTCCTCCCGGTGCCCCCGCCCATCATTGTGCTCCCAGCAGGTGTGGGTGGGGCCCCCACCCGTCCACTCTCCGGAAAGTGTTGGTGGGAGGAACCCACCTTGCACATCCACCTCTAGGCAAGGTGGTTTTGTGGCTGGGTCATCAGGGTGGACGCTGGGGGAGGTGCCAGAGGTTGGAAAGGGGAAAGCAGCTGAGGAGTTGCCAGTTCTGGGGATTTTATTGAAAAACTCATGATATTTGGGTTTCTTTAAAATTTTCTCGTCGTCCTGTGAACACCAGCATCTGCCTTGCAGATTCTCCCTCAGCCAAAGCGGTCCCCATCTCCTAGTTACTTTCTGTGGGTGTGAATCCCGGCTGCTCTCTCAGAAAATGCCTGCCATTCCCTAGGAAGCTGCCATCCAATAAATAGTTCAGCTGACTCCTGTTGTTCAGTCAATGAGTCTGAACCCAGCCTGTTCATCAGTGAAGACAACAGCCTGTCTATGGCTAGGGGTCGGCACAGGGAACCATGAGACAGGGAATGTGGGGGAGCAGGAGGAAACTGAGTGCAGGAGTACAGATGGGAGAGAAAAAAGATGAGGAGAAAGAGTGTGTGAAGGAAAGAGAAGGGATAATATGTGGACAAGAGGTCGGGGAAGTGGAGAGGGAGAATGTGAGTGGAGGAGATGTGGGGGCGGGTAGGGTGCCATACAGGAAAGGGAGGAATGACATAACAGTGATAGCAGAGGGAGATGTTTGCTAGAAGCTGGGAATGGGCTACTTGGTGGTTATCTGGTCTGTTCATTCCCTTGGTGGCATCTGGCCTTGGCCACTGTTGGAAGACAGGATACTGGGCTAGATGGACCTTTGATTTGACCCAGTGTGGACATTTTTATGTTCTTATGAGATGGAAGGTGTAGGAAGGCAGCTCCACAACCCTTGGGGCATGGATACACTTGTGAGTTACAGCACATTAAAGCAGCCCTGTGCAGGGCTGACACTTCCACTAGGCGATCCTAGGTGGTTGCCTAGGGTGCAGGATTTGGGGGGCAATATTTTGCCACCCTCAGTGGAAATTCGGCGACGGGGGTTCCTTCTGTTCCGGGTCTTCGGCGGAAATTTAGTGATGGGTCCTTCACTCGCTCTGGGACCCACTGCTGAAGTGCCCCAAAGACGTGGAGCGGAAGGACCCTCACTGCCAAATGTTCAGAGGAGGAGCACTGCCGCCAAGGGAGGCAAAAACCCTGGTGCCATGCCTAGCCCTGTGCGCTCTAACTCAGGACATGGCCACACTGGCAAGGCAAGTAGAGCACTCTGACTCTGTGGCTGGAGCGCTCCTGGAACTCCACCTCGACGAGTGGAATAAAGTTTGATGTGCTCCCACTGGAGAGTCACAGCACCAGTGTGGATGCCCTGGTCTATTAATGCACTCTGATTGGCCTCCAGAACTGTCCCACAATGCCTGTTCTAGCTACTCTGGTCATCAGTTTGAACTCTACTGCCCTAGGTGATCAATGGTCAAACACGCCCTTTACATTCTCTGGGAATTTTGAAAATCCCCTTCCTGTTTGCTCAGCCAGGCATGGAGTGCTCTGTGCACATCTTTCCAGGTGACCAGACCTCCATGCGCTAGGTACAGTTCTGGGTTTACAATGACTCCAGTGGCTCCATGGGGCAGGGCCCATGCTCAGAAGGGACCCTGGCCTCCTCTGCTTGCAGGGCCCCCCGGAGGATTCAGGGGGCCTGGGGCAAAGCCATTTCAGGGGCCACTTCCATAAAAAAATTGCAATACTATACAATACTATATTCTCGTGGGGGCCCCTGTGGGGCCCAGCGCAAGTTGCCCCACTTGCTCCGCACCCACGGGCGGCCCTGGGAGAAATAAACCTCTGCATCTCAGCACAAACCCAGTTTTGAGAGAACTTCTTTACAAGGTATCACTGGTTCTCAGCATCAGCTAGGGCTAAAAGGCACTAAAACTCATTAAAAGCGTTGGACAAATATTTTCCATCAAAACTTTTTCTGGATCGAAAACTAGGAGTTGTTTTTAAAAAGCAGAAAAAAATCACGGACAATGTCTGCTTTCCTTCAAAATTTGTTGTGGTTTTTTTAATTGAAAAGCTGAAATTAGTCTGCCAAAACCTGAATATGGTTTGGGATTTCAGAAATCTGTGGCCAAATATTTGCTGTTTGCTGTGTTTGATTGTTTAAAAAAACAATAAAAAAAATTCTGCTTAAAAAAAATCCAAAATTTTTGAACCACTTCAGCTTGTGACCAAATGCCTGAGCCCATCCACTCAGACTTTTCCAGGTTTCTGATACTCTGCTGGCTTCCTTAACTCATATCTGTCTCCATAACTTTGGGTTCATTTAGCTTAGAACATAAGAACAGCCATACTGGGTCAAACCAAAGGTCCATCCAGCTCAGTATCCTGTCTACAGACAATGGTCAATGCCAAGTGCCCCAGAGGGAGTAAACCTAACAGGTAATGATCAAGTGATCTCTCCCCTGCCATCCATCTCCACCCTCTGACAAACAGAGGCTATGGACAGACACCATTCCTTACCCATCCTGGCTAATAGCCATTAATGGACTTCACCTCCATGCATTTATATGTTTCCTAGAGACTGGCTCCATGGGGTCCCTCACAAACTGGAGATGGTTACTGTGGGTTTGTCTTTGGTACAGCTTATGTACATACTCCACGAACTGAGCATTTGAGCTTGTTCCAGAATATGGGATCAGCCTATGTTCTGAAAACTGAAATGTTCAAAATAGCACATACATGTGAATGGACACAGGGTGCTAAAATTAAATTAACCCAGGGGTTCTCAAACTGGGGGTCAGGACCCTTCATGAGGTTATTACTCAGGGAGTCACGAGGTTATTACTGGGGGCTAGCAAGCTGTCAGCCTCCACCTCAAACCCCGCTTTGCCTCCAGCATTTATAATAGTGTTAAATATATAAAAAAGTGTTTTTAATGTATAAGGGAAGGGGGTCGCACTCAGAGGTTTGCTATGTGAAAGGGGTCACCAGTATAAAAGTTTGAGAACCACTGAATTAATCCCTCTGAAGCCTCAGAGAATGTAGGAGACGGAGCTCTCCCTTGGTAGGGTTGGGAAGGAGGTAGGTGATGTAAGATATTGCTCTCTCATGTGATCTCTCCCCCAGTGGCTAATTTTAAATGAAGCTACCCTCCCTTGACATGAATCTCCCTATGGCACTGAAATTAAATATAGACTATAATTTGGCATTTGAGAAGTGAAAGGGATGGTAACCCTAATGGAAAAGCTAACAGCTTGGCTCTTCTGCAAACCTCCAACTGCTGAATGAGCTTTAGGGTAGGGAAGGCTGTGCTTCTCAAATAGCCTGGCCTTGCCCCCTATCTGACCCCCATCCAATTCCTGCCCCCGACTGCCCACCCCCCTCAGAATCCCCGACCCATCAGGTTCCTTGTCTCCTCACCGTCCCTCAGAGACCCCATCCCCCCACCCCCTTGGGACTCCACCCCTGCTCACTGTCACCTGACTGCCCTGACCCCTATCCACTTCCCATCCGCTGAGTCCTGACAGACCCCCGGAATGCCCATGATCCAACCCCCTGACTGCCCCCTCCCTGTGCCCAGACTATCCTCAGAACTTCCTGCCCCTTAGCCAGCCCCACTGGTCGCTGCCCCGGCCCCTTTCCCCCTGCTCCCCCTCACCTGTAGCCTCCAGGACTGTCCCTTGACAGCTGCAGCGTGGCTCCGGCAGGGCCCCTGAGCTCCGCCCCGCTTAGGCCGCGTGGTAAGGGGGCGGGGCTGCTAGCTCCAGGCCTAGTGGAGGGAGCTCAGGCCCCGCTGGAGCTCGCAGCCCTGCCCCCTTACCACGCGGCTCTGAGCAGGGCGGAGTTCAGGCTGCACCAGAGCCACGATGCAGCTGTTCGGGGATGCTGCTGGATGCGTAGAGGCTCCAGGAGAGGGACAGAGGCAGGGTCGGCCGGGACCGGGGAGGGAGCCTTAGCCATTCTCTTGGGGGCTTCTGTGGACCCCAGGGCCTGGGGCAAATTGCCACACTTGCCCCCGCCTCTGGGCGGCCCTGTCAGCTTGCACTGTGCCCCGAGACCCCGCTGACTCCCCCCACCCACCATTTGCTTCTCCCGGCCTGCCTGCTGGCTGGCCGAGGGCTCCTATCTGCCACCTGGCCCCACCCCCTGCTCCTCTCAGCCCCCTGGCTGGACCCCAGTGCACCTCCAGCTCCAGGCAGTCTCTGATTCCCAACATACGTGGGGCCCTGCCTGTTTCCTGGGAGCTGAGCTGCCTGGGACTGGTTCAGCAGCCTGACCAGTCTCAGTCAGGTGTGTGCTGTGGGGGAACAGTGTGGAGGGCTTCGCAGGGCCCCTCCAGGCAAGTGTGTCTTGAGAGAGCCCGGCCGGGGCAGGTCCTGACCTGGCTGATCGCACCACTCCCGAGGGGCTGGAGCAATTCCCAGCCCTAGGACTGGCCCTGGCTGCACTGCCAGCTCAGCCTGGCAGGCACAGTCACCTCCCAGTGGGGCCTGTGAGTGCGGTCGAGAGGCAGGGCTTGGAGGAGTGGGTCTGTGGGGTGTATGGGGGGTGTGCTGGGCTGTGAAGGGGCAGGGAGGATCTATGTGTGTTGGGCACTAGGGAGTGGGGGTTCTGTGTGTGGGTGCTGGGCAGTTGTGGTGGGGCTGTGGGAAGGGGTAGTGTTGTGCAGGGCGCTGTGCATTTGTGGATGGGTCTAGGAGGTGCTGGGCATGGTGGATCTGGGGGCCTCTGGCCATAGGGAGTTGGGGGGCACTGGATGGGGGAGCTGTGTGGTGTGGTACAGGCCTGCCCCTGAGAAGGGGCACGCTGGCAGCACAAGGCCGGGCAGGCCACTATGCATCTGGCAACTGCTGGTTTGTAAAAAGTGCCCTCACATTGGGCGGACCAGGGCCGCCCCTGCCATGCTATGCCCTGCCTCTGGCTGGCCCCTTGCTCCCGGGACTGACCTCCCCGCACCATGCTCCATTGCCTCCACGGGGGCTCACAAATATGTTTGGTGCTGAGCCCACAAAAGGTAAATCCAGCCCAGGCCAGGCCATCCCCAGTATGTTCAATGGCGAGTGCTGACCTCATCAGTGTTTGGGGGAAGGAAGCTGTCCAGTCCCAGCTGCGCTCCAGACGTAGGAATTACGATTTCTTCGGGCAGATATCAAGGGACATGATGGAAAGGGGCCATGACTGGAACTCACTGCAGTGCAGGGTTAAAGTGAAAAAGCTGTGGAATGCCTATCGCAAAGCCCATGAGGCAAACTGCTGCTCCGGTGCTGCCCCCGTGACCTGCTGTTTCTACAAAGAGCTGGACGCAAACTAGGGACGACCCCACCTCCACTCCTCCCCACCACTGGACACTTCAGAGCCTAGTTCAACAAGGCAGGAGGCGGAGCAAAGAAGGAGTGAGAGTGCTGAGGTGGAGGAAGACCCCCAGGATCCCTAGGTGCATGCAGTCAGGAGCTGTTCTCAAGCCAGGAGGAAGGTAGCCAGTCACGGTGGCTGGTGCTTGGGGAAGGACAAACATATCAGAGGAGGTTCCCAGTAAGCGACTTTTATTTTTGGAAGGAAATTATTTGCTGCGGGCTCTTGGGGCAAAGAGAGTTAGGGCTGCATGCATGCCTAGATGCAGACTAGGGCATTAATGTGCTCTCTCACATCGCAGTAATCAGCCTCAGTGATCTCTTCAAAGGTCTCAGCCAGAACTTGGGCAATGTGCTTGTGCAAGTTTCTTGGGAGAGCCACTGTGGTCCTTGTCCCAGTCAGACTAACAGGTCCGCGCCACTGTGCCGTGAGAGGCGGAGGGATCATTGCTGAACACAGGCAAGCTGCATATGGGCCAGGGCGGAAGCAGCATTGTAGTAGACAGTGGGGGACAGTGTTCAGTATAGGGGTGCCCTGCAGCTGTTGGCTCTCCCCAAGGCACAGAAACTCAGAGGACAGTACAGCCCTGAAACAATGAGTCCCCCTTCCCCCTGTGCTTACTCACCATTTGGGTGCTCCTGTGGGTTATGTGCGCTTGCTTTGGGATGGGCAAATTATGCTATTGTGTAGACTGTGCTTGCCCTCCTTAAGTACAAGGGAATTACTGGTCTGTCAGGTGTGAACAATGCTGCCTCTGTTAAGTGTTGCATTTTGCCTTTACAGATGCAACCTTGAGATCTCAGCCGTCCATGTTATCACTGGCTGAGAAACTGCAAAGAATCAGAAAGAGGCTACGTAGAAGCAAAGAGGACATGCTGCATGAAGTAATGCAGCAGTCACGTAACGAGAATCTAAAAGCGCATGAGTGGAGGGAAAGTGAAAGGAAAATCCGCCAGCAGAATGCAGATCACTGGCACAAAAGTGTGGAGCTCTGGCAGCAAAGCATGGATCAGCTGATAAGCATCATGGAGCACCAAGCGGACTCGATCCAGGTGCTTGTAGCCATGCAGGCGGAGCACTACCGTGCCCACCTAGCCCCTGCAGCCCTTGCCCCAAAACTCATTCCCTTGTGCCCCATGTCACCTCCAACCCACGTTCCCCAGCATCTGGGTTCTTATTGCCACCAGTTGCCTCCAACACCTGTAGCTTCACCACCCAGCCCTGAAAACTATGACCCTTACCCACTGCCCTCAACCCCCATCACCATGCAGTATAGCCACCTGAAGTGCAGCGCTCATTGCACAGCCCTCCAGACAGGAAGGCTGAGTATGATAACGGGACATATGCAAATCTGTGATTGTACCATTCCCCACCCCATCCCCTTGCCCTTTCTGTTTCCCAAGCAGTTGTGTTTCTTTTCAATAAATGAATTTTCTTTTCAATAAATTGATTTTTTGGCTTTGAAAACATTCTTTATTATTGCATAAAGTAAAATATACCTTAGCCCAGGAAAGCAACAGACACTGCAAGTCAGCGTAGCAAACACAGATTTCTGCTAACATTGTAACCACCGCACTTCACTCCCGTGCAGAGCACCAGACATTACTGGTGGCTTTCAGCTTCAAATTGCTCCCTCAAGGCATCCCTAATCCTTGCAGCCCCACACTGGGCCCCTCTAATAGCCCTGCTCTCTGGCTGTGCAAATTCAGCCTCCAGGTGTTGAACCTCTGAGGCCCATGCCTGAGTGAAGCTTTCACCCTTCCCTTCACAAATGTCATGGAGGGTACAACACATGGATATAACTGCTGGGATGCTGTCATTGGCCAGGTCCAGCTTCCTATACAAAGAGCACCAGCGGCCCTTTAAGCAGCCAAATGCACACGCCACAGTCATTCTGCACCAGCTCAGACTGTTGTTGAACTGTTCCTTGCTGCTGTCCAGGCTCAATGTGTAGGGTTTCATGAGCCACGGCATTAAAGGGTAAGAGGGGTCTCCGAGGATCACAGTGGGCATTTCGACTTACCCTATGGTGATCTTCTGGTCTGGGAAAAAAAGTCCCGGCTTGCAGCTTCTTGAACAGACCTGTGTTACAAAAGATGCATGTGTCATGCACCTTTCCGGGCCAGCCTGTGTTAATGTCAATGAAATGCCCATGGTGATCCACAAGCACCTGTAGAACCATAGAGAAATACCCCTTCTGATTAACATACTCAGAGGCTAGGTGGACTGGTGCCAGAATTGGAATATGTGTCCCATCTATCACCCCTCCACAGTTAGGGAAACCTATTTGTGCAATGTCAGCCACAATGCTTTTAATGTCATGCACATTACCCAGAGTCATGGTTCTGCAAACTTGCATCAACACGATTCCAACGGTCAACTTCCCCACTCCAAACTGGTTAGCGACTGATTGGTAGCTGTCTGGAGTTGCCAGCTTCCAGATTGCAATAGCCACTCTCTTCTCCACCATCAGGACAGCTTTCAGTCTCATGTCCTTGTGCTGCAGGGTGGGGGCGAGCTCAGCACACAGTCCCATGAATGTGGCTTTTCTCATCTGAAAGTTCTGCAGCCACTGCTTGTCATCCCAGACTTGCATGACAATGTGATCCCACCATTCAGTGCTTGTTTCCCAAGCCCAAAAGCGGCATTCCATGGTGGTGAGCATGTCCATGAATGCCACAAGCAATCTCGTGTTGTATGCATTACTCGAGCAGGTATCATAGTCGGAGTCCTCATTGTCAGTTTGGCTCTTAAGGAGTAACTCTACTGCCAAATGTGACATGCTGACGAGACTCATCAGCACACTCCTCAGCAGTTCAGGCTCCATTCCCACAGACCGAAAGGTAAGACAGAGCACGCAGCACAAAAAGCGTTGAAAGATGGCACCAAATGTGGACCAAAGCAGAGAGATTGCTGGGATGTGAACCGATGCATCACAGGGCATTGGGACAGGATTCAGAATTCCCCACACCTCCTGCCCCCTTTCCACAAGCCACAGCAGCAGAATGGGAAGAGGTGCTCTGTGGGATAGCTGCCCATAGTGCATCACTCCCAATGCCGCTGCAAGTGCTGCAAATGTGGCCATGCCAGTGTGCTTGCAGTTGTCAGTTTGGACAGACTGCAGCACTCTCCCTACTGTGCTCTCCGAAGGCTGGTTTAACTCAAAGCGCTCTACATCTGCAAATGTAGCCTTGCCTCTGGAGTTAGGAGACGTAAGTGCCCTTTGCCCACCCTACGAGGAAGTTTACAAGTTTCCGTGTGCATTTACATTTTGCACAAGGGATGCTGTCACACCGATTGGGTGCCAGCAGCTTCACCCTGAAAGTTCGTAAATCACAAGGTACATACATACACGTAGGGCTGGTCTAGACTACGGGGGGAAATCGATCTTAGATACGCAACTTCAGCTACGTGAATAACGTAGCTGAAGTCAAATATCTAAGATCGGATTACTCACCCGTCCTCACCGTGCAGGATCGATGTCTGCGGCTCCCCCTGTCGATTCCGCAACTCCGTTGGGGTTGGTGGAGTTCCGGAATCGATATAGGTGCGCTTGGGGATCGATATATCGCGTCTAGATGAGATGTGATATATCGATCCCCGAGCAATCGATTGTAACCCGCCGATACGGCGGGTAGTGTAGATGTAGCCACACACACACAATTTACACTATCTTAAAGGCAGTTTCTTGATTTTGGGTTCTAACTCATGAATGTCAAACACTCGGGATGGTTAATACTGCAAACAGCCTATAAGGAGCCACCATCTTCCCCAAGGGAAGCTTGTCATCATGCCCCTTGGCAATAAGAGGAGGTGCTGGTGGTTTAGAGACAGCAGGCTTTGCTAAGAGGATCCCACAGCCGCACTCCCACCAAGAACAATAGGAGATAGAGGCTGCCATACAAGAGATGGCATTCTCTGGGGCAGAACATTATCTACCAACCTCTGAAGAAACCTAAACTTTCAATTATGTAGAAAAATACCCCCCAAATGAACATTAATGATAAAAAATTCTTTTCCAAAGCTACTTGTCATGGTTAAAAGGTACAAGAGCACCTGGCCCTAATGAAAAGATTCCCTGAGTTTAATCAGGGAGGGACTCCCAAGCAGAAGAGAAGCTTCTGAGATGAGGAGCTCACCAGAGGAGGAATCCTTGGAAATATTTGGCATTCAGGTAAGCCTGGTCTCAGCAAAAGGATCTCCCAAACAGTGTCTGGAAGGCTAGGCTGCCAGAACTATATACTACCCTGAAGAGCTGCAGCTGACAGATCTCCACAAGTCATTTAGGAGGACCCACACAGTCAAAATTTTTCACACCCCTGTGCATTTTTTTCACACTCCTTCCAAACTTTTCACACCCACCTGGCAAATTTTCAAACCTATTAGTGAAGATTGGTCGGGGGGGGGGAAGTACACTAAGAGGGTCGTGACATAGGTCCAGTCCCCAATCATGGGGCTGTGGGCACAGGCATGATTTCTGGTGGTAGCACCTCCTCTCAGTCAGTGCTGAGATGGGTCTATAAATCACAGCCTTCGATGCCCCCCAAAATTGCCTTGTGCATTCATTTTTATTCCTGGGGTGAGCCAGCCCCCGTGACCCATTCTGCAGCTTCCCCATGCTCACCTCTACCAATCAATCTCAATCTAGATCTCTGCTTAGTTCTAACCAGAAGTGTGAGCCAATCGATGGCACCTTGTGGGTGGTGGGACCTCCAAGTCCCAGGCCAACCAGACAGGATATCTAAGCCAGAAATCTGTCCTCTAGCACTGAGCTGTTGGTTGGCAACACCATCCTGGAAGCCCTCAAGCCCTTCAAATATGAAAGCGGACATCTTGTTCCAAGAGTACATTTTCAGAAATTGTGGAAAGACAGAGAGGAAACATGGACTCCTTCACCACCCTGGTGAGAATTATGGAATTTCTTTTAGCTCCCACAGTGCTTGGACAGCTGCAGAGAAAGCGCTACCTCAGTGACTGCTCTGAGAAAAAGGAAGGGGAGGTTGAGGAGAGCCATTTGGCGAGTTGCTGCTGAAGTTGCTGGAATCTGCCTGAGAGAACCAAGCTATCATGTTGTCTGACAAGCATGTTGAATATCTATTGTCTGTGCCCAAGGAAGGGGAGACCTCTTTGATGTTGGGGGAGGGTCTCCCTTGAACATAATGGCCTTACTGGGTCAGACTAAATGTAAGGGAACTGTTGCCCCCTTACTAACATTCAGTCGGGGTGTTTTGGTTAGCTGACTCCCAGCACTAAAAGGGGAGAGGTCGATGGGAAATCAGGACCCTGAGACTGACAGTCCCCAGGAATAATGAGAAGAGGCCAATGCTCCAAATCAGCCTGATTGACAGGGCAGGCAGGCTAATCAAGAAGACAGAAGGCCAGGGTGGGTCCTGTCCTCTGTGTGAGCTGGAATTGCCTGGGTCAGACAGAGTGGGGCCAAGCTAAGGGAAAGCAGGGGCCCAAGCTGAGCTGGAGAGCAGAGCCCTGCCAGATCCAGAGGGGCCAGAGCTGCATCCACAGAGCCAGAGACACAGCCCAGGGGGAGCAGATCCTGTGCTGAGAGAAGAGCTGCAGCCATGTAGCCAGAGGCACAGCCCAGGGAGAGCAGATCCTGTGCTGGGAGCAGAGCTGCAGCCATGGAGCCGGGTGTGGTGAGCAACTGGGGCCAGCCAAGGGCGGGACCTTGGGCAAAGGGCCCAGTGCAGAAAGACACCCCCAGCCAAGGGTCCTTGCAGGCCGGACTGGGGGGGGGTCTTAACCTTACGGGGGGCTGATGCTGGGAAGAAGGGTCCCACCACCCAAAGCCCGGAGGTGTGTGGCCACCACCATTGCAAGTGTCCAACCCGCAGCATCCCTGCAGCACAGCCAGGGCCTGAGACAGAGGCCTGGAACCTACAAAGAACAGACTGTGAACTGCCTTGATGTCCAGAGACACTCTTTGTAATGTTCCCTGCCACGGAGCAGGGTGATGTGTTTTCCTGTAATCTTTCCCATTTTTCCTTATTCTTTTTTAAAATTAATTGTTAATTAAACAATTTGTATTTGCTTTAAATTGTATGGAATAATCAGTGGGTCAGGGAGGTGCCCAGTGCAGAGAGGGTACCCCGGAGTGGGGACACCCTAGCCCCTGTCCTAGGTGACCACAGCAGAGTTGGGGGTCGAGCCCCCCAGGAATCCTGGGCCCAGCCTTGTTGGGGTTATGAGAACTCTGCCAGACAGGAAAGTGAAAGAGGAGCCCTCAAGGACAGGGAGGCCTCTGGGTAAAGGAAGTGGGAGCGAGGACTCAGATCCTTTCACAAGCCCATTTCACTGGAGTAGTGCAGAAGCCACGAAAGTTCCCCACAATAGCGGGACCATTCCCCCTCTCACATAATGGTCCATGTAGCCCAGTATCCTGTCTTCTGACAGTGGCCAATGCCAGGTGCCCCAGAGGGAATGAACAGAACAGGTAATCAGCAAGTGATACATCCCTTGTCGCCCATTCCCAGCTTCTGGCAACCAGAGGCTAGGGACACCATCCCTGCCAATAGCCATTGATGGACCGATCCTCCAGGAACTTGTCCAGTTCCTTTTTGAACCCTGTTATAGTCTTGGCCTTCCCAACATCCTCTGGCAAGGAGTTTCACAGGTTGACTGTGCATTGTGTGAAGATATATTTCCTTGTGTTTGTTTTAAATCTGCTGCCTATTACTTTCATGTGGTGCTTTGAATGACAGAGCCATGTTGCAGGTAAATAAGATATAAAATATTGAGGGGCTGAGGATGTTGGGGGCTAGGAACAGAACACAGCTGTTGAAATCTAAAATGGGTGTCTACCAGTTGTTTCTTTTCTGAAAATCTCTCAACAGCAGGATGATGCTTTTCTAGTGGCCTTTGAGAACCTACACATTGGTAGTCCTGTGCGGATGAGTTTATCTCATATCAGCTGTTTTTGCTCAAAATGAGACACGGAGCTCAAGAAGACATGCTGAATCAGAACAAACTGAAGCTCTGAATCTGTAATAGTATGGCTCATGATGGCCATTTTCCAGTGTCTGGAAAATGTTGTGTTTAACCAAGTGGTTAGTAAAACTTGTTTTCTGTTTAAATTTTTTGTTGTGAACATGACCCCTCCATACTCATATTAGCAAAAGACACCACAGCTACACAGGCAGCTCTGTTAAAGAAAATTGATTACTCTGCGAGGAGGGTGGGAGCTTTGAACCCTGTTTTTCAAGCCGCTAAAAAGCATACTAAGGCTTTGACTAGAAGGCAGGTCACAATATGGCTTTCAGACCAGGATGCTTACCCTTTAAACTAACCAGCACAACTCTGTTTTAAAAAAAATAAGGCTATTGATTCAGATGTGGATGAATAACGGTAGGCAGATTTGGTGGATATGCATCAGATCTCCAAACCCAACGGTGGTTTTAAGTTGATGTTAATGGCGATAAGACATTCTGTCTAAACATGATTGGGCCTTAGGCCTAAAAGACAATACTGGAGACATAGTATCTAAAGCCTTTGAATCTATTTTTGATGAAGGGCATATACCCCTAAAATTAGACTGATCAGGGGAAAAAAATTTTAAACAAGCAAGATAGTCAAAACAGCATAAGAATAATCATTTTGTTACTAATAGAGAAGTCAAAGCTGGGATTATGGAGTGATTAAAATCAAAGATGTGGTGGTATTTTATGATCCACACCATCTTTTGATACATCAATGTGTTATCAGAGTTTATAAAGAGTTTCAGCCAAAACTTTCACCAAACTATTTGTACCAGGCCTGTTGATGTTAACCCCTCAAATTCTCTGAAGGTGTGGAAAATGCATCTGAAGAAGTGAGATTTTTTACCCACAAAAGCTTATGCCCAAATAAATCTGTTAGTCTTTAAGGTGCCACTGGACTTCTTGTTGTTGACTAACACGGCTACCTAACTCCTTGACTAACACGGCTACCCCCTGATACTTGGCTGATGGAGAGAGTTTTAAATTAAATCACTGTTCCCCCTTTTAGAAAAGGATCTAAAACCAAAGAAGTTGTTGACAAAGGTTTTACGAATAAGCATTTACTGATGAAATACCTTCATTGTGGATGAAGCCTTAACCAACCAAACAAAAGGAAATATTTCTTCCCACAACGCGCAGTCAATGTGTGGAACTCTTTGCCAGAGGATGTTGTGAAGGCCAAGGCTATAACAGGGTTCAAAAAAGAACTAGATAGGTTCATGGAGGCAGGGCCAGCTCTACCTTTTTTGCTGCCCCAAGCAGCGAAGCAAAGAAAAAAAAAAAGCTGCCGCTGAACTGCCGCTGAGGAAGAAAAAAGAAAAAGCTGCCGTGGAAGTGCCCCCGAAGAAGGAAAAATGAAGAAGCTGCCACTGACCTGCTGTCAAAGAAGGGAGCAGGGGTCAGACTGCCACCCCAAGAACGAAATGCTGCCCCTTTAGATTTGCTGCCCCAGGCAGCTGCTTCCTTAGCTGGTGCCTAGAGCTGGCCCTGCATGGAGGATGGGTCCATCAATGGCTATTTGCCAGGATGAGCAGGGATGGTGTCCCTAGCCTCTGTTTGCTGGGAATGGGTGATAGGAGATGGATCCCTTGATGATTCCCTGTTCTGTTCATTCCCTCTGGAGCACCTGGCACTGGCCACTGTTGAAAGACAGGCTACTGGGCTAGATGGACTGCTGGTCTGACCCAGTATGGCCATCCTCATGTTCTTAACCAAGAGACAGAGGCCTGCATACAAGTTAAAAGATAACAGGGATGAGACAGTCATTGGTTCTTCTTACTCTGAAAATTTACAAAAAGTTAATCCCGAACAGGACAGGATTTAGAGGGCTGAAATGCTAGCTGAGAAAGGAAAGAGGAGGAAAAAAGGGGCTTCTCGTGAAATGGTTGGGCTGGTCCAATGAATTTAACAGTTGGGTGGAAGTCTCAATTCTATGACATTTAGATGTAAAATAAAACAATTATACCCACAAAAAGGAGTGGGGGGGGGGGGAAGAGTCACAACAGCTTTTACATTACTTTATCTAGCAATGCTTGCTTGGAGGTTTTCCCCAAAAAAGGTCAGCTTGACCTTTACAATAAGCTAGTTAAATCCCTGGATCTCCCAGGGGCCTGGGAGGTAGGTTCAGTTTCTAATGTGCCAGGGTGTGCTCTCCCTGGCTTTGCCCCCACTCCACCCCTTCCCCCAAGGCCCCCCACCAACCTGCCTCTTCCCACCCCTGCTATGCCTCCACACCACCTCTTCCCACCCTGTTCTGCACTCTCCCGAGCGTGGCCCTTCCCCACTTCTCCTCCCCCAGTGCCTCTTGCAGACTGTGGAACAGCTGATCCATGGTGGGCGGGAGCATAGGTGCCAACTCCGTGGGTGCTCTGGGGCTGGAGCTCCCACAGCTCCCCGCCCCACCATCCATCTCACCTCTGCTTCTGCCTCCTTCCCTGAGCATGCCGCAAGCCTGCTTTTCCCCCCTAGCTCCCAGCGCTTGTGCCGCGAAACAGCTGTTTTGCCCAGCTGGGAGGGAGGGAGAACACCGCGCACTTGGGGAAGAGGCGGGACCAGGGCCAGGGATTTGGGGAAGGGGTCTGTTGGTGTCACTAAGAATAACCCTACATAACTCGGGAGGGTGGAAGGCCACAAGAGTATGGAGCCTTCCTGGTTTTAGGCCTCAGCAGACAAGAGTCCCTCCATGTTTGAACTTTAATCGACCTAAAAGGCCAGGTGTAACAGCCGTTATCAGTTGCAACAGTTCTAACTGGTCTAAAGCAGAAATAATGAGGCCTGTGTACCTTTAGCAGAAGAACAAGATAACTTGCAGAAGGAAAACTTACTAACGAGCTGCCGCGGCCAAGATTACTTAATGCACCTGTGCTTATGTAATTGCTACAGGGGGAGGAAGGAGGAGGAGGGAGGGGAAACGGGGAATTGCTAGTCAGTGAGAAAAGTTCTCATGGATATAAAGGAACAGACTGCTTGTTTTAGGTGTGCTTGATTTGAGTCAATCTCCCTGCACCGCTTTGAAATCTCAAATAAACTTGGTTTGCTTCTCCACCCTGGTGTGTTTATTGGCGCGGGACACCAGGCGACGGACCCCCCCGCTGTTGCTTGGCCTCAGGCAGTTATCTGCCGGCAACAGTTCTTGGCGCCCAACGTGGGGCATTGAGGCTAAAATGAGCCTTGCCTGGATCCCTTCTGGTGGTCGATGGATTGCGGCGACGACCGACGCCCAGCGCGCACCGGTGACTTCACCGGGGGCCTCGGCGGAGACGCAGTTCGACTGACCCCAGAGGGCACAACGGTGCAACGCGCTCGAGTAGTGGAGAAGCAGTTGAGGGCGACGGTGAGGAACCGGTCCCTTGGATAAGGTAGGTACAGTCCAGTGGTCTGGATTTTTGCCTGTTATGACCTGGGGACGCCCAGTGTCACCCTAGGATATGGGGCAGGGACAGAGTACAGGCAGGGCATGGTGTACACCCTTTAAATGCATTCTAGCGAATTGGAAAGTGCTTGGACCAGATCCACTAACTAAAAGCAAACTAAAAAGTTCTGTATAGTAGACTGGCCTCAATATCAACTAGAGGACCAGAAAGGTGGCCACCGGAAGGATCACTTAATTATAACATGATCCTCCAATTACTCCTGTTTTGTCAGCAAATGGGTAGCTTCTGAAGCTGTTTGTATGGAGAGCTCTTGTAAAAATACCCCACTGTAGCTCCAGTTCTTCCCTCTGTCTGGCAGAGTGCAAGGATCCAAAAAGCAGGTTAGGGATAGTGCAGGGACAAAGGAGGGACCTGTCTAGAAAAGGGAGACCCTATGTCCTAGTGCACTCTCTCCCTGTTGTAGCTAAAAAGCAAGATCAGATGCAGAATGGTACTGGGGGCCAGTGTGAGTGACTGTTGCCGGAAGACGCCCAGAGTACCCTGTGAAGCAAAATCTCGTGACCAGGACTACTCTAACGCAAGCCCGGTAACTAGTGGATCTTTAGGAGGTCCGACCCATGGTGGGCTGACTTGGCCTGGCATCGTCCGGTGAGGAAACTGCCTGGGTCTAGGAGTGTGTGTACCCATCTTCCCTTCCCCTTTCCTTTCCGTGTGGGCTACTGACAGTCTGATCATCTCACTGGATGCAATCAGAGTAAGAGGCGCCGTCTCCGAGAGACTAGCCGACGCTCTTTGCTGAAGGGGGGTGTAGGAGGGTCGTGGCCATCCTCGTTAGCCTCTCCTGTGTGAGTACCCTGTGGGGAAAAATCCTTAGTTTATGAGCCGCTAGCGCGGACAGGGCACCCTCCCTGTGTGTGTAAGTGGAAAATGGGTGGGGGGCAGTCTAAACATTCCATCTCACCCCCTAGGGTACCCCAGCATATTACATGTACGTACATTATGGTTCAACAACCTGCAGGTATTTAGAGAAATGGAATATTTACACGCGTGAAAATCCATCCATCCATCTAAACAATGCCCACTAGAAGGTACTTCAATCTAGATAAGATCATACATCTAAGAGGAGCGTTTAATCACCAAAAAGCCCTGACACAGGGTGAGCAAATTTGTCTATTGAGGAAAGGAACGGGTTAATTTAAAAATCATCTTGGCCTAGGGATGGAAGGGGGGGGTGGTTGCTCTGCGTTCAGGGTCAGGAATCGGCGCGAACTGTGCTTGGTGCAGGGAGGGACTGCTTTCGGCCCCAGCTGGCTGTGAAGGAAAAAATATAGACAGAGGCGAACCAAAGGCAATACAAGTTACAGAACTAAGATTACATTTGCAAAGCTTAACTGTCCAGTAAGATCCAACAGTGTGCCTTTGTGACCCCGGAGCCAGTGTGGCTTGGTGACACTGAAGAAGCCACAGGCAGCCGACCTGGACTGGAATCTCTGAAAGAGACGCTGCAGAAGATTCCAGGGTGCAAGAGAACAGCCCTCCAAAGAGCGGAAGCATGTTAGAAATTCCGGACAAGCTGTATACAGAATAATCTCCAGTCCACCTCTCCGCCCTTCTCTGAACATTATACACAGAAGTGGCCAGTCTGGATGTACGTGTGTGGGTATGAAAGGGGCTTGGGGCATTAATGTTTTCCTGAGTGATGAGGGAGCGTTCCCAACACTCTCCGTTGTTGTTTTATTATTTTATTAATGGAGCTTTAAAATACAGTTATATGGTGTGTTTTCTTTATCTTCCCCCAACGATCCTGTAGTGTCAGCCTGATCACCTGACACGAGGGATAGATTGGTAACAGAAATTTGTCACAGTTTGGTAAGCAATTAAAAAGGAGGGGGAGCCCTGCAGAATTTACACCATCTATTTGTTTTACCCTTGTTATTTTGTGTTTGCTTTGCTTGGTACTGTTGGTGTTATATGTTAAGAACTGCATGAGTAAAAGTGAGTCCTAATAGGATAAGAAAACGCTATCTGGTTCTGGTTCTGGTTCTGTTCTGTTTAACCTGCTACTGTTGTTTTCCTGCTCTGTTCATTTGGGCGTTAGGAGTGTGGGCAGAACTGAACCTCTTGTTCGTAATTCCTCGGAGTGGAAGCCATGTGTGCAAGAAAGTTCTGAGGCTGAATGGAGATCCTTCTGTCCCGTCCCCTGTAGCGGTCAGTGTATAGAAGTGGGAAAGTCTAGCTTAGACTGTAATTCCCTCTGCTCTCTGTGTAATTCTCTTTTCTGTTTAAGTGTCAAACAGATGAATGAGTCTCTGGGTAAACCCTCTAAGAATAGTTCTTTAAATTATATGTTAAGTAAATGGCCTTTGCCCAATGGGCCATGTGTTTTTGTCCAGGTGAAAAGCCTCATGAAGGAGGACTCGGGTAGTCTTGTGAGTAAGAATGTTTAAGGAAAGAGACCAGAAGGGGTGGGGGCTAGTTAAGAAGCCCACCCTCCTAACTAAACTGGTAGTGGAACAAGTTGGTGCCCATGGAAGGGACGGTTCAGCAAGAAAAGCAGGATCGGGCCCAGGCAGGCAGGCAGGCAACAGAGAGAGAGAGAGAGAGAGAGAGAGATTGGAAAGCAGGTTGGAAAACTTTAAGGGTGTAGTGGAAGGAAGGAGTCAGTAAGTGTAAGCATGGAGATTTCAAATACCCAGGACTTACTTGGAATAATGATTTAAGTTGATAAAAGTGGCTGTTGGAAAACAAGCAAGTAATTTAAGGGAGAGTGAGAAGTTAACTCTGTAGTTGCTGAACGAAACAGCAGTTGAACTTTGTAAAAATGCTAAAAGAAAAAAAGTTTTTGGTGTCTGTGAAATGTTTGTAAATAAATTCAGGCAAAGAAGTTATTGGATTGCAATCATTTGGTTTGGCTGTGAACAATTTAGTTGAATTAGCTGAAAACTGTATACAGTGTTATGTAATTAAAAACCTGGGCTGCCTATGAAACAAATACAAAAAACTATGGGGTAATTCCTCTGTTTTGCCTGAAGCCAACAAGAGTATTTGTATATTTCAAGCGATGATTGTCTGCCTAGAAGGGTAGACCTCTGGTTTTTTTTGTCTTTCAGATAATCAGAAAAAACTGATGCCAGCTGAACAGCATTCAACGTATCATGCATTTACTGGCACAACAGGAATTATGTTTTGTGTTCTATGTCCTGTCTTGTAGTGTTTGTCTCGTGGCCAAAATTGTTGTGTTTAATATTTTCATAGGATAGTCTAGTTAAAATCAAATAAAAGGGTTAAATTAAAATGCAGATATTTGTTTTGTTCAACTTGAAATACAAAGTGTTTAGATAAATCAAGAAAATGTAATATACTAAAGTCTAATGCATTTCCTTAAGTAAGGAAAAGAAACTTTATTGGCCAAACTGTTAATTGCAAAATTGTTGTTAAAATTTGCATACCAACAGTCTTTGAAAGCAAAGACATGAAAAGTTAACCCACTCCCCATATTGTACATGGGATCTTTCTGGCTACCTCAGATTTCTAGCCAGAGGGCTGGGAATGGTGGAAGGCTATTGAACTAGAGGTTGTATTGAGTGAACTCCTCAAAGTGGGTGTGCTTGTCCTGGCTTGTTGCTCCAAAGCTCTGTAATAAGGTTATTTTAGTAAAAGGGTGTGTGTGGCATATATTAAATAATAAGACTAATTACTGTATAATAACAATGTTTATGTCTTCATTGTTGGGAAAAAGGTGTATAAGTAAAAAGTGAAAGTTTCCTTTGCAGGTTAAAAAAAGACAAGAAAGAAAAAAGAACAAAGCACAGAATGAGTTAACGGGAAAAAAAAAATTAGCTAGCAAGCTCAGGCTATAGATAAGACACTGACTCCATTCAAGAACACTGCTCACAGTTAAGACTTGGCTAACAACTAGAAAAAGGAGGGCTTAAATTTGCCCACACAGCTATGAGATCTAAAAAACATTGCCAGGCACTAATAAAATGTGTTAAGTTTCTTTTCTCACAGGTAAAGAAGGGCTACCCAAAGACCCTAGCAGCCCTGCCACTCCTTGGAACCAGGAGACGGAATTAATGTAAAGGTCCACTGACAAAAGACTGCCTTGGCTCCATGCTAAAAAGGCCCTTATTAAGTCCTGCTACCTACCAACACCACTGTGAAGTGCCAAAGACTGACTGCTTGGACCCAAGATTCTCACTGCAAAAAGACCCCTCCACATCGGGAGAATTCTCCTACTGATGATTAGCCTACACCTTCTAGCTCCACTGTGCCTTCTGGACAGTAGGGAAAAAGTACAAGAATGCTGCACCATGACTGTTTTGGAAAAGAAGAAGAAACACTCGCTCCACTAAAATTGCCAAAGTCCAGAAATTCCTGACTAGAAAAAACATTAAGAACTGACCCTGGTGAAAAAACAAAGAATTATACACTGGCGGGAGAACATTTATGGGACCCATGCTTAAAAATGTGGTATTGATTAAAGCTTGGGGTTTATTCTACAGGCTGCGCCCTGTGTCCTAAAAAGTAACTAATAATGTAACCCCCCTCCTATGCTATTAATGTCGATGCCTTTTGAAAGTACCTGAAAATAGTTAAATAACAGGTGTATTATAGTACTACACCAAGAAAAAATGGTATTAAATATAACTAAGGCTGGAAAGGCATTGCAGTGGGATCTAGTATGTTTAGGAATTCGGGATTTCCTGAATGACCAGCTGATGGCCATTCGAAGTAATCTTGAGTACCAGACTTGGCCCACTGCCCTTACAGACTTTTGAACAGTGGAAGGCCCAGGAAAGAAAACCTACTCTTTCTGATTCCCTCTGGGGCTGGTTACTCAACCTGGAAAAACTAGGGGAAGGCATTGTTCACCTCCTGCTCACTGGTGTGGTGTTGTGTATTGTTACTCTTCTCTTGCTTGCTTGCTGTAAAGCACTCCAGCTCCCTAGAGCTTAATCACATGTTATCCTTTAAATGTGAGAACACTCAGCCAAAAATTTGTTGAGTATTCTCAAAGGAGGGAGTTGTTGGTGTCACTAAGAATAACCCTACATAACTCGGGAGGGTGGAAGGCCACAAGAGTATGGAGCCTTCCTGGTTTTAGGCCTCAGCAGACAAGAGTCCCTCCATGTTTGAACTTTAATCGACCTAAAAGGCCAGGTGTAACAGCCGTTATCAGTTGCAACAGTTCTAACTGGTCTAAAGCAGAAATAATGAGGCCTGTGTACCTTTAGCAGAAGAACAAGATAACTTGCAGAAGGAAAACTTACTAACGAGCTGCCGCGGCCAAGATTACTTAATGCACCTGTGCTTATGTAATTGCTACAGGGGGAGGAAGGAGGAGGAGGGAGGGAAAACGGGGAATTGCTAGTCAGTAAAAAAAGTTCTCATGGATATAAAGGAACAGACTGCTTGTTTTAGGTGTGCTTGATTTGAGTCAATCTCCCTGCACCGCTTTGAAATCTCAAATAAACTTGGTTTGCTTCTCCACCCTGGTGTGTTTATTGGCGCGGCACACCAGGCGACGGACCCCCCCCGCTGTTGCTTGGCCTCAGGCAGTTATCTGCCGGCAACAGGTCCAATAGGGGCAGGGAGGGGGCAGAGTTGTGGCAGGGGTTGGAATGGGGGCAGGGCAGGGAGGGCGTGAGCATCCACTGGCACCAGGGAAAGTTGGTGCCTATAGGTGGGAGGCACTGGGGGGGGGAGGTGCTGACCAGCGGGGCCGCAGCGCATGGGAGGTGCTGGGGGGAGAGGGTGGCACTGATAGGGTGGCTGCTGGTGGGTGCTCAGCACCCACCATTTTTTTCCATGGGTGCTCCAGCCCTGGAGAACCCACAGAATCAGTGCCTATGTGAGGTGCATGGAAATACAATACCTGCACCACTGGAACAGCATCACTGAAACCATCTCTTTTGAAGTCACCCGTGGAGCTAAGAAATGGAGTTTCTTCCTAGACACTATTACGCATCCATACCCACATTACTGGATCACATGAACAAAACTGTGGCCCAGCAACTGTTACCGTTTGAGGTGGTTATGAACTATGACCCTGTTAGTAGAAAAGTGAGACTTAAATCCTCCGAGGGCACTTATGCTTTTTCTACCAGTGGGAAGCTAACCAGTATATTGGGATTGTTCTCTGATGGTAGTATAAAAAAAAATCCCAGACATTGCAGGGAGTTTCAGGGAAGTATTGTTTGGGATGTTTGTGCAGTTGGGAGTCAGAGGAGTGAGGGGAAATGTGGAAGGGGTTGGTACAGTGCAGGGAAGAGTGGGGTGAGGAGGGGGCCACAGTTCTGCAATGGAAGGTACTGGGGGCTTTGTCTCTGTCTTCTCCAACCCCACACATCCACAACTATCCCCCACATCTGCCATCCCCATGAAAAAATGGCCCCACCGACTCCATGCTGCTCCCAGGACTATTCCTGCATCCTCTCCCCAGCAACTCCACTTGCAGCACCCACAATGACGCTCTTTTCTCCATGGGGAGGCCAGTTGGGGATGGACAACCAGACTGGACAGGCAAAGGGATGAGAGACAAAGAGACGATGCAAAGGAGGTGAAATGACTAACATGCAGCCAGGGAATTCTGTGGCCAGGATAATCATTGCTAAGGTGCTAGAGTCTGGGGAGGGGGAAAGCTGGACTCTGGTATGTGGAGGTGCTGAAAAAATATTTTTTATAAATTAATTGCCCCAAAACTAAATTAGTGCAGAGTTAAGATCACTCAGTGTGGTGCCTGGTGAACTTCCAGAATGTGGAGAGTGGTTAAACTGAAACCTCTAAAAATAAGGCAATACAAAGCAAAGGTACATGCCACCCCAGCAGCGCCATATCCTTGAGTGATGTCCCAATGCACCACTAACACACTAGCATTCTGCCCTTGTGCTTTGGGAACCAGAGTACATGAACATGCCTGGGGAGATGAGGATGTACAACAAATATTTTATTATTAATTTATTTTGAAAAAGAGAAACCAGTAGAGGGAAAGACTTCCATGAGAAACAGACTCCACAAAATCTGCACTTCCAGAAGAACAAGACCTCGCCCAGCCCCTATCCAGAAACATGGAGAAAAATCCCTCCCAGGGCAGTTAAGGAATCATCCTAGTATGTGATAACATGAGCTGGAGCCCCTCTCTGAAAACTGGGACACGGGAATCCAGCTACAGTCCTTCCTGTCTGCACAGCAACCTCTCACCCAGACAAAGAGAGCAGGGAAAGAACTGGAGAGTGTCAGATAATAAAAAAATACAGGTGTAACCAGAGAGTTGCACACTTCATTGTTTGTCAGCTGAGCTAACTGCATATACTAGAGCAGTGGTCTCCAAGCTTTTGAGGGTCACACCCCTCTCTTCCCCCTGTCCACATCCCCCTCACAGCCAGGGCCAGGAGTGGGGCCACAGCTCCAGGGGGAGGGGAATGCAGACAGGGGCAAGGGTGCTGAGTCTGGAGCTGCAGCTGTAGATGGGTCTGTAGCTGGAAGCAGAGCTGCAGTCGGCCCCCAGCTGTATGTGGAGCAGCAGCGAGACTGGGGCCAAGGTCAGGTGTGGGGCCGGGAGCCAAGGCCGCAGCTGGGGGTAGGGCCAGAGCAGAGCTGGGGGTGGGATGGGGCTGGGTGGTGTTCCCTCCCTATCCCCTATGGGAGCTGGCCTGGCCCACTGCACCCCCCCAAACGTTCCTCCACGCCCCCATCGGGGGGGCCCACCCCACAGTTTGGGTACCACTGCACTAGGGGATCCTTGCATCATTCTATTCCCCCTGCAAGTTCCCTGTGTGCCTCCCTCCCATTGTCTCTATTTCAGGTCCACCCCCCCCCCCACCTCCATAACAAGAGCTCCAGCGGCTTCCATTTTCCCCTCAACATTTTAATCTCTGCTGGGACTACGGGGCTGAGATGTGGGGTGTTGTTGGCTGGAAGGTATCAATGGTTGCCATCAATGAGATTGTAACATCACTCCTGAGTTGCAGAAGGCAGATGAGAGTATTGTTGTCCTTTGGCTGCATAGGCTTTTCCAGACCCTCCAGTGCACTAATACCATTCCCCATGACTGGAAGAAGGGTGTTATTCTGGTTCAAACTTTGGTAGCAGAAATAAGATGGCCAGAGATAGATATAAACTGAATATACAGCTAGACCACCTTAAGCATCTAGCCAGAGTGGCTCTCAATTTCCAAGAAGGCCACGTTACTTTGGGATTTGCCATGATCAATCAGTTTTTTGATCTACAGACAATTGGAGACTTGTTAGGGTTCGGCCCAATTGGACGCGGTTTTCAAAAGTTATCGTGTTACAGCCAGATAAACAGAGAAATGCCATCAAACTGATGGTTGGTCCTCTCTTTCCTCAGCCAGATAAGGACCTTTCCCTGTTCTGGTACCTGCATCCTTCTTAACACACAGTAATTAGTGAAGTTGCATGGTTCTCTGGGAGGTGGAAATGCAGCAATTATAGATGCATCATGCTGTTGTCAGTTCTGAGGAAAATCTTCACTTCTGTGTTAATGTCTTGCATTAACAAAGCACTTTTGCGAAGGTCACGATATTCACAGTGTGGCTTGAGACCTCATTGTTCCACGACTGACCAGATCTTTACCGTGAGATAGCTATGTGAGAAGACGGCTGAACTTGATAAGTTGCACAGCCATGGTACAGATTTCTGCCAGCCCTTTGATTCAGTGAACTGAGCGAGGCTATAGGATCTGATGAGGTGACTCGGCATCCCTGGGTATCCTTGACAGAAGAACTCTGTCATGGAAGGGAAAGCTGCGTTGGAGTCAATAGCAGATACAGAGCATAATGTCTTATATCCATGCAAGTTTGACAAGGCTGAGTTCTGACACCATCGTTGTTCAGTGTCAACAACTGATTAGTTGATGAATAAACTTGATGAGGCAGAAGTGGGTGGAATTGAGCTGAATATCCCTCTGCTTTGAGATCTCAAATACATCAATGACATTGTCTTGCTGGCTCAGTCTCAATTGCACATTGGTCTGGTTATTAATCCCCAGTGGCTTCCAGCTCCAGACTGCAACCAGCTCAGTATTAACCTGTCCAAACAGAAGACTGAGCAAATGACAACTGTCAAATATTTGGCCAGTGTCATGGACAGGGCTGCAGGATGCTCAAAAGATGGCACTTATACAGTAGCAGTGGTTGCCGTGTTTCAGGGCCTTTCAGCGGCCTTTGTGGGGAGGTGTGACATCAAGTTTGCTATGAAACTGTGGCTTTAAAAAAGCCTGGCTCTATTAGTTCTATTGTATGGAAGTGGGCATTGAGGAAGACTGAAGAACATCACATTCTCACCATCTGCAACAACTGCTCCCAATCCAGAGGCAGGACAAAATCAGAAATGAGGTTATTTGAAGCCAAATCCAGCAACCACCTCCAAAAGTGCAGGTTTGGTTTCAGTGGCTTTCTTGGTGTGGACATATTATTAGAAAGGAAGACCAATAAGTTTCAAAGTGTGTGTATGAAAGAATGCCACTACACAGCCAACGATCACATGGGAACCAAAAATTTTGGTGGCACGAATAAGATGGCCAGAGATGGATATAAACTGAATAGACCACCTTCAGCACCTAGCCAGAGATCAATCCGAGTGGCTCTCAATTTCCAAAAAGACCACATTCCTTTGGGATTTGCCGTAATCAACTAGTTCTTTGATTTACAGACAATTGGAGACTCAGTAGGGTTCGGCCCAATTGGATGCGGTGTTCAAAAGTTATTGCAATACATCCAGATAAATGCCATTAAATTGATTGATGGTCCTCTCTTTCCTCAGTCAATTAAGGACCTTTCCCTGCTCTGGTACCTACATTCTTCTTAACACACAGTAATTAGTGAGGTTGCATGGTTCCCTGGGAGGTGGGAATCTACTATTATCCCCATGGTGGGAATGGGAGGAAGAGATGCACAGAGAGGAGGGAAGGAACTGAGCTGGTTATGGAACCTAGCATTCCAGACCCCCACTTCCATGCCCCCACTCTAATCTAGACCATACGCCCTTCTCAGAGCTGGGATCTGAACCCAGGAGTCCAGAGTCGCAATTCCCCCTGCTCTCACTATTACACCATACTGCCCTCACTGGATCTGTGCAATCCCCCAAAGACCCCCACCTCTCCAGGGAATTTCCACCTAAAATCCCCCCAATCTCCAGTGACTGTTTGTGTCTGCACAGATGTACAATACACTGAACATGATGCTAAAATTCTGCAACTTCTGATCAGCATCTCTTACTGCCTGGTAACTACAGACCCACCAGGCCCCTTGCTGCTTTCCTGAATAATGTGCCTCTGCCCCTGCCCAAGAGGCCTTAGGAGCTGCTGATATGTCTTCAAGAGAAACTGCAAGGGAGCTTTAGTTTACCCCTTCTCTAAATTGGAAAGTGTGTGCGGAACCCACAGAAATGACTCTCCATTGATTCCATCACCTGCTCCCCTCCCAGAACCTGATATGACCCATCTCCCCAGTAGTACCTAGTGCTCCCTCCTATTCTGGCCTCCACCACCATCCACTGGAACCTAAACCATCTAGCCACCTACTGTCCCATCCAGATCCACCCTCAAATGAAGCAAATTATAGTTTGTTGCAGGTGGGTACAGATCCATTGCCCCACAGTGAGAGCTCCCATCTTCCGTGGACTTTTTGATGGGAAATTAGAGCAACCTTCGCCTTGTAGCTTTTCCCACAATCGGGACATGTATAGGGTCTCTCTCCCGTGTGTGTTCTCTGATGAACAACCAGGTGTGAGCTCTGAATGAAACTTTCCCCACAATAAGCACACTTATAAGGTTTTACTCCTGTGTGGATTCTCTGATGAACAGTGTGGTTTGATTTTGAACTGAAGCTTTTCCCACAGTCGGGGCATTTATAGGGTCTCTCGCCTAAGTGGATTCTCTGATGTGAAATAAGGTTTGAGGACCGTGTGACTCTGTCCCCACACTCACAGCAGGGATAAGGTTTCTGACCCAAGTGCATTGTCTGGTGTGAAATGAGGTGTGACCTCCGAGTGAAGGTTTTCCCACAGTCACTGCATATAAATGGCTTCTCTCCTGTGTGCAGTTTCAGATGTCTAGTAAGGTTTGATTTGTGATTGAACTTTTTCCCACACTCAACACATTCATGCTGTTTCTTTTTAGTGCTAATTTTCAGCTGGATCACTGTTTCATTGAGATCCTCCAAGCCTTCCCCTTGGTGAGTGGATTTACCTTGCAACTTCTCTTGGTGGTTTTCCTGCTGCCTTTCTGACCTGCATTGACTCTCATGGGCTTCCTCGAGATCAGGACTCTGGGAAATGTTTGCTTTGGATATTCCTGATACTGTCCCACGAGGTTCCACTCGCTTGGGACCTTCCTGCTGTGGATTCTCCTCCTCGTTCCCACTCACCATCCCATTGCCTGCTGGGACAGAGAGAGAATCCAGACAGGAGTCAGTCCCTGTGCCAGGGACATGGAACCTCAGAAAGGGGAACAGAAAAGGGGGTAACAAACCCAAATATCTGATGGGGAAACTGAAAAAACAGGAACTGAATTCCACCCCATCCCCACCTTTCCCAGAAGACAGAAAGAGGAGGGCACCAGTAATCCTTCCACATTCCATGAGAACACTCAGTGGAGAGGGATGTACGGTCAGGTTTCAGTCATGATGGGTGGGAAGCCATGAATGATATCTACCAGGAAGATATGTCACCAATCTTCATCTGTAGGGCCCTACCAAATTCACTGTCCATTTTGGTCAATTTCATGGTCAGAGGATTTAAAAAATGGTTAATTTCATGATTTCAGCTATTTAAATCTGAAATTTCACAGTATTGTAATTGTAGAGGTCCTGATCCAAAAACAGGGTGACCAGATGTCCCAATTTTATAGGGACAATCTTGATTTTTGGAGCTTTTTCTTACATAGGCACCCCTCACCCCGTCCCAATTTTTTACACTTGCTATCTGGTCACCTGACCCAAAAAGGAGTTGTGGGGGGAGGAGGGGAAGAGGGGTGTCACAAAGTTGTTGTAGGGGAGGGATTGCAGTACTACTACCCCTACTTCTGTGCTGGTGCTGGTGGTGCTGCTGCCATGGCTGCTGGCTGAGAGCCCAGCTCTGAAGGCAGAGCCGCTGTCAGCAGCAGCACAGAAGTAAAGGTAGCATAGTATGGTATTCCGCCCAACTCTGACATCAGCACAGAAGTAAGGGCGGCAATACCATGTCCCCCTAAAATAACCTTGTGACCCTCCTGAAACACTCTTTTGGATCAGGACACTCAATCTGAGAAACACTGGTCTTCCCCCTGTGAAATCTGTGTAGTATAGGGTAAAAACACACAAAAGACCAGATGTTCACAGGGGGAGAGCAGATTTCATGGTTCGTGATGTGTTTTTCATGGCTGTGAATTTGTTAGGGCTCTCTTCATCTGGGTGAGGTGAGGCAGAACTGGATGAGCGTGCTGGGCCTTTGTGGGAATCCCAGATGTTTACAGCAATGACAGATCGTTTCTCCAGTCTGTATGACTCATTCCTCACCTGTGCAGGTGTTTCTCAGGATCTCTCTTTCCTTGGAGCACTGGAGATCTGGCACCCAGGGTTCTTTGCCCCATTCCACCTGAGCAATCATGTCAGGTTTTGGAATTAGAAAACCTGTTCCAGGGAAAGAAAACATGTGAGTCTACGGTTTTACAGAGTTGTTTCCAGATATGCTGTCTGGGTGGGCACACTTGTATAAACCAAACAGATGGGCAAATGTTCCTGGAAAACTTCTGGGGGAAGTCAGATGTTTCCTGGAAGATGTGTACCATTGCTCCAGCAGAAGATCCAGGGCTCTCCACACACTGGGTAATTTTATAACTCTGGCAGAGCACAGCTGTGCAACCTCTTCCCTCTTTCTAACAGTGCTGAAGACAGAGCTCTTGCAGGCAGAGAGCTACTCCTGGGAAGGGAGGGAGACATGCTTGCTCTATATAAATATATCAGGGGGGTTAACGTTAGGGAGGGAGAGGAATTATTTAAGTTTAGTACTAATGTAGGCACGAGGACGAATGGGTATAAACTGGATATTAGGAAGTTTAGACTTGAAATTAGATGAAGGTTTCTAACCATTAGGGGAATGAAGTTCTGGAACAGCCTTCCGAGGGAGGTAGTGGGGGCAAAAGACTTTCCTGGCTTTAAGACAAAGCTTGATAAGTATATGGAGGGGATGTTATGATAGGATTGTTAATTTGGGCAATTGATCTTGGATTACCACCAGATAGGTCTGCTCAATGGTCTGCGGGGAGAAGTTGGATGGAATGGGAACTGAGTTACTGCAGAGAATTCCTTCTTGGGTGCTGGCTGGTGACTCTTGCCCACATGCTCAGGGTTTAGCTGATCGCCATATTTGGGGTCGGGAAGGAATTTTCCTCCAGGGCGGATTGGCAGGGGCCCTGGAGGTTTTTTGCCTTCCCCTGCAGCGTGGGGCACGGGTCGCTTGCTGGTGGTTTCTCTGCAGCTTGAGGTCTTCAAACCAATTTTGAGGATTTCAATAACTCGGTCCTGGGATAGGGGTTGTTACAAAATTGGATGGGTGGGGTTCTGTGGCCTGCCTTGTGCAGGAGGTCGGACTATATGATCAGATTGGTCCCTTCTGACCTATGAGTCTATGAGTCTATGAAGTCTCATTTTATGTGAGTGTGCGCCCATGTTTACTAACACAGAGGGTATCTACCACCCAGCCTCACTCTCAGAAGCAATGGGGATGGATTATTCTCTGCATTGTGTCTCTGAATCTCCTCTCCCATGAGAGAGAATGTGGGGGAGACAATCTTTCTCACATGGGTTCTGGGAGCTATGGGGCAAGAATGTCAGAAAATGCCTCCTCCTCAGAGTTTGCACCCAGGAGGAACATTCCCAATTCTCTAATATTTGAGAATGTTTTGCTTGTTTGGTTTGACGTGTGAAATGTTGACATTAACAGGGGTCCCAGGCATAGGTTATTAAAGCGGGAAGGTTTGAGATGGAGGGGCAAGGGGCCTGCTCAACCCCACCAGCCGTGCCCACAGAAACAGCCTCGCCTCAGGCTTCCAATAATGTCCCTGATGTCATAATCTCTGATGTCAGCCCCCACATACCTATGTTGCTGTCCAGCTCCAGTCGCAGAGTCTCTAGGGGAAGGAGAACATGAGAGAAGTGAGAATTCAGACCCCAGCATTCATGGGGATGTTCCAGTTGGACATTAATGTAACTGCACTTTTAATTATGAACTAGCAAGGCAGCCGAAGGCCAGCAATGCAGCCACTGCAGACAGGGCAAGCGCCAGAGGGCTATTGCCATGGCAAAGGGCAGTTCACCCAAGCTGGGGAACGCAAGATGGCGCCCGGGTCAGTGACGTCATGAGAGCTGCCGACTCCTCTCCAGGGTGACCGTTACTCTAACCAAAGGAGATGCCACCATGAGTCTCCCATTTACCTTTGAATCCCTGCAGCAGCTCCAGCAGGGTGGTACTTCTCTGAGAGAAATCCCCAAGTCTCTTCTCCAGCTCCACAAACCCAGACTCTGGCTTCTGCAGCACCCTGTTCTTCCTGCTGGAGAAAGGCAGAGGGGTGACAAAGGGGCCTGGTCCACAACCCAAGCCTGGCAGCCCCCGAACTCCGGGATTATAAGCCTTGTAGACTGAGATGATGTCACCTGCCTTGAGCCCTGTGCCTTCAGTGGGCCCAGAACAAAATGGGCTGTGGGAAGACACCGAGGCAAGGAACGGTGGCAATTTTGGGAGCTTTCCTTGAACTTTGTCCTTTCACACAAAGCCCCTAATATTTAAGCTAAAGGAGAAACCCCACTGGCTGTCAGATAGTAACTGGCTTCTCTCCTTACAGAGGCAGCCGCCAGGGCCAGAGCCATCCATTTAGCATGCAGGCCCACTCAAATCTGAGCAGGGGTGTAGTGCTGCCACAGCAGCCCAGAGAGTCACTTGGGCACCTGAAATCCAGGCTCACCCTTCAGAAAGCTACGCTCTGGAAGCTCTGCCTTGCCATTTTCTGAGCTGCCCCATGCGCATGCCAAGCTTGGCAGGTAAAGCCCTGTGTCTGGGGGCACCAGGGCTAGAAAGAGGACATGGTGTTAGGGGAGAAGCCGAGCTAGCACTGTCTGTCATTGCCCATCCACCCGCAGCCACTAGGGGGAGACATGATCATGCACACCAAGCCAGCGTGTCACACTCTGCGGGCCCGGGGCAGCTGTGTATTCAGTGTGGTTTCCAAGCCTAACTGACCATGAGGGAGATGGAGCCCAGAACTCACCTGTTCTCAGAGCTGCCCACACCCTAGGGAGAGAGAGAGAAAGAAGAGGCAGTTAGAGAACATGTCCCAGGCTGGGGGAGGCCTCCGCTCCTGCAGACAAGTCACTATCGGAGTCTCAGATATTTGGGGAATTTCAGACACTCAGAGAGCAGTGAACATCCCCTCCAGGTGGGATATTTACTCTCAGCAGCCTCCAGGGAACCCCTGCTCAGAGGCCCTCACTGGCAACCCAGGCACTTCAGAAGAAGAAAACATTTGTGACATTCAGCGTGAACTTTGCTTGGTGCTAACAGCCCACACAAGCCCCTCTTTCCCACTCAACCCAGGGACTGATCTGGGCCGGTCCTCTACATTGGGAGGAATTTCACTCTCAAAGATTAAGGTCACATAGACATTTACAGGGCGGGAGAGATGGTCTTGGGGTTACAGTGCCCAGGAGCCCTGGATCCCATTCCTGGCTCTGACATAGATTCACTGTGTGGCCTTGGGCGAGTCCCTGCCTCTCTCAGCATCTGTTCCCCCTTGTGTAAAAAGGGGATATGATCCCAACCCCACCTTTTTTGGGATCTAGGGCTGAGATGCTGCCATAGAATTGCTGTGCATTGTCATTGCAATAGCACAATCTCACCTGTATGGACTGGCTCAGTGGCTCCTGCCCGTTCTCTCCTCCCCTCTGATTGAGCAGTTCACTTAGCAGAGAAATCTCCTGGGACAGCTCAGAGATGCTCTTGTCCCTTCTCTTGACAATGGCTCTGTCCAGCTTTTCTACCTGGGACAGCAGCACCTGCTCCTGCTTCTCCAGAAACCCACGTAGATCCTTCCATTCGCAGAGGATCCTCTGTTTCTCATCTTCCGTCTGTTTCTGCAATTGCAGGGAGAGGGCAGCATGGTAACCAGGGAAATATCATACATTTGTCTCCCAGCAAGATGGGGGGAGATATTGGCCAGAGCCAGGATCCCTTGTGGTGCATGGGAAGTTCACTTAGAACAGGAAGGATGGAGGGCTCAGGGCAGGGGAAAGCCGAATGTTGTTAATGACAATGGGGTGGACTTTTCTCTCCACAACCTCATCAACTTGCATTGAGACAAAATCTCCATCCAGTCAACCCACATTTTATTTCCTTTCAGTGCTCTACCTTTAAGATTTTAAGGTCAGGGAGGGACCATTAGATCATCTAGACCAGTGGTTCTCAACCCGCAGCCCGTAGGCTGCTTAAGGCCCAATCAGCACACAGCTGCAACCAGTCATGCCGGGTTTACAATGGTGCTGGGCCCATACTCAGAAGGGGCCCCTGCATCCGGACTGTAGCCCCACCCCATGGTTTGCCCACACTTTGATCTGAGGCCTCGCCCCCACTCAGTCTCTTCCCCCCGAGGCCCAGCCCATCACTCTCTCCTCTTCACCACCTCCCATCCTCGCCCCCTGCTCCCTCCTCTCTGCCCCCTCCCCCCAGCGTGAGCAGTGGGCAGAGCCTTGGGGGGAAGAGGCCAAGATAGGGCAGGGCCTCGGGGCAGAGCACAGGCGGAGTGAGGGGCAGGGCCACAGTCTGGGCACCAGGGCCCACAAAAGATTAATCCAGCCCTGGCCTCAGGGACAGATAGATAGATAGTGTGGATGTGGCCCGCATAATACATAGAGAGCGGCACGTGCAGCCGACAATGGTAAATAGGTTGAGAACTACTGATCTAGCTGATCTCCGGTATATCACACACTGTCTAATTTCAAACCAGTGACTCCTGTATTGAACCCAACAACCGGTATCTGATTAAAGCAGGTCTTCCAAAAAGACATCCACTCTGGATCGGAAGGTATCAAAACATGCAGAATCCACCACTTCCCTTGGTAGTTTGTCCTACTGGTTAATCACTCTCACATTTTTATAAAAGTGTCTTATTTCTAATTTGAATTTGTCTGGCTTCAGCTTCCAGCCATGGGCTTTTGTTATGCTTTTCTCTGACAGATGAAAGAGCCCTTCAGGACCCAGTATTTTCTTCCTATGGAGGCACTGAGCCACCTTTCACATGAACCCTGGTTCCTGTAATATCTGAACAGCTTGAGCAGGGGACGCTTTCCTGCATGGCAGCCACTCACATTCCGAGGATATCACATTACCCAACACCTGCCCAATCCTGCCCTTCTCCCTGGGCTGCAATGGGGATGGTTCCCTGACTGGGCTGGCAGGACAAGCCCTGTGTTGCCATGTCACTCAGGGTACTCTGATACCAGGCAAGCCTTGGGGAAGGGTTTCTGGGCACCTACCAGCAGCTTCTCACTTTGCATCTCCTCATCAGCTTTGGTTTCTTCTCTCTCTTTTATCAGACAGGCCAGCCACTCTTTTGACATATCCTGGAAGAAGCGTGGGTGGGAGCCAGGTGTAAGAGGGTTTGATTTTACAGACAGTGTCACAGCTGCCAGATTTCAGGGACCCCTCTGCCCCGCAGTATCCCTGGCACACACTCACACAGATCCTAGGGCAGGATTTGGCCCTTAGCTTGCTTTCTTTAAAGCACTGATACTCAGACTGAGGCTCAAGTGGCTCTTCGCAGCACATGATAGTAAAACACTGTGTGATTTCATTATTAATCTAAGTTATTAACCAATCAGGATGCTTTTATAATGTTATTAATCAATTATGTTATTAACTTGCACTAAGTTATTAACTTATTTGCTTTGAGAATTATATATATATCCTTGAATCGCAGGATGATTGTCATATAATTGCGGCCGAGTTGCGGACAAGACATGGAAAATCACAGAAAAGTAATAATGGACCTTTATTAATTGCAGTAACTTGGAAAAGCTGGCTGATAGAAGAAGCCCCAGCCACCCATAGCTAATAGCAGGAGTCCTGGCTGCCTGGGGCTGACAGCTGGAGCCCTGCCATGTGTAGGGATGACAGCCGGAGCCCCGGCCACCCAGGGCTCTCAGTGAGGCTGACTGTTAAAAGGTAACATACATACACATGAATTCAGCATTAAAATTGTAGTGGAAGTCTAATATTGTGGGATCCACAATTTCCGTAAAATCATAAATTAAATAGGGATATATATAATATTTCCCATCATGCTGTTTAAATATGACTATATAGTACTCTGGTAAATGAAACAATGAATTCACACAACTGTGGCTCTTTTGGTGAATAGTGATCACTAATTGGACTATCACTGCTTTAAAGCTACAGCAGATGGGAGAGGGGATGGCAATCAGGGGGCTGGATTATCCATACAGAAACAGAGAGAACTGGAAGTAGTAATGATACAGCACAAAAGCACAGCTCCAAAACCTGCCAATCCTCCCCTCAACACCCTCCCCAAGTTCCAAAATCCTTTCCAACCCCCTGACATGCCCCCAAGCACAGCTCCAAATATTGCCACACACCCCAAATACTCTCCAGAGACCATGGGTGCACACCATCAACGTATCTCACATCCCCATCACCCTGAAGCCAAATACCCCGCAACCAAAATCCCAGCTCTTAAAATCCCCACATGTTCAATCCCCCCCACACCTGTACTCACATCCTGGCTCCAAGTAAACACCTCTACATAAAATGGCCCACCGTGAATATCCTCTTACTTTCAGAGGTGGGAGGGGAAGGGCTGAGACTTAGCAATATGCTCTGCAGTAGGCACTGGGCTATAGCTCCCCGCCTGCATCTCTCAACCCCAGCCCCAGCCTCTCCCTGGTTCAGTCACACCCACCCTGCAGCAAGGGCTGTTCTTTCTAGTTTGTGAACTGTGCCCATTGCGTCTCTCCTTAGTGTCTTGCGTCATCCCCTGTTCTGGGCCCCATGGTGGAACTCAGAGTGCCTGGGGCACACCACGGAGATGGGGTCCTGATCCCCTTGGCAGGACAGCGTCAGCACTTTCCTGGGTCTACCTCATGTCCCACCTCTGCTCGCTCCTCTCCCCCACCCCATGTACTGAGCTGCCTGATGATTCCCGTAGGGCCAGCTCTTCTGATTTATTCAAGTCTCATGATATATTGTGATTTTTCCCCTAAGGCCCCAGAACTTTGTGAGTACACCAGACTCTCAGCTTTCACTTTCTACAAAAATTAAGTTTCTCATCTTTATGGTTGCAATTACAAAGCATCAACATGGTGAACCCTCAAGGCTCAAAAGCCAGAAAGAAAATAAAAAAGGTGACCAAACGTTCTGTTTTGGCCAGGACAGTCCCCTTTTTTAAGCCGTGTCCCGCCCATCACGACTTCTTTGGCAAACGTGGGCATTTGTCCCGTTTGCTCTTTCCTGCTTCATCAGATGGCAAGGGCAAAGGGACAAATGCTCACTTTGTCAACAAAGTGGGATGTAGCAGAACGTGTGGTGAGGAGGCAGGGCTCAGGCAGGAGGCAGGCAGGGTTGGGCGAGCAGCAAAGCCGGGCGAGCAGCAAAGCCAGCCTCGCGTGGGGATGGGGGGGGCCAGGGCTCAGGCAGGTAGCTGGAGCCAGTCCCACATGGGGCAAGGGTGGCTCGGGCGAGTGGCTGGAGCCAGCCCTGTGCCATCTCCCATTTCCCCTTTGGGAAGTATGGTCACCCTAAAATAAAGAGATCTCCAAGTGTGCTATTTTTTTTTTAAATCTCACGATTCTTAAATCAATCTCTTGATTCTCGAATGCTTCGGTGGGCAATAGCATCATCTCCACCATGCTCCACAGTGCATCCTGCAGGGAACTTTGAAGGAGGAGCCAGGGCTCCACAGGAAGGAAGCCTATGGAGGAAGCACAAGCCAGGCAGCGGTCAGTCTGTGTGCACATGGCTAGCATGCCAGCTACAGTTGCAGCACTTCTGTCAATACTTCTCTGCCAAAGCGCTAGCTGGGTTTTACAAGCCTGGAGTCCAGCTCACGTAATTATTACCCAGTATGTGGCACATGACACATGCAGGACGGGCTTCTGGCATCTAGGACAGCAAGGGCTCCACTCCGGCTCCTCCAGGGGGTCTGGGTTGCAGGCCCGCGGGCAGATGTTGTGCCCGCAGCTGGCATCTATGAAATATTCCATGCACACGGGGCAGGAGGCGAGCGTATCTTCCAGGCTCAGCACTGGGCTCCCGTTACCGGCCATGGCCGCCCGCACATACAAAGAGCTCTAATCTCTGCTTGGGTTGGGGGAGGCGGGTTTGTGGTGGGGAATGGAGAGGCGTCTCCTAGCCCGGGATTGGCTCATGCCCTGGGGGCCCTCGCCAGGGTCTTTGTGATACTAGGAGCATTGAGACAAAATTCAGCCTGGAAGGGAGAGAAAACACCCAGATCCCAGGCAGCCAGGTCTCCAGAGCCGTTGGGGGAGGGGAGAGAGCCAGGCTGGGGGGGGCTGGAAGGGGAGCAGCGGGGATGGGGAGACCGGACCCCTGCGTTCTAACCCCAGGGTCTGGGAGGGTTCGGGTCCAGGTCCAACCCGGGAAAGCCCCAGGGGGTGGTTGCAGCCCGAGTTGATATGGAGGGACGCACAGGAAGGTGTGGGAGGAAGGAGGGGGAGAGGAAAGAAGAGAGGGATCAGAGACTGGGCATGATCCCCCTGCTGGGAGCTGCTCGCCTGCAGGGCTCGTAGAAGAAGCTGCTGCTGCCTCCCTTGGGAGCCGGGGCTGAGCCGCTGCTGCTCCCCTCCCAGCTGTGTCTGTGCTGGGGGGAGCCCTGAACTAACCCTCCTCTGTGCCCAGCCCGGGGGGACTTTCTGCAGGGGCTGGAACCAGCCGCGGGCTCTGCCGACACCAGCCTCTGAGCCGGAGCTTGCAGGTGAGGGGAGAGACCTGGGGGAAGGTCTGGGGCCCGGCAGGAAAGTGACTCTGCACCAACGGTCCCTGGGAAGCTGCTCCCTTGTTTAATGCTCCTGCAGGAGGGAGTGGAGCTGCCTTAACAGCAAAGATCTGTCCCAGGGGCAAAGCTGGGTGTGTGTGTGTGACTTCAGATGGGGAAATTGGGGAGGAAGACGAGGAACTTAAGGGGCACTATCAACAGACCCCCACAAAGGTGTCCCCTTTTTGTCTGACGGAGGGTAGAGTTGTCAGGAAGGTTAAGGGTGAAAAATATGACAGAGAAGTGGAGAGACAGTATGAAATGTGGTCAGTTTAACCATCTCTGCAGTTAGGTGAACAGCAGGGGAGAGGCAAAGGGGTGACACACAGGAGAGGGAAGAGTGTGGTGGGGGGAGTGATGGAAGGGATGGTGTGGGAGGGGGGTTGAAAGTGCAGCGACTGTCAAAAAAGCAGCCAGAATGTTGGGACTCATTAGGAAAGGATCTCACAAAATGGAGTGACTGGGCAGATGGCAGATGAAATTCAGTGTGGATAAATGCAAAGTAATGCACATTGGAAAACATAATCCCAACTATACATACAAAATGATGGGGTCAAAATTAGCTCTTACCACTCAAGAGAGAGATCTTGGAGTTATTGTGGCTAGTTCTCTGAAAACAGCTACTCAGTGTGCATCTGCAGTCAAAAAAGCAAACAGAATGTTGGGAATCATTAAGAAAGGGATAGATAATAAGACAGAAAATATCATATTGCCTCTATATAAATCCATGATACGTCCACATCTTGAATACTGCATGCAGATGTGGTCGCCTCATCTCAAAAAAGATATATTGGAGTTGCAAAAGGTTCATAAAGGGCAAAAAAAATGATTAGGGATATGGAACATCTTCCATACAAGGAGAGACTAATGAGACTGGGACTTTTCAGCTTGGAAAAGAGATGACTAATAAGGGAGGATATGATTGAGGTCTATAAAATCATGACTGGTTTGGAGAAAGTAAATAAGGAAGTGTTATTTACTCCTCATAACACAAGAGCTAGGGGTTACCAAATAAAATTACTAGGCAGCAGGTTTAAAACAAACAGAAGGAAGTATTTCTTCACACAATGCACAGTCAACCTGTGCAACTCTTGCCAGAGGATGTTGTGAAGGACAAGACTATAACAGGGTTCAAAAAAGAACTAGATAAAGTAATGGAGGATTGATCCCATCAATGGCTATTAACCAAGATAGGCAGGGATGGTGTCCCTAGCCTCTGTTTGCCAGAAGCTGGGAATGGGTGGCAGGGGATGGGTCACTTAACTTTTCTGTTCACTCCCTCTGGGGCACCTGGCATTGGCCATGGTTGGAAGACAGGATATTGGGCTAGATGGACCTTTGGTCTGACGTAGTGTGGCCGTTCTTATGTTCTTAGTCTTCATTTACAAATATAACCCCATTGCCAACCTCTCTAAGAGAAGCTGTGGTGGTCCCCTCAAATTTTGCTTTGATAGATAAACCTCCCTGGTTGTGATGTGCCAGCAGGGAGGTGTTTGCTCTGTCATACACATCAGGAGTAAAAGGACTTGGACTGTGTTACTTTCTTCCTACCTTGTGAAAATGTTATCCATCCATCCCCACTGAAATGATCTGCACAGATCCCTCTGGAGGATAGAGGCCTTCAGTGGTTATTCCTTATCAAGGGCACATCAGAGTAGGAGGATCCTGTTCAGCTGTTAAAGGAATATTTCTGCTGCCAGATAGTGTGTATTTAAAAAAAAAAATCTTCATCACTCACTTCACTTCATAATAGCTTCAAAAATCATGTTTGACTTGGGAGAAAGAGCCTATCAAATTTCAGACTCTCATGCTTCAGAGAAGTCTGTGTCTCTCTAAATAATATGTCCATTGGACACACCCGTGCTTTCATAACTGCCTAAAAAATAGCAATGTCTCACTGGAGAGGACAGGCCTGTCAGTTTTTATCCCCCAAAATGTAAATTTCAGGCCATAATGTGCATATGTTCCCTTTCTCATCGGCATTTTATTTATTAGTGTCACCAACTAGTGGCAGAGGGATGTAATTAGAGCTTTATCAGGCACATAGTTGTGACCAGATCCTGCCTGACAGTTGCTGAACTATAATTCAGATATGGCAATGAGGTGGACATTAGGTTGGACATTGGACAAAAACGTCCTGACTGTCAGGGTGGTTAAGCACTGGAATAAATTGCCTAGGGAGGTTGTGGAATCTCCATCATTGGAGAATTTTTAAGAGCAGGTTAGATGAACATCTGTCAGGGATGGTCTAGATCATACTTAGTTCTGCCACGAGTACAGGGGATTGGACTAAATGACCTCTCAAGGTCCCTTCCAGTTCAATTATTCTATGTACTCACAATTTTTAAAGGTTACATTAAAAAAAATTGGGTTTGTGACCAATTTCCCCCACTTGTGCTCAGTGAAAAAAAACCTGAAAGAGACTTTGGTTTTCTTCTTTTTTGTTAAATATTAGAAGTACACAAGTATTCTAATATTTTCTAAAAGACTCTATGGACAACTGAAGAACTATTAGGTTTACAAAATGCAGGGAGCATAGCAAAGGAAACATGATTTTATCCCCTTTTTTTTTTTTAAGTATCAGTCACTGTAGTTAAAGCTGTGTGAAACTGGAATTTCATGGAAAATTCTGTGATTTTTAAATTTGTTCCAAATCAGAAAGAAATATCAAAATTTGTTATTTCCTTTGACTGGACACAATATTCCAGTTGAGGCCTAATCAGCGTGAAGTAGAGAAGAAGCAGTATTTCTTGTGTTTTGCTTTCAACACTCATAGTAATACATACCAGAATGATGTTTGCTTTTTTTGCAACAGTGGTACACCATTGACTCATATTTAGTTTGTGGTCCACTTTGACCTCCAGATCCCTTTCCACATACTCCTTCCTAGGCAGTCATTTCCCATTTTGAATGTGTGCAAGTGATTGTTCCTTCCTAAGTGGAGTATTTTGCATTTGTCCTTATTGAATTTCATCCTATTTACTTCAGACCATTTTTCCAGTTTATCCAGATCATTTTGAATTTTAATCCTATCCTCCAAAGAACTTGCAACCCCTCCCAGCTTGGTATTTTCCACAAAAAACTTTATAAGTGTATGGTCTATGCCATTATCTAAATCATTGATGAAGATATTGAAGAGAACTGTACCCAGATATGATCCCTGTGGGACCGTACTTGATACGCCCTCCCAGCTTTACTGTGAACCACTGATAACTACTCTCTGGTGATGGTTTTCCAATCAGTTATGCAGTCACCTTATAGTAGCTCCATCTAGGTTGTATTGCCCTAGTTTGTTTATGAAAAGGCCATGCAAGAGAGTATCAAAAGCTGTATTACAGTCAAGATATACCACATCTACTGCTTCCCCCCATCCACAAGGCTTGTTACCCTGTCAAAGAAAGCTATCAGGTTGGTTCTTGATAAATACGTGCTGACTGTTACTTATCACATTATATTCTAGGTGTTTGCAAATTGATTCTTAATTATTTGCTCCATTATCTTTCTGGGAACTGAAGTTAAGCTGACTGATCTGTAATTCCCCGAATTGTCCTAATTTCCATTTTTATAGATTGGTATTCTAATTGCCCTTTTCCAATCCTCTGGAATCTCTTCTTTCTTCCATGACTTTTCAAAGATAATCACTAATGGCTCAGATATCTCCTCAGTCAGCTGCTTGAGTATTCTAGGATGTATTTAATCAGACCCTGGTGACTTGAAAACATCTAACTTGTCTAAGTCATTTTTAACTTGTTCTTTCCCTAGTTTAGCCTCTGATCCTACTTCATTTCCACTGGCACTCACTATGTTAGGCATCCAATCGCTACTAACCTTTTTGGTGAAAACTAATACAAAAACATAATTTAGCATTTCTGCCATTTCCCCGTTTCTTGTTATCGTTTTGCCCCCCTTGTTGAATAATGGGCCTAAACTGTCCTTCATCTTCCTCTTGCTTCTAACGTATTTATAGAATGTTCTCATCACCCTTTGTCTCTAGTTAGTTTAATCTCGCCTTCCTAATTTTGTGCTTGCATGCTTGTGTTATTTGTTTATATTCATGCTTTGTAATTTGACCTAGTTTCCACTTTTTGTAGGACTCTTTTTTGAGTTTCGGATAATTGAAGATCTCCTGGTGAAGCCAGGGTGGTCTCTTGCCATACCTTCTATCTGTCCTACACATCTGAGTATCTGGAGATCCACAGGGCTTCAATAGTCACCAGACTCCTTGAGACCCCTGCCTTGGGCTGGTTCCCTCCCCTTAGGTTCTCCGGCCTTCTGCAGTGTTGGGACAAGTGGCTTATTATCTGTTCTCTGACCAAGTAATCAATTCCCCATCTTTGGGGATCCCTACATTTATTCCAGGAAACACACAGCATGTTTCCCTCCAGTCACTAGGCTTTCCTATGGGTCTTCATGAACATTTTCCCTTCTTTGAAGATGAAATGTCCCTCCTGCAAAGAAAGAGGCTGGATGGGACCAGGCAGGATGTCGTCTCTGGGAAATGATCAATGGAGCTATAACAAACTCTGATAATCACAACCTTCCATCCTTTGAGCAGGACCCCCCGCCCCCCAAACACCTCACTAGACCTCATTTCCCACATGGACCAAGGGGAAGAGCCCATTGCCCCAGACCCTCAAGATTCTTCAGAAAAGGAGACACTGAGCGACTCCCACACAGGTGAGGAATAAGTCAAACCAAACTCCAACACTTCCAATGCCCCGTAAGCTCTCCGACCCCTGCCTCCTCTTAGCTCAGTCAGAAAAATAGCCAGCAGATGTCATACCCTCATGGCAGACATCACTCATGGCCTCTCATCCATCCTGACTGGACCAGCCAGTAGTGACCTCTCCTCCATGTTCAGATGGGCTGAGGAGGCAGAATTGGTCCCTCTGCTCCTTCTTCTTTGCTGGCTGGGTATTGAGCTTATCATCTGGTTTGGTTTGGTTTGTTTTACCCATATTTGCCATTCACCTTTGCAGCACAGGGAATGACTCACGTTTGGATTCAGAAGGGAGCTGATGGGTTCAGAAGGGAGAATGAAGATGACAGACCTCAGCAGGAAAGTCCCAAGCAAATGAAACTGCATGGGCTGTTATCAGGAAGCACCAAAGGGGAACTTTCCCAGAATCGTGAAAAGGAAAAAGCCAGTGAGAGTCAGTCTTATAAATGCTCTGACTGTAGGAAAAGCTTCCACTGGAGCTCACGCCTTGCCATTCATCGGCGAATCCACACAGGAGAGAAGCCACATAAGTGTGCCGACTGTGGGAAAGGCTTCAATTGGTGGGCACAGCTTGTCACACATCGGAGATGCCACACAGGAAAGAAACCCTTAACATGCAAAGACTGCAGGAAAAGCTTCATGTGGAGCTCCATCCTTACTGAACACAAGAGAATACACACGGGAGAGACACCTTACAAATATGACTATTGAAGGAAAAGGTTTGCCTGGAGCTCAGCCCTTGCTGTACACAGGAGAATCCAAGTGGAAGGGGAACCCTATCAATATAAAGATTGTGGGAAAAGCTTCTGCGTGAACTCAGATCTTAGCAAACATAGAAGAGTGCACACGGGAGAGAGACTCTATAAATGCCCCAACTGTGGGAAGAGCTTCAGAGTGAGCTCAAACCTCATGGCACATTGGAAGATCCACACCGGAGAGAGACCCTATAAATGCCCCAAATGTGAGCAAAGCTTCCGGCAGAGCTCCACCCTTCTTAAACATCAGAGACTACACTTGCAAGAGAGGCCCTATAAATGCCCTGAGTGCGGGCAAAGCTTCTGTGTCAGCTCAGCCCTGACTGTTCATCAGAGGATCCACACAGGAGAGAGACCTTACAAATGCAAAGGCTGTGGGAAAAGCTTCAGGAACAGCTCATCCCTTATCACCCCAGAGGATCCCACCAGAGGATCCACACAGGAGAGAAACCCTATAAATTCCCTGACTGTGGGAGGAGTTTCAGTCAGCACTCGGCCCTGTCTGCGCACAGGAGCATCCACACAGGAGAGAGACCCTATAAATGCGACTGTGGGGAAAGCTTCATTGTGAGTGCTGACCTTCTCAAGCATCAGAGAATCCACACGGGAGAGAAACTCTACAATTGCAAAGACTGTGGAAAAAGCTTCTGTCGGAGCACCACCCTTGCTGCCCACAGGAGGATCCACAGAGGAGAGAAATCTTATAAATGCCCTGACTCTGGGAAAAGCTTCATGGGTAGGTCAACCCTTATTACGCATCGGAGACTGCACACGGGAGAGAGACCCTATAACTGCTCTGATTGCAGGAAAAGGTTCAGTCAGAGCTCAGCCCTTCCTGAGCATCAGAGAATCCACACAGGAGAAAGACCCTATAACTGTTCTGACTGCAGGAAAAGCTTCACCAACAGCTCCCATCTTATTAGACATCAGACAACCCACACTGGAGAGAGACCCTATAAATGTCCAGAATGTGGGAAAAGATTCAGGCAGAGCTCGGCCCTTGTGAAACATCAGAGACTCCACATGGGAAACACTGTAAATGTCATCCTTACAGAGAATGCTCAGACCACCAGTGAAGCCAGGCAGGATGGGAACCCATGACAGACCATGACTGAAACTCTGCAGCATTAAAAAAAATTGCAGTAAACCTCACTGGAGCATTGTGATGGAGAGATCTGTCTGTGCAGGGGAAGCACCAGAGAGGGGATGATGCTGGGTGCTTTGGGAATGGGGCTGCAGGAAGCAGAGGGAGTCTTGAGGCAGGTGAATCAGTTATTTGGGGTTTGTGGGGAGAGAGCTGGGAGTCCGGAGGGTGGGAGGGAGGGTGTTTTTTGTGCTGTCTGTAATTCCCTGAGTTACCCAAACTCATTGCGTCAACATCTGGCAGCCTGGCAGGAGTGGACATGTCAGGTGATGTGGGCTTTAGAGTTCTCTCTAGTCTGTAGGGTCCGTTCTCTGGCTCACTAGGGCCAGAGACTGGATTTCCCATCCGCAGGGAGCTGAGATACTGAGTCAGGGTACCAGGGGTAAGAAGCAAACACAGATCTGGACCTGATCCTTTCAGGTGTGACCAGACCTGTCCCTAGGGGGAGCCTAAGAGCCCATTCAGCACTGCCCATCCATCACACAGTCTCCTGACTCCAACAATGACCAGAGGCCCCCCTCAAACCCCCCCCATGCTGCCTGGTACTCCCGGCCACCCCCTCTGCGTATTCAGAACCCTCCTCGCATACCACTCCTTCTGAGTATCCCCCAAATCCCACTCAGCTCTGACAGAGACTCCCAGTCCCTCCCCTTGGGACCCCTAGCAATAAGTCATATGTTACAAAGAGGGAAATGCTGAATCAGAACCACATGGGCCCTCCAGATCCATCCCAGTGAACTAGGCAAATAACTGAGAAGGGTGAGAGGCAGAGGAGGAAAATAGTGGGAAGAGCAAGAATGGGGAAGGCCCAACGCTAAGAACAGAGGGATAAGGCAAGGCTAAAAATCTGTCTGGTCATGCTCTTTCCCCCATCTACTGCAGTGTTCTGTATAGGGACAATAGAAACTCTCCCTGCCCCACACACCCCGCACCACCATCCCCCCCCCCCCCCCCGGATGTCCCCAAGGGAATAAAAGCCTCCACTGGATTGGAAACACTGACCCTGCTGTAAATTTACCTTATTCTGTGGTTCCCATGAATCTGAACCCCCTGGACTTCCTGTGTTTGCCTTGGTGACCCGACCCCGATGTGACACAGGAGTCTCTCCAGACTCCTTTGTCTGGAATAAGGAGTAAAAAAATGGCCTATAAGGAAGTTGGAGACCTCCTGAGAAGTCTCTTTGAGGCTTCATTTCCCCCAGCCAGGGTTGTCATGTTCTGCAGATCCTACTGACTTCACTTGGTGCTGTAGCTACTCAGCACTTTCTGAAAATCAGGCTGAAGGTGTTTCCAGCTGGGGACCTCCAGTGCATACTTCTGACAAACTGGCCAAGGGATCTCTCCGAGGGGAGAGAACGTTGTCCTTGTCCAAAGGCTAGAATGATAGGCTCCTGCTGCATATCAGAGACCCAGCCTGGGAGAGACCTTGCCCCTGATCTGGGTGCTGGGAAAGACTCTGTACTTGGGCAGCGCTTACAACTCAGCTGTGACTTCACAGGAGTAGATGGGTTTGTCGCTGGTGGTGCAGTAGCCCTGAGCAGGGTAGGGTCAAGCCAGCTGCCAGAGTCAGGGGAGGCACCAGGGCTGCAACAGTCTTGAGGAAAGGGCACAGAGACTGGAGTGAGCTCCTTTTTAAACCCAGGTGCCCTGATTAGCTTGCCTTGATTGGCTGCAGGTGATCTAATCAGCCTGTCTGCCTTAATTGGTTCTAGCAGGTTCCTGATTACTCTAGTGCAGCTGCTGCTCTGGTCACTCAGGGAACAGAAACCTGTTTCTCCTGTGGCCGGTAGATCTCCCTTCTATTCCTCTGCTGTAGAGGAAGGAGGGAGAGGGCTGCTGCTGCTGTTCCTGCTGAGCACTAGGCCCTTGCTGCTGCTGTTCCTGCTGCTACTGCTCTTCCTGCTGCTCCCTTGGCTGGGCCAGACACCACCACTTCCATCCCCACCTTCCCCCTTCTCTGCTACCCTCTAGTTGGCTGGCTGCTGATCCCCTCACCGCCCCCACCCTCAATTGCTGCTGTTACTCCACCTACAACCCTGGGTAGGAGGGGAAGGCTGCTGAAGGCCTGCTTTCCAGAGAAGGAGGGGAGTGAGGGACCCCAGCTCTTGTTCCGGAGGATACCATCTGAGCAGGGTCCCTCCTACCTGGACACCAGACCACCACCACCTGGACCTGCTGGGACTACTGTGGCTGTTGCTGGAGAGCTGTTGGAGCCCTGAGGAGAAGGAGGAGGAGAAGAGGACCACCTGCTGCAGGAAGACCACATGAGGACCGTTGTGGAGGGGGCTTTACTGAACTGAGTCTTTTTCGAACTGTGCTTTTGTGGTGGGTTGGACTGTGTCTGTTGGGACACCGGGGGTGTGGCGTGGAGCCTGCCCCCAGTGCATCCATGTCCCCCTTCGCCCCCACCACCATTGTTGCCCCCTCCACCACCCCTGCTAGCTGCTTTCCTTGTACTTTGACCTCCTGCCTTTGGGACTGAGCTGCTCACCTGGGTCACCACGCCCACTTCCACCGTTTGAGCCTGCAGCAACAGCAGCCAAGCATTGACTTTTTTGCGTAAGTGCACCCCGCTCCGCCCCTGGACTGACCCCCCCTTTCCTATGCCATATTTATCTGCCCCACCTGTTTCCTTCTGTGGCCCTCATTGTCCTGCCCCAGCCCTGCAGCTAGCCCCGTGGTCCCTCCGCCCTGTTCCTAGCTCACCCTTCCCCCCACACCACCCTGTGATCCCCCAGCCCTGGTTGGTCCCTCCCCTCGTGCACCCATGCCCCCTCCCATGCACTTGTGCCCTTCCCCCATTTGAGTTTGCCCTTGTTCACTGCAGCCCCTTATGCCGTTATCCCCCCCGATCCCCTAGTGCAGCTAGAGGAGCTGGAATTCCCCTCTGAGTCAGTGACCTGACACCCTCCCGCCCCTAAGTCCTTATTTGCTCCCCATGCCCCTTTAGCCTTCCCTTTCTGGTACCCTCCTCCCCTGCCTGCAGCCTAGCGGGGAGGGGTGGTCGCCTCCTCCCCTTCCCCTCCCCTTGCTGTTTGTCCCCCTCCTCGCTCTCATTATGGCGGGGGCGCGGCAGGGGAGACCTCTCGTGATGCTCGCACCACCCCTCCTCCACCTACCCCTGTGTTCATTTCCCAAGCCTCTACCTTGACCGCCATTGCCAATCCACCTACCACCGCCCCTGCTGGGGCACTGGCGGCGGCGAGTACCGGGGAGACCTCCGTTGCTGCCACGTCCCTCACCCCTTTCGATTTGGGGGGAGCCCCCCCAGCCGGTGGGAAAGGTCGGGGTGAGAAGAAGGGTAAGGGCCCCGCTAAAAAGTTCAGGCCCTCCATGACAGAGACTGCCCTCACTGCCACAGCCCCGCTACTGGCTGCGGCTTCCCTCCCTGCTGCTCCCTCCACCAGCTCCGCGGGTGACCCCCTGGCCCCCAAGGTGTACGCCCAGGTGGCGGCGACCCCCTGCCTGCCGCCGCTCCTCCGACCGCCGCTTCCGCTACCATCTATAGCAGCCGGGTCCCCTTCCCCACCTTGACCAGGAAACACGGCATCCGTTGCCTCCTGTGCCCCCCTCGCCTCACGTGGAGACCTACGTGTGGGCATTGGCGAGGGTGGTGGGGTCCATGGCCTTCGTGGCGGCCTCCAAAATGTACGGGAGGGTAGTCATCTTTCTGGCATCGGAGGCCGCCGCCCGGGAGGTGGTAGAGACGGGCCTGGCGATGGGGGGCATGTTCGTTCCCTTGGAGCCGTTGGAAGACCTGGGGATCCGCTTGATCCTGGCTTCCGTCCCTCCCATTCTGCCCAATGCCACCCTGCTGCCTGCCCTTTCTGCCCTGGGGCGCCCCATCTCCATCATCAGCCCTCTCCCCTTGGGCTGCAAGGACCCCGCACTCCTTCACGTCCTCTCGTTCTGCCGGCAACTGCAGCTTCAACTGCCGCCGGCGGCGCATGGCGGAGAGGCGCTCGAGGGGTCCTTTCTGGTCCCTTACCAGGGAGCCCACTAGGTGCATTATTTGACGGGGGAGGCCAGGTGCTGCCTCTGCCGGGAGATGGGGCACGTCCAGAGGGACTGTCCCTTGGCCCAGCACGGAGGAGCGCCCGGGACCCCCGAGCCCCAGCAAGGTGCCGGCCCTGTCACCGCCGATACCCCTGCCTGCCCAGCACCCGAAGCTGCCCCTCCTTCTTCTCGATCCACCACTGTAGAGGAGGGTGCGGCGGAGATACCGCCAGGTGTGGGAGAGAGCTCGCCCCAGTGGGAATCCTCCCTCATTCCTGCTACCTCACCATTGCCTCCCCGAGTCCCTAAGCTATTGCCCTTGCCCCCGACCCGACCCCTGTTAGCCAGGCCCTGGATCATGCCATGGAGGGCTCGTCCTTAGTGCAGGGGAAGCGGGGCAAGTGGAAGGCTCGAGTTTGCTTACATCCTTCAGATTCGGAAGCCCCCTGGAAGAGCAGGAAGGGGGGCACCGATGACGAGTCTTCTGCCTTGCCCCCTGATGACTCCCGTTGTGTGGAGCCAGCTGGGGATGCCGTGGCAGCACTGGAAGGTAACACCGCCCCTCCTCCAGGGTCTCTTCCCATGGAAGCCCCCGAGGGAGCCTCTCTCGCCCCCTTCCCACTTGACGCCTCTGAGAGCGCCGCGGGGGGTATCGCCTCGCGTGCTGGCGGGGAGGGCCCTGGGGTGGTGGACAGTGATCTCCCTCCCATCTACGCGGAGATCGAGGCCCTGGGTTTGACCCTGGTCACGCAGGGGGAGGACGACCCTCTGCCGGCGGGCCTCGATCTGGGCGACCTCACCACGGCCCCCCTGTCCCAGGGTTCCCTTCCCCTACCCGCTGTTTCTGCTCCCACCTCTGAGGGTCCCCTGGAATCTTCTATCGACCTGGCTGTGGGTGGCACTCTGTTGACGACCGCCGAGTCCCTTGGGGTGATGGCCAGTGCCCCGCTGCCGAGCTCCGCTTCCCAGGGGGTGTCCCTCTTGGGTGTGGAGGACCCGCCCTCCTTCGTCAGCGGGGACCCCATTGACCACCATCTCTCTCTGGATGCCGAGGCTGCCGCATGTGCCACAGTGGCTGAGCCCGGCATCGTGGCAGCACTGGAAGGTAACGCCGGCCCTCCTCCGGGGTCCCTTCCCGTAGAAGCCCCCGAGGGAATCTCTCTCACTTCCTTCCCACTCGATGTTTCTGCGAGCGCTACGGTGGGTATCGCCCCAGGTGCTGGCGGAGAGGGCTCTAGGTTGGTGGATGGTGATCTCCCTTCCATCTATGAGGAGATGGAGGCCCTGGGTATGACCCCAGTCACGCAGGGGGAGGACGACCCTCTGTTAGCGGGCCTCGATCTGGGCGACCTCACCCCGGTCCCCCTGTCCCCGAGTTCCCTTCTCCTAACCGCTGCTTCTGCTCCCACCTCTGAGGGTCCCCTGGATTCTTCCATCGACCCAGCTGCGGGTGGCACCCTGTTGACGGCTACCAAGCCCATTGGGGCGATGGCCAGTGCCCCAGTGCCAAGACCCAGTTCCCAGGGTGTCCCTCTTGGGTGGGGAGGACCCGCCCTACTTCCTAGGCAGGGACCCCATTGATGAACATCTATCTCTGGATGCTGAGGTTGCCACACGTGCCACAGTGGCTGAGCCCTGCATCGTTAGGGGTCCCCTTCCTACTTCCCAGATCCCTGAGCCTGGCCAGGAGGAGCCACCGTCCAGCGGCTCAACTATAGAGGCTCAGGATCCTGCCTCTACCCCCTTCCCAGATTCTCTCCCTGATCCCCGTCCGACTCCAGTTAGCCCTGTCCTTGTCCCCCCCACCTCCTGTGATGCCAGTACTGCCCCTGGGAATACCCTCCAGGGAGTGGCTTCAGTGGTTTTTCCTCGTCCCGACCCACCAGAGGCTGCTGTTCGCCTTCCGCCGCCCCTTGTTGAACCGGGGAGCGGGGTGGGTTACGTGGCATCGGTCCATCGGACACGATGTCGGGGGTCTGCCCCCTGTCTGCCCGCCTCGGTGGGCCACGGGGCTGTGCTGGGGGCCCCACTGGGGGACGGTCATCGATCCGTGACCCCGCCCCCCCATTCGCTGAGGGAGGAGCTGCGGGAGTTCCTTGAGGACGTCCGTGGCTCCCATAACAAAGTCCAGCTTGCGCTCCGGTGGTGGTGGGATTTTCATCAGGTCCTCCGGGCCGCATGGGCCCTCATGGGGGAGGGTAAGAGGACCAGGAAGCAGGCCACCACGGCCTACCAGCGGGTCCGTCTCTTCCGTGACTCTTTACTCAACTACGGGGTAGGTCACAGATTGCTGTGCAGCCTGCCGGAGGCCATGGGCATGTCTGCCGGCGAGGATCCCCCCCAGCCCTCCTCATGGCTCCGATCATCTTTGCCACTTTAAACACCCAGGGCTGTAGGATGGGTCTCCGCAGGAGCCAGGTGCTCTCCTTCCTTCGGGAGGGGGGTTACTCTGTGGTTTTCCTGCAGGAGACCCATACGGATCCAGCCGCTGAAGCTAGCTGGCGGCTGGAGTGGGGGGATGGGGCCTACCTTAGCCACTTCTTGGTTTGCGCGGCTGGAGTGGCGATCCTGTTCTCCCCCGACCTAAGGCCCGAGGTGCTGGGGGTCGCCGAGGCTGTGCCGGGTCGCCAGCTGCACCTCCGGGTCCGCATGGAGGGGCTTGTGGTTAATCTCATCAATGTTTACGCCCTGACATCAGGCCCGGAGAGGTTGCGTTTTTATCAGCAGGCATCTGCCTTTCTTGGCTCCCTGAATCCTCGTGAGTGCCTGGTCCTGGGCGGGGACTTTAACACCACTCTCGAGGACCGCTTGGGGACTGAGCAGTGCCCGGCCGCCGTGGACGTCCTCCAGGAGATCGTCAATTGCCACTCCTTGGTGGATGTCTGGTGCGACCACCACCTGGACGACATCTCGACGTTCACCTTTGTCCAGGTGGAGGCCCATCGGTTGCGCCACTCCCAGCTGGACCGCATTTACCTGTCGCGTTTCCACCTTTCCCACTCCTCCAGCGTTCGGCCTGCCCCCTATTCAGATCACCACCTTGCCACCGTGACGGCCTCTCACTGCGCGGAGAGGCCGGGGCTGGCCTATTGGCTCTTTAATAATAGTTTGCTGGAGGATGCGGGCTTCGTGGTGTCCTTCCGGGAGTTCTGGCTGGCCTGGTGAGGGCAGAGGCACGCCTTTTCCTCGGCGCAGCGGTGGTGGGATCTGGGGAAGGTGCGCGCCCGGCTCTTCTGCCGTGACTACACTCGGGGTGCCAGCCGACGGAGGGATGCGGCGATAGGGCAGTTGGAACGGGAGGTCTTGGAGCTGGAGAGGCATCTGGCTGCCAGCCCTGAGGATCCATCCCTCTGCGGAGCGTGCCGGGAGAAGCGGGAGGAGCTCCAGGCCCTCGAAGACCATTGGGCCTGGGGTGCCTTTGTTCAATCCCGCATCCACCTCCTTCAGGAGATGGATCGCGGCTCCTGCTTCTTCTGTGCCATGGAGAAAAGGAGGGGGGGCCAAGAAGCACGTCATCTCCCTCCTGGCAGAGGACAGCACCCCCCTCACGGATCCAGCAGAGATGTGCAAGAGGGCCAGGGCCTTCTACGTGACTCTTTTCTCCCCAGATCCGACCGATCCTAATACTTGCAGAGTGCTCTGGGATGGTCTCCCGACGGTCAGCACGGGCGACCGGGACTGGCTAGAGCTGCCTCTCACTCTGGCCAAGTTCTTGGAAGCCCTCCGTCGCATGCCCACCAATAAATCTCTGGGCATGGACAGGCTGACCGTGGAATTCTACCGCATGTTCTGGGACGTCCTCAGCCCAGACCTGGTCACCGTCTGGGCTGAGTCTTTGCAGGGTGGGGTCTTCCATCTCTCGTGCAGGCGTGCCATGCTCACCTTATTGCCGAAGAGTGGGGACCTCCACGACTTACAGAATTGGCGTCCCATCTCGCTCCTCAGCACAGACTACAAAATTGTTGCAAAGGCCATCTCGATGCAGCTAGGGTCCGTGCTGGCGGACATGATCCACCCAGACCAGACCTACACTGTCCCGGGCTGCACGATCTTTGATAACCTGTATCTGGTCTGGGACCTTCTGGAATTAGGGTGTTGGGATGGTCTGTCGTTCACCCTCTTGTTTGGATCAGGAGAAGGCGTTCGACAGGGTGGACCACGGGTATCTCCTGAGCACTCTGCAAGCGTTTGGCTTTGGACCCCGGTTTGTGGGTTTTCTCCAGGTGCTGTATGCTTCTGCAGAGTGTCTGGTCAGGCTCAACTGGACCCTGACTAAGCCGGTGAGCTTCGGGCGGGGAGTGCGGCAGGGGTGCCCCCTCTTGGGCCACCTGTATGCTCTGGAGATTGAGCCCTTCCTCTGTCTCCTCCATCAGAGGCTGACGAGGTTGGTGCTTCGAGAGCCGGAGCTGCGGCTGGTCCTGTCGGCGTACGCCGATGATGTGCTCCTCATGGTCCAGGACTTGGTGCGAGTGGAGGCTTGCCAGGACATCTACTCAGCGGCCTCCTGCACCCGAGTCAGCTGGGTCAAGAGCTTTGGCCTGGTGGTCAGGGATGGCTGGCAGGCAAGCTCCCTCCCCGCCGTGCTTCAGGCCATCCGGTGGAGCGCGGGTCCGCTGCTCTATCTCGACGTTTTCCTTTCTGCCACACATCCATCTCCGCCAGAGAACTGGCATGGTTTAGAGGGCAGGGTGACAGAGTGGCTCCGGAAATGGACAGGACTACTCCAGTGCCTCTCCCTTCGAGGGAGGGCGCTGGTTCTCAATCAACTGGTCCTGTCCATGCTCTGGTACCGGCTCAACACCCTGGTCCCGGCCCTGGGTTTCCTAGCCAACCTCTGGGTGACGATTCTGGAGTTCTTTTGGCCAGGGATGCACTGGGTCTCTGCAGGGGTCCTCCACCTGCCCCTGGAGGAGGGAGGACAGGGCCTGAAATGCCTACGCACTCAGGTCCGTGTCTTCCGCCTCCAGGCCCTGCAGAGACTCCTGTATGGTGCAGGTAGTCCGGCGTGGAGTGTATTGGCGCATGCCTTCCTCTGCCGCTTCCGAGGGCTCCGATATGAACGGCAGCTCTTTTACCTCCATCTGAGAGGTCTTCCGCGTGACATCTCCGGGCTGCTGGTCTTCTACCAAGACCTCCTCCGGACCTGGAAGCTCCTTTCAACGACCAGATCAGTGGCGGCCACTGTTGGGGCCGATCTCCTCGCGGAGCCCCTGCTACACAATCCCCAGCTTCGTGTGCAGGTGGCGGAGTCCCCCATGGCGCGCCAGAGGCTGGTCTTGGCGGGAGTCACCAGGGTGGGAGACCTGCTGGACTATGACCAGGGAGACTGCCTGGATCCCCTGACGCTCGCTCAGCGCATGGGGCTTCCCAGATCTCGTGCTCCCCAGCGCATACTTCAGGAAGTGAAGGCCGCTTTACTGGCTGCTGCTCCGGCTTACCTCAACCAGGTCCTGCGAGAGGGCACGCCCTGCCCACCCTCCACCCCAGGCCCTGTGGACATTTTCATCGGGTCCCTGCCCCGTGGACCCAGTTGGCCCCCTCACCCTTTCGCTGTGAGCCGGCTGCACGATCTGCAACCGATTCTGTTCCAGGCTGCGCCATGAAAACACCTGTACACGCTTGTGCTCCACGCTCTCCACTACCTCAGCCTCGCATCCCGCCCTGACACCAAATGGCGGGACCTCCTGCCACCTCTCGAGCGTGAGAGGCCCCGGTGGGCCAGTTTATACTCTGCCCTGGTCCCGAGGCCTGCCGGGGATGTCAGTTGGCGGCTCCTTCACGGGGCCATAAGCACAGGTGTGTAATTGGCGCGATTTACCCCTGTCCCCAACACCTGCCCTTTTTGTGGCATGAAAGAGACCCTGACGCACATTTATTTAGAGTGCGCCAGATTGCAGCCCTTGTTCTGTCTCCTCTTGAACCTTTTATTGCATTTTTGGTTGCACTTTTCCCCTCACGTGTTTATCTACACACCCTCATCCATGGCCCCACAAAGACACGGGATCTCCTTGTCAACCTCCTCTTGGCCCTGGCCAAACTAGCCATCTACAAAACCAGGGAGAGGAGGTTGGCCGACGGGATTTCCTGCTACTGTGGGGCCTATTTCTGCTCCTCCGTCCATTCACACATCCAGGCAGAGTTCCTCTGGGTGGCATCCACTGGCTCCCTTGACGCTTTCGAGGAGCAGTGGGCATTGTCTGGGGTTCTCTGCTCGGTGTCCCCATCAGGTTCCCTTCGTTTAGCCCTATGACCTCACTCCCGATCCTGTTTTTTCATTAATTGTCCCCTGTACTTATTTGGTGTCATGGACCTGTGGATCCTCCCCTTGGGCTGGGGGGAGGTCCTTTAGAAGTGGGCGGGCTTCACCTGCCCACCTCCTGGATACCAATAGGACCAGACTCCTGTACCCCACTGGTCTGGGTCTGTCACAGTAGGTAATGTTAAGCAGGTACATGTGACCCTTCTGCCAAGTGGAGTCAGCAGCAACAAGGGCTGGGTTGAATAGCTAGGGGTTCCTTTTCAACAATACAGCACAAAACCGGCTCCAGCCCCCGCCCAGTAACCTGGGACAATTACATAACATCCCTGGGCACCTCCAAGAGGGAATATGCTGGGCTGTTTCCTTTGGCCTCAGGTTCTTAATTCCAGCAACCAGAAGTTCCTTTAATGTGCCCCTCCTTTCTCCCTCCAGGGCACCGTACTCACAGTGGTTGTCCTTGGTCAGGGAAGACCCAGAGTTCAGAGGTGCATCTGCGTGAGCTCACCTCACCGCGGCAGGGCGGCCGGCAGAGTGGAGTGGTGGGCAGCTGGTGAAGAAGAGTGAGCACCTAGACAGCAGAATGAGCAAGGTGACCCCCCGACTACCATCTCAACAGCACCAAGAAGAGATTCAACAACATGTTCAGCAGATGTAGAATGACCATTGAACGTGCTATTGGTAGACTGAAGGGGCACTGGCTTTGTTTAATCACAAGATGGGATCTCTGTGAGAAAAATATCCTAAGGGTTAGTTGCCAACTGTATCCTGCATAATTTTTGTGAAGCAAAGAGGGAAAAGTTGCAGCAGGGGTAGAAGTGGAGAGGCCGTCTGCAGTGTTTGAACAGCCAGCCACTAATGCTATTAGAATATCTCAACGTAGAGCTGTACAGCTCAGGAAGGCTTTGAAGGAGCGCTTTAATCATGAGCCACAGGAATGTGTTGTGGTGTACTGTGCTCTACCTGGCCCTTCTGTTTTGGGGCCAGCTAGGCATTGTGTGGTGCTTGGTTTACATCTATAAATATAACACCGACAGTGCAATTTTGTGATGCTTGCTGTACCTTTATGATACACTGTGTTTGTCGCTGATCTTATGAGTTGTGTCGCAGTGTACGACAACATGTAAGTGGGTGCATTCACTACTGTCAGGCATTGTGCAACATATGCTGGGGACTAATAAAGATGAATTGTTTTCCAAACAATACAATTTTATTGAGCAATGAAAACACTAAAATTTATTTGCAAATTAAAAGTAAATATGTTAAAGCCTTAGTACATGTCTAGAACAGAGCTTAAAGAAGGGGAGGAAACATTCATGTCCATTTTAGCTACACATACACTGACCTGTTGAAAGCTACGGTTGATGAATGTGATGCTGAGGTTGTCCTTAATGTCCCCCGGAGTGGAAGGGCTACGCTGATGTCATGTGGAATGTTGAGGGGGGATGTAGGGAGGTGCTATCCTGGAGTTCTCCATGGACTGCAAAGGGAGGCGAGCCCGTGTTTGTTGGAGTTATAGGTCCATAAGAGTCTGCAGCATCTGTGCTTGCTGCCAGAGAAGCCCCAGTATGTCCTAGTGCATCTCTCTCTGCTTTTCCTGCACCTTTCTCCTGCCCGCTCTAGCCTTCTCTACACAGTCTACAATATTCATCCTAGTGGCCCTCTGTTCACCATCGGATGCAGCGCTGGCTTGCAGGATCTCACTAAACATGTCATCCTGAGTTCACTTTTCTCCTGCTTCTCTGGCTCAGGTGTTCTGCAGGTGTGAGAGGGGAACCCTTCAAGGGGAGCAGTAGGTCTGGATAAAACACACAGAGGCATGATTGTCATAACAGAAAGTGGAAGTTGAGATTCAGAACTCCCTTCGCACCCCTGACATTTTAAACAAGACATGCTTATTGGCAGTTCTGCTTGAGAGTGCTTGTGCACCATGCTTCTCACAGCACCCGCCACGGTGTGTATGACCCACCTGGGAAGAGGGAAACGAGGGAATTGCTTGGTAGCATGAAACTGAGTATAGGGCACTGGCAGTCGATACTGGCACCGTTTCCCACAGGCGAGTGTGATTTTTAGCTGGTATCTCACCAGGTATCTCCTGAGGGTAACAAAACCACCCGGGCCTGTAGACCACTAGCCAATTTACCACAGTAGGGTGAAAGTGTCCTATCGTGGAGGAAGAGATAAGACTGACATCTCTAGAAACCTTGGGGAGAGGACTGCAGATCACCCCTGTGAAAGTTTACTCAGGATCTCGCAGGAGGATTCAAGGGAGCTCTCTGTGTACATAAACAAACTGCTCTGCTTACCCACCCAGGGGTGCTGGAATCGGGGGGCTGGAGAGCCATGACCCTCCCACTTTTTACTGGTGATAAGGGTGAGTGATGGGGGCAGGAGGTGGAGAGAGGAGTGAGCGGGAGGCGGGCTCTTGAGAGGAAAAGGCAACGCAGGAGTGGGGCCTTGGGGGAAGAGATAGGGCAGGGGCGGAGTTGGGGGAACATATGGTGTGGAGGTGGGATCTTGGGGGAAGGGGCATTGTGAGGGCAGAGGCTTGGGGGAATGGGTGGTGTGAGGGTGGAGCCTCAGGGACAGCGTGATGCAGAGGGTAGGGGCACAGTTCAGGTGCTTGTGGGCCCCCCCACACTTTTAGGGTGCTTCTGCCACTCCTGTACCCAGCTACCTCTTCTAGCACAAGTAAATTAATGAAAAGTCAATAGCTGTATCCTGCCAAATTGAGGGTGCTATCACCATATTGGAAAATAAATTTACACACCTGAAGTTCCTTCCCCTGCATCAGGCTCGACTCCACTTGACTGCTGGGACTTACTGGACTTCAGTGGAGTCTCAGAGAGATCTTAGCTTGTGGCATGCCCCTATCCTCCTCTTCCTCCTCCTTGCTGTTCACGCCTGGGACCTGGGACTTGGGATGCTTCGAGGATCCACAGTGGTGTGTGAGGTAGTGGTGGGGTATCTGCCAAGTATGGCATGCAGCTCATTGTAAAAGAAGCAGGTCTGTGGCTTGGCACTGGATCGATTACACTGCTCTACAGCCAAAATGCTTCTGAAATAAATGTAGTCCAACTTTACTAATTCTGGGTCACTGAGAACGAAAATGATGCTTAAAATAGTTGATTGGCTCTAGTTTTCAAGATATGCTATTGGGTCAGTATATACGACCCTTGACTTGGGAATGGCGGAGGATAAGTGAGTTATAAAGGGAAGGGATCTCAATTTAAACCAGAAATGACTAAAATACATCTTTGACTGGATCTATGAATAAATCTATGACTGGGTTTGGACAGTACTTGCTTTTTAGGCAAAACAATGAATGATGCAATCTGAAGCTGGTATTGCGTCATACATGATATGAATTACATCATGTTATTCCTAGAAGTCATGGATGATGCAATCATAACGAAGCTTACATCACTCTGCTGAACAAATTGCCCTGTATCAGCTCTAGAAATCATACAGTGTCGTGCTCTCTTATTTGTCAGTGTTTGATTTTGCAAAGGGACACATTTCTGTTTAGCCAAAGTGAGCAGAGATGCCTCATACTTGTGTGAACAGTGCAGATAACTTCTGCTATGTTTGTGGTGAAGTGACTTTTGCATCACAAAAGCGCAGTATAACCACTATGGTTAAGAAAGCCTATCACCTTTCTTTTGGCTGCAAAATTGAAGATCAGGACAAGAGGTAGGCCCCACACATATGCTGCAACACTTGTGCAACAAATCTTCGCCAGTGGTTGAACAGGAAAAGGAAATCTATGCCTTTGCAGTGCCAATGATTTGGAGAGAGCCAACAGATCATACCAGCAATTGTTACTTCTGCATGGTGCCTCCAGTTGGGAAAGGTGTGTCAAAGAAGAAAAAGTGGACTGTGCATTATCCAAACATTCCATCAGCCATACGCCCAGTACCCCACGGAGAAGGACTGCCGGTTCCTGATGCACCAGAATCATTCTCACTTGAGTCAGATGAGGAAGAGGATGAAACTTCTGGTCCTGAACCATCAATGTCACAGGACCCACATTTTCTCCCATCCTCCTCTTCTGAACCACACTTCATAACACAAGGTGAAGTGAATGACCTCGTCAGGGATTTGAAACTACCCAAGAGTAAGGCAGAGCTGTTGGGCTCCAGACTACAGCAATGGAATCTCCTGGCAGGCTGTCAGGGCAAATGGAGCCCATCAATGCTTGCAGACTATTGCTGGACAGTGACAAGAGTTGCTCCATTTAATGAATACAAGAGACAAGCCAAGAAGCCCCGAGTAGACACTGAATAGGACTAAACTATGTACATAATAGTTTTTTGCCTTTTGTTTCATAATAACTTTATATAACCCTTTTGCTGATTTTTAAAGTGTTACATAAACAGGACAGGTGAAATATTATCATGTAAAGCAACCATAAATACATGAAAAGACCTAGGTTTACAATTTATGATTAAAACTCTACTATCTACACAATATACTAAAATGTAAAAACTTAAATATCTTAGAAACAGTAGCCAATCAGTTGTTTTAATTGTCATAATTGTCATTGAATTCAGCACATCAAAATACACAATAAATAGCACATTTTATCTCTGAAGCAGACGACTTCTCAAAAATTGTAGACCAGTGTTATTGGCCTCTCTGGCTTTTTGATATGTCTGCCGCAGCTCCTTTACTTTCACACAGCACTACTGCCAGTTCCTGTCATGCCCATTTTCCTATATGCCCCATGCAATCTTCTCAGAGATGTCCACATTTCTCTGGCTGGTCCATAGCTATGCTTGCAAAGCCTCTTCTCCCTGTAGGCCCGGGAGATCCAGTCTCTCCTGTCTACTCCAGGCTGGAGTGCGCCTGGAACACATAGCTGGCATGGTCAGCTGGGCAGTTACACACAACAACCGAGAGCTCCTAGGTGTGTTCATAAAGATGGACAATCAGATAAAGGTATTTCAAAAATATGCTGGGCTTTAAAGGGGCAGGTGGCTTCCTGTCTCTGTGACCCCTAAGCAGTGGAGTTCACAATTGTGACCAAAGAGGTCAGCATTGGGCATTGTGGGACCGCTGCTGGAGGAGTGTTTGGGTTTACATAGGTAACACAGCATCTACATTTCCATTGCGTTGGCCTCTGGACATCAACCATGGCTCAACGCTGCTCAGAGAGGTGGTGTTACTATGTCAGTGTAAAGGAGAGCTCAGCTTACATTGGTGGGAGACCAAGTGTAGACACCTGCACAATCAGGTCAATGCAAGGTGGCATATGTCAACCTAACTTTGTAGTATAGACCAGGTCCTGGAGTGAGGCAGGAGCGTGCACGCTCAGAGGCAGTGACTTAAGTGCCAAGGGAACTTTTACTGCAAAAACTTAGGTGCTGAGTGAGTTTAGGTACCTACTGGGTTAGGCAGCGGTGGAGCAGGGGTTTTGCGGGATGCCATCTAACACTGGGATTTAGGCTTCTAAATCTGGGGTGTCAGTGCCTAACTCACTTTGTAGGTCTGGGCCTAAGTCAATAGCCTACAGTCACACAGTCCGTGGCACAGCAAGGAAAGTAATCCCAGATCTCCTGCATCCCAGGTTAGCAATCTAACCCTGGACCATGGGCAGAATAGTTGGCGACAATGAAATTTCCTCTGTGTGCGGCACTCCCATTTAAATGAGTAACAAAATGAAAAAACAGAAAACAAAACCTAACGACAACAAAAGAGCATTAAGCTTTATTACCAGTGGAATTATTTCACATATACTTTTATGAAATTTCCATCAATGCCGACATGATTTTGGAGCATGTATTATCGACTTCTAGTGGCACTTTGGCTACTAAGTCACTTATGAGCTTTTGAGAATTTAACACTTAGTATTTAAGTTATATATAAGCTTGGCAGAATTCAATTTTTTAAAAATTTCAACTGATAATATAGATTTTTTTAAACATACTTTTGGATTTTTATAGATTTAAATTTTCACAGTTCAGAAGTATGGGGCGGTCAGACAATAATTATTAAATGACAGTAGATATTGTGATTACAAAGTTAAAGGCTTTATTAACAATTAAAACACATCACATTGTAGAACTGATAAATGAAATTGTTTTTAATTGTTTACTTTATTAATGTAACTTCTGTTCACCATTCACTACACTTGCCTACACTGTAACTTCTGTTCCATATTATAATTCAAACCCCATTTTAAAACACTCACTCCATTTTGTAAAAGCTTCCTCCAACCTTCATTTTTGCAAACCCTGCTGTAATCTTATTAGTTTAGTTTAGATGTGTGAATGAGGTATGTATGAATGACGGAATCAACCTCCAGCCCCAGCCCCAGCCTGTCCTGATGAGATAAAGTTCAAATACCAATGGCTGAAGACCTAGACAACAGCCCTAAACAAAGTAAGAAGCATCCACCCTAAAAAGAAAAGGACAACAGAACAACAGAAGGAAGATCAAAGCCAGGTTCAAGGCTGAAAGTCACGCCTGCAATTGATGGGTGATCAATCTAAATCCAGAGGCAGTGTAACACAGCAAGACCTATAGACTTTGAATCCAAACTAAAAGCCTATAAAAAAGAAGGGTGAGATGATTGACTCTGGCTAACATTCTGCTGCCAACATGAAAGGACATCAGTGCCTGCCCAACAGAGATCCAGCTTGTCCTTGTGCCCAGCTTTGCTGGCCAGTTAGCCGCCACAAGCTACGAACCCAAGCTACAAAATCAAGCTATGAACTTAAGCTATCTTCAGGACTGGTAACTATGCAGCAGCTGCAGAACATTTGATGGATGTGTGTGTGTGTGTGTGTGTGTGAATGTGTGTGTGTGTGTGTGTGTGTGTATAGGTATTAGGTATAATGTGTGTGTATAAGAATTAAGATATTAGTTATTAGTCACAAATCAAATTGTTATAATAAATGTGGCATCTTTGTCTTGTCCCCTTTAATAAGATCCTGCTGGTTTTTACTGGTCTAATATAATTGGTATAACAACATGTCAAAATATACAAAGTAAATATCCTTAAACCACATGCTATAAGCATTTTTCTTACCTTGACTACCTGTAGATGCAAATAATTATTGGTAGAAATATTTGAATTGGTTTGTGTGTGTGCAGTGAAATTATTTACCAACATTTATCAATAAAAATCGAATCCATCCAAGCCTATCACATTCTCTTAGTTTTAGTCGCACTTTTTTCCCTGTACAAATGTGTACACACCTGTCAAAGCGTCACTGCAAACTTTCAGTGTCTTTGTGCTGCCTTATTGATAATCATTGTGACCTCTGTCAACAGACAGGCTGAACTAGAGCAAGTCAAGATTTACATTTCTTATGGCTTTCCACTGGTATACCAAACATACATCCAGAAACACAGGTCTACTAGCTAGTTTATTCTGATGCGTAGACAAGATAAATACTTTACTGGAGCTGCAACAACATAGTCACACCACAGCAAAGTGGACAGTGTGGAAAAATTAAGTTGTCATTGATATTTTATGGTGAATGAGTTTTCAAGCAATGATTTAAAATTATAGCAACTTATCCACCCTTAGCCAAAATTGCATAGCCTTACAGATCAAAACTTTAACTATTTCCTAAGCATTTGACTATTTAAATACTAAAGACTGGATGTCAATAATGGGCTTACATCATGGGTTAAATCAATGGTTCCGCTACTTGCAGCCCAATCAGCACACGGCTACAGACCATGTGACATCCTCAGGGCCACAAAGGTAGCATATATATTGCACGGATGCAGCCCACATAACACACAGAGCTGCGTATGTGGCCCACAATGGAAAACAGGTTGAGAACCACACTGGATTATGCTGCTTGCAGAAGTGGGGAAGGTTCTGCATGCTCATCCTCCCCCCACCCTCATGCTGCTACTTCTAGGGGAAAGGGGAGGCAGAAGTTCTCAGAACATTGCAGGGGGGGGTCGGGTCAGAACCATGCAGAGAAAGGTGAGAGGTGGCAAATTCTGAAAGGGGGACTTTCCTCTTCTGGCAGAATTTGCTACCTTGATGCTGGTTTCCTTTTTTTTTTTATAGAGATGCAAAAAAGGGCATCTTCGGTGACTGTTTCTGATATGCAGCACAGTGTGCCGGAGAAGCAGTTTCTGACACTGTAATCGGGCAGCAAAGGCACTCATCCCAGCAGTTGGGGGAAGGCAGGTGAGGGCCCCCAGGGCAGCTGAGCGCATCCTGCAGGTTCCAGGCTGGGCCATGGCTCCTCTGCAAACACAAAGGCCAGCACTTGGCCAGATCCGTGGGCGTGTGCCGGTGTAATGTCAGTTTGAGCAACCCTCACGTTTTGCAACTAGCTTCAGTTTCTGTCACATAAGAAAACCATCTGTGCTCCTGCTCAGGAATTGCTGCCGCCTGGTCCATGAGGTTGCAAATCGGGAGGGATGGATTTGGTTGTCGAAAACACTCATGATCTGCTTCCTCCACTGGTCCATGGGGTTGCAAATCGGGAGGGATGGAGTTTGTGGTCGAAAACACTCAGGATCTGCTTCTTCCTAGCTAATGGGCCAAATTGACCTATGGGATGACCGAGGCACGCTCTTCCGCTTTTCTATGTCTGAATACGTGTAAAGGGAAGTAACGTTTGGGGTAGAGGGCACTCCCCTGACCCCAAGGTGATAACCAGGGTGGCCCCTTTCATTGTTTCCACTGGCTTCCTCCTTGCTTAGTTCCAATGACATGGCTGCCTATGCACCTGTCACTGGTCTGGGGATGGTTGCAAATTGGGAGAGATAGAGTTTGTGGTCGAAAACACTCAGGACCTGCTTCTTCCTGTCTAATGTGCCAAATTGACCTATTGGGTGATCGAGGCACGCTCTTTCGCTTCTTTGTGTGTGAATACGTGTAAAGGGAAGTAAGGTTTGGGGGTACAGGGCACACCCCTGACCTCAAGGTGATAACCAGAGTGGCCCCTTTCATTGTTTCCACTGGCTTCCTCCTTGTTTAGTTCCAATGACATGGCTGCTATGCACCTGTCACTGGTCTGGGGATGGTTGCAAATAGGGAGGGATGGCGTTTGTGGTCGAAAACACTCAGGATCTGCTTCCTCCTGTCTAATGTGCCAAATTGACCTATTGGGTGATCGAGACACGCTCTTTTGCTTTTTTGTGTGTGAATACGTGTAAAGGGAAGTAAGGTTTGGGGGTACAGGGCACACCCCTGACCCCAAGGTGATAACCAGAGTGGCCCCTTTCATTGTTTCCACTGGCTTCCTCCTTGTTTAGTTCCAATGACATGGCTGCCTATGCACCTGTCACTGGTCCGGGGATGGTTGCAAATCAGGAGGGATGGAGTTAGTGGTCGAAAACACTCAGGATCTGCTTCCTCCTGGCTAATGGGCCAAATTGACCTATTGGGTGATCGAGGCACGCTCTTTCTCTTTCTTGTGTATGAATACATGTAAAGGGAGGTTAGGTTTCGGGGTATGGAGCACTCCTATGATGACACCACTTTCATTTTTTAAAATTACTTTTAAAATTTTATAGTTTGCATTATATATATGGACAGAAATACAAAGAATAATTTATTTAACATCAAGAACATTTATTATAATCTGATGTATACATAGAAATATATTTCTTTGGGTTGCATTATGTTTTGAACAAGAGGCAGTTAAACAATGGGTTTTCTTTATTGCCTTTTTTCTTTTTGTTAATGAAGTGAACTATGCACTTGTCTTGCAGTTGTACTCTTTCTTCTCATATGTCAGGTTTTCTTGATTGTTTCCTTCTGTAATGCATGGTATGTGTGCCCACCTCTTGCAAGAATCACACTGGACCTTTGCTAAGTAAGAATTAAGAAATTAAATCACAGAAGTTACGTTATACATACTTTGCATTGACTCATCCTATTCCTTCCACATGTGAACATTACCAAATATATAACTATCGGCATGAAGAAAATGTTTAATGTTGTGTAATTTTTACAAGAATCATGATCCTTACGCAGTTTATGGCATATATTTCCCATGTAATTCTATGTTTCTTACCATCGTGCAATCCTCACTTTCTTTTTCACAGTCGATAAGGTTGCAGTATATGCAGTAGTCCTCCACGCTTTCTTAAAAATAAATATAGCATTACGAAATGATGAATACGTTACGACCAACACTGAAAATGCTAAACTTGATGTATTAATTGTCAATATTGTAATCCAGTCAATGGTTTGAACACACATATCTTTTCCTTTTTTTGGGATATTTTTTTCAAATTTTAACTTTACTACACCTGTATCTAAAAATTCAAATTTCATTTAACTGGTCGATCAATAGTAATCATTCACCCCATTCAAATTTTTGTGTACTTAAAGATATTATTGATTCATAGTCACCATTTCAGAAGCAAACCTGTGAGATATCCCACTTTAGGGTTATTAAGATAACTGTCTGTTATGTGACAGAATTCCACTCTTCATGTTATCCTCACATGTGCCTAATGAGTCCACAATACATGGTAGAAAGTAATTACCTGACTCCTTCATTAGAAGAATTGCTATATGTCTTCTAAACGCAGTATTAGCCTTCTGTGTTGTTTCACCGTACGGATGTCTTTGTGCTGCAAATATGTTTCTGCAAACTAACAACAGTGATATTTAGAATAAACCTCATACTTACCATAGGTGAAAGTGGGCTGGTCCAGTGTACCGGTAAGAATTGGCCACTGGTTCCAGACCATACATGGCTGACGTTACACGTCCGATGTGGCAGTGCTTTATGCTTTAACAGCACTGCCCCCTTTATCCCCTCCCCCCCGCATCTGCGGCCCTGCCATATGGTATGGCAATGCTGTTAAATGCTCCTGGCAGGGCTGCCTACTGTGGAGGACCAAAAGGGGCTCTGGGTTACAGTGATTTACAAGGGCCTGGTGCTCCTGGCCACTGCAACAGCAGCTGTCAGGAAGAGCTGGATGGTAGAATCTGGTCCCCCAGCACCGCACCTGCCACTGGACAATCCATCCCTTCTTGTGGTCACAAGCCCACCACCATCCACAATGGCAAGGACACCAGTGCAGTGCCCACTGGTAATCTCTGGCATTTACTTTCTCCATGGATAATTAAACATACATAACCTATAATAATGCCAATTTGGTATTCAATACCTTTAAGATGAGTGGTCCACAGTTGTGACCATCACTTTGTCTGGGATGCTCCACAATTTTACTGTTCCAATCAGATGAGGATTTACTAGTTAATCGTTTGATGAAGTTTCTGAAATTGTTAGAGAGTACATTAGCAGACTGTATAAATGAGCTTTGCTTTCCGTTATTTCCCACTCTGGTTTCTGGACATAGATAAAAATCCATTCTCTCGCTTTTTACTTAGTCATTGAAATGACTTATTGCTCACATATAGACACACTTGTTTTCATATTATTGTCTCACACTTACACAGTGTGTCACCTGAGTTGCTGTGCCCCATGTTGATAATAACACATTCTCAATCATGCAACATGCTACTGTTTCGTGTGTGTCCACATTCTGTGAAGTTGTTCCCCAGAGTCACATCACACAAGTTCACTCAAAGTCCATTATTAAGTACATTCAGTACAAGTACATGCTGTTTCAATGTTCATTTGTAGCTAATAGGAAGACATTATTCCCATTATTGTAACATTCCCTTTAAAAAAATTTCAATGGAACAGTTAGTGTCCACTGTGAAAGTAAGTATCTAATAAATCACCTCCAATTCCTCAGGCATGTTCTTTCATATCTGATCTCATCACACAAGGGGTCAATTATTAACAATTCCTTTTTTTCATCAAGGCTATCTGTAAGTTTAAATATATTCATAAAATGTATTAGTAATGTGATTATTTCAAAAAATTTATACTAATTCATCAACAATCAGTATGCAATTAACATATTTTCGTTTGTAATGTAACAGTAACACACAACATATAAGCATATTGTGAAATCAATCAACTCTTTACAGAATGTATTCTTCCATGTTACATGAACAATGTAAATTGACAGTATAAATTTATTTTTAACAATCACATTCCACTTTCCTTAGCATGCACTGAACTCCCTGAAAACCCGCAGCACGGGAAATTATATCACCACTACCATAGTTGTGTTCCAAATCTCTTATTTATTGCCACATTTATTGCCCATAATCCAGAAGCAAAATACAAACCATCTTACCGCAAGAACCCAATGACCTGGTGTGTGGTAAGGAAGCAGTAATATATCATTTTGAAGTAATTCACTCTGTTTTTATTTAAAAGAAATTAGAAATGTAAGTATAGTTTCCAGTGAGGCAAACCATGAGATATACATTATATTGTATTTCCAAAATTCATTACATGTATTACTATTAGACTATTCCCCCACATCAAACATTTCATTGTATTTGCTGTCACACTGTGTTTAACTCAGTGACTGAAATTGTTTTTTTTTCATTTTATGTAGGAAAGTGTGTTAACATTTACCTTCACTTTCATTTGTGTAGCTCTGCCTGAGAGAATGGCAGTGGAAACTACTGATGAGATGGCTTGTACCTGTTGACAGTCAACAAAGCTATTACTGCATTAATAATTGTGGCACGTCAAGAACATAATGAATTTAATATAGACAGGCATGAAACGGATCCTTAGTGTTAGAAAGCAGATATGTATCTGTAAGAGAGTCCTATAGAAACAAAATGATTTGTAATCAATGTGCTCTGTCTTACTTCCTTTAAAAAGTGACTAAGCTGTTCGCATAATTGTGTTCAATTAATGGATCCACTGAACTATACAGCAGAACTAATGTGGCCCTCTATTGTATATCCGATATGCACCTCCAAATACATTTTAGTAAATGCTTGGCAGCAGTATATACACAGAAATGTTGAAATTTCAGGTGTGTGTTGATATTTCAAGGGCATTTGGACTTAAATATGTTGTGTCACATATTCCCGTGATTGTTTACTTAGTGCATCATTGTATTGTGTCATGTATCACAGTAACTAGCCTACCTTTCCATCTGCTTTCTCAACTACACAGCTCAAAAATGCATCAATAACCTACAACACATGATGGAAGAAAAGCACAATTACGATGGTATTTGAGTAATCAATCACATCAACAAATACATGTTTACTGGTACTTAAATGTACCTCATCACTTATCCAGCTTCTCGGTTTCAGGCAATGAAATGAAGAGCCATATAATTTTATGTTTCTCACTTTGGCCTCTAGTCTCTCTGTGTGTTTGCTGGTCATTAACAATTTTACTAGGAAAAAAATATTAACACGTATTACATGCATGGTAATACAGTTTCCTTTTTCTCTGCTTTAATACTGTCAATGCCGCCACTTTGTACATGAAAACCTTTAATATAGTTCAAGTTATAAAGTATGTTAAGGTGTTTAGCAAAGGTGCGGTATCCAATTACCTTTCAGAAGCCATTGCTTGTCTTCCACTTCCTCTGTAAGCATATCATCAAAGCTGTAATCAGCATCACTTGTATCATTGTTTGACACATCTTGCCCTATATATTCCTCTTTTTCTATTGCTGTGACCTCTATGTTTTCCACTTTGCTGTCAAGAGATACGGTGCCATCCACTTCTCTAATCTCTTCCGTGGGTGTTTCTGGTTCAGTGTCACCAACTCCAATTTCAGTTCCAGTTTTTCCCTCTGATGTGCTTTCAGCAGCTAATGTTGTTGGTTCTTTTACTGGTTTTAAGTGTGCAATACTGTACATGGTTCCTAACTGTTTCCCTGAGATGGTTTGTAATTTCACTCTCTTACCTTCAACACTCATAATTTTGTATGGTCCCCGATATTTAGATTCCAATACTCCTCCTTTTCTTGTTCTCTGTCTAGCATTCAGTAACAGAACAGAGTCCCCAACTTCAAATGTTATTTCCCCATATTTAGAAGTCTTTCTTTTAGCATAATGTCTTCGTTGTTTTTCTTGTGCTTTAGCAATGTTACTTAGGGCCAGCGCAATGTCAGCGTCATGTCTCGATTTCATATTCATGCTGTACTCTTTGCAGAAATCTTCCCCGAACATATCCAGATCTGGGATCTTTGTAAACAAATGGAGAAGTGGTTGTATTAGTAAAATGAAGGCACACAGAATGCCATATGTACATGAAAGGTGCTGGGAATAACATACACTTACCGTGTAATTATCTAAGACATCTTCAGGAAACACTGCGTCATCACAAAACATTAGTCGGAAAGGTGAAAATTTTGTTGTTGCATGTATTTTAGTTCGCAAAGAAAACAAAATGGGTTCAAGTAATTTATCCCAATTACTCCCATTGTTATCAACCATCTTCCGCAGTGCTCTGTAACAAAGGCACATTGATTTGATTGTTTAAGAAAAGAAAGTCACATGTACGGTCTTGTTTGAAACAGATCAGACACAATCAAAAAGGTGTAATACGTAATGTAAAAAAAGATTTCCATGTAACACATTGCTTTTGAAGATTTTTTTGGGAGTTGCATCTTTTAATATAGCACATTCTACTTGCCATTATTACTGTACGATTCCCACCATTCACTTACCTTTTCATGGATTTATTAGCGTTTTCAGTCAAGCCATTGGTTTGTGGGTGGTACGGACTGGTGAAGCTACATTCTATTCCCAATTTATTACAAACATACAAGTTAAGCTGAAAGAAAAAAAGTTACACCATAAACGTACATATAGACTTGTGCAGAGGAATTTTCCTTTGGGTATGGGCCACTACTTTTACGTGTAATTAGCAACAGGCATAACTGTCTTCTCATATTTGTTTTGGAAACAAGTAGTTGTTCGTTTCTTTGTTAGATATGAAGAAAAATAATTTTATAGCAACACTGATGGTGACCAACAGCAGTTTATATATATAAAAAGAAAAGATGGTGGTTGTCTGAGATCTATGGGTGACCTGACAGTGACTTTGAGTACATAGTACAAATAACCAGAAAAAAAGAAATCATTACCTTATTATTGAATTCTGCACCACGATCTGTCAGTATCCGCTGTGGGCATCCACGTCGAAGAATCATGCTGAACATGATCTGTACCACCTCAATTGACGACTTATTTCTAAGTGGAAAGGCTTCCACCCATCTTGAAAGATAATCTATGGCTGTAAGTATATACTGGTATCCATCCTTTGTTACTGGTAACGGTCCTATTAAATCCATTCCCACCAATTCCCAGATCCGAGTGACCTACATACAAGGGTATCAATTACAGTCATACTTCACATGTTTATTACTAAATGTTCTCAATGAACCCATATGTCAGAAGCAGAGTACACAATGTAATATGGTTAAAACAGCCATAGAATCCAAATGAAAGCCCACTTTTAAATGCAGAAGAGAAAGAAAGAAAGAATAAACAAACAAAAAGAAGTACAGGAATGAGTGTTTGAAAACAATAACAGAGTAAAGCAGAAGAAATATCCCCAGCCAGTGCGAAGGCATATTAGAGGTAATTGCTGCACTATGCTGTGCCACTTACATGCATTGGACTTGTTTCAAAATCAAAGCCTCATTGTATTGCAGAAATAACCATGGATAATGATAAACCATAACGTGTCTGATTCAAAAATTCACCTTTATGCTTTTCAAGGTGGTATCCAGATTTGATTGCTTTCCCTCTTTCTGGCAAGTCAGACACTGTGCAACCTGATGGAACAATATGATGACATGAACATTTCATTATGGAAATAGTATCACAAGGGAACAGAGTTCACATTTGCATACCAAATATACTTTCATATTTCTTTCATTCATTTTGAACTTCTATTTCAATTGTAAATACCATTCATCAGCATTTTGTTTCATTAGTGTACATACCCAATTGGCAATGTCTTCCGTCATCCCTGGCCAATAGTATTTTGATGTCAGCGCATTCCTGGTTTTGAATATTCCTAGATGTCCACCCTCTGGACTGTCATGATACCTTTTAAAGAGTTGCAGGGCTTCTTTCATGGTATGCACAACGACAACCTTTCTTCCTTTTGCTGAATGGAACAATCTCCCCTCTGTTGATCATAGAAGATGGAGCACAGAGGATGATTAAAGTTTATCTGGGCCCTGGGACAGAGCAATTGTTGGGCACCTACCCACCTTGTCCACTGGCTACACCACCTATGGCCTTATCCCTTTCGTCCTCTTCCCCAGGATCGCAGCCATGTTACACCTGGGCTCCCCACCATTTTGCTGGGCCCACAACTCCTTGGCTCATTTCCCACCCACCCTGCTGTCCCAAACAGCACCAGGACTGGAGAAGCTCTGTCCCTGTGTCACGGCCATACCAGGGAGTGAGAGCTCCTCCAGTCCCAGGGCCGTGGTGGAGTTTTGGATCCTGCGGTTCTTTAGGGGACTAAAAGCAGGGTGCTGTGGAGTTTCCTGCCCCACCAGGCACATCTCCTGGAGATGGGGTCAGGCATAGGGGCTTCCCCTGCTGCCTTGTGGCTTCTGCCAGGGCTGGGGTGTGGGAAAAGTGTTTAACTTAAGCTATAAGTGGTTATTGGCAAAACCATTAATTAATTAAAAGGCATATGGCTATCAAAGACATCTATATACAGTCTGGTTCATAATGCCTTGAGTACAAGGGGGAAATTTCAGTGTATAGCAGGGCTGCCCAGAGGAGGGGGGGCAAGTGGGGCAATTTGCCCTGGGCCCCACACGGGCCCCTAGGAGAGTTTTTGCTGGGCCCCCAGAGCTTCTTTCACTCTTGGTCTTCGCCAGTGGGGGGATCCTTCCTCCAGGGCAGAGGGACGCCCCACAGCTGAATTACTGCTGAAGCAGGGCCCCCCTGCCACCAGAGACCACAGGCCCCAGAGTCCTCTGGGCGGCCCTGGTGTATAGTAAGAAGTTTTTGCTCATTTAACATATAGTGATTATTGGTGGTGCTTGCAGCAGACCGGATAACATAATTACGAAATGAAACAAAGTCATCAGTTTTTTTTAAATAAAATTTAGACTCATTTCTCACACAACTGCACAGCACACTCCTTTTGTTGCACCACTGGCATAGACAGATTTTCTGGAAAATTTTAATAAAAATAGAGATCCAAATTCCAGTCCCACTGAAGGTAAGGTTAACACTCCAAATACTCCCAGTGTTGGGACATCATGACCATCATTTACAGGCTGAAGTTTCCTGTGTTATGTGCCAGTACTATCTTAAAACAAATATTCCTTACCTTCCAATGAAAAGTTGACAGCATATCGACGCAGGTTCAGTCTGCCTACTTTATTCATTCCTTCAGGATATGTGCTACTCCTTATGTATGCCAAAACATTTGCAATTTTTTCTTCAAAAGATTTCCCTGAGAATTGTTTACAAGAGAAAACAGTTACTTAAGTGCAAACATGGCATATCAATGCATATAAGACTCAAGGCAGAGTTATAAGGTAAGCGATTTACATTGCAAACCCATAAGCAGGGTAAACCTAAATCAACAATACATCATTCATAGGCCAGTGACATGACAGACCTAAATAAATTGCAGGCATGTGCATAATTCTGAAATATCTGTGGCTTGCAAATTTTGGCTGTATTTGCTCAATGAAGAGTGAATGTTCTCAGACATAAGGAGATCAGTACAAAATTGTAACAATGTATAGACCTAGTGACTCAGGACAGTAAATGTAGCAGCAAAAAAATGTCAATTAAAAAAACAAGCAGAGTTGCTTGAAGATAATGGGTTTTGAAAAAATATGTAATATATAATAATATATGGGGATATACTTATGTCACAGAACTAGGTCATTGAGTCCAATCCCCTGCCTTCACTATCAGGACCAAGTACTGTCCCTGACAGGTTTTTTTGGCCTTGCTTTTTTTTTTTTTGGCCATGATCCATAAATGGTCCCCTGAAGGATTAGGCTCACAACCCTGGCTTTAGCAGGCCAATGCTCAAAACACTGAGCTAGCCCTCCCCGCCATGGGAACACATGGAAAAATTCTACTTACTTGCCATTATGTGTATTGAGGTAATTTTTTGCTTGGTGCAACTTTTTTGGAGAAAATCGTTGTCTGGAAATCTGAAGAATCTGAAATAGAGAAACCCCTATAACATACACATATCAGTATCACCTCATTCTCAGCAATGTCTTTAATCAATCGTTTTAATGTAATTAAACTAACCAATCCTAACATAATGTTACTTGATTATCTAAGAAATTAGATCGCATCATCTAAATTGTTTTACACACAGCAAAATTACTTATATATCAGCCTAAGAAAGTAAAGAAAAACAAACAGACACCACACAGATAAACAATATAGAAATTAGGAGCAATAAAGAAATCACCATGATTACAGGCATGCAAACAATTTAAGAAATGATTATACAGTTATTGTAAAGATTCTTTATTATTCAGGCAGTTAGCCAGGAATACCTTTAGTATTTCTGTACTTTTACCAGATTTGCCCATTACTTGGGGTATGCTCATTTATTGGGCTTACTTGTCTGGGTTCTCCCCCTGATAATTCTACTTTCTGGAGAGGGGTGGTTGTGTAACTCGATCAATGTACTCATTGTGTGCCCAATGGAATGAGTCAAACAGCACTTTCAAGCTGACACCTTTATTTGTCCCAGATGTAGCATGTCCCTATCCCCATCTTTACATCACAAGGAGAGCCTAAACAAAGTAAGTTACATTTTTACAGTTTAATACCTGAGTTAGAAAAGGAAACAGAGAGAGAAAATGAGGAAACTCACCCACTCCAGGAAGCTTGAACTCCTGAGTCTTCACTGATGATCTTAGCTCACAGTCTTGAATCTGTCAGGAATAGATGTGGTTACCTAAGGAAGTGGTGGAATCTCCTTCCTTAGAGGTTTTTAAGATCAGGCTTGACAAAGCCCTGGCTGGGATGATTTAGTTGGGGTTGGTCCTGCTTTGAGCAGGGGGTTGGACTAGAAGCCTCCTGAGGTCCCTTCCAACCCTGATAGTCTATGATTCTATTCTCTGATTCTAACTCAGGCAGAATTTGGGTGTATGCATGCATAAGAATTCTTACTTAAGAGTGAGCAAATGGTTTTGTAGAGAAAATATGCAATAGGTTGAATTGGTTGAAGGGAGAACAGTAGATTTGTTTATGGGTAAACCGATGACTGCAGGAATTTCTTTAGGCTAGATAGTAGGAGCTGATCACTTCTTACTATGGATGATGTTCCTTCAGAGGGCTGACAATGAAATGTGTCTGCTTCAGTATTTTGGATATCAGTCAGATATCAATCAGAGTTTCAACACTAGAATTTGTCTAAATGCTAAGGTGGGTGTGAATGAGGGTAGGGGAGTTTCCTCAAGCTTGTCACCATGGTTGTAGGTATGCACGTATGTCTCACACCTCCATTGACTGCTCCATGCAAGTTTTTTGTCTGATCACTTTTGGTTTGGGGGAACAGACAGGATACTAGTTACCAAAGAAGACAGGTATTATCTGTGACTGCTGAGTTCTTAACAGGATATTGATCATAAAATATTTAACCATATGTTGTGACTACTTACTTTTAAGAAATCCATTCCATCTTAGTTTAGGAGAAAGAGCAGTGATTGACCAATAATAATCTGGTGTTGCAGATCCCCGTAGTACAGTTGTTTTTTCTTCTCCACTGTCAGTGCAGCTTTTATTTTGGTGAGTTTTGCACAAAGATGCAGAAATGTGGACCATCCAAAAGTTCTGCAGCCACTGGTCATCAGCCCAAGCCTTCATTGTTGCAGAAGATTTTTGCACTTGGGAAGGTTCTAAGATGACACCATATAATAAACTTACTGAAGATTTGTGAATCAGTTTCTATACATAAGCAATGACGTGTGAAAATAGGACTGTAAGAGCTGAGTTCACAGGCAAGATAAATGCAGCAAAAGGCAATTCTAAAATTTGTGAACTGTTGTGAGACTTCACATAGACAAATAAATATGAGAAAGTCTTTTAAATACTGAAAATGTGTGATGCAGAGGTTGATGGAATGTAGGGAAATTATTTCACTGTATCATGTCTCCTGTAGAAAGAAAGTAGCACTGGGGCAGCAGATTTTAATATTTTTTGGTGGGATCCAGAAAAGGTCCAAGGGCGTTTTGCTATGGGTGGGGGCTTGAGGTCAGTACTGAGTTTACAATGGTGCCAATGGTGCCATGGCAACAGGCCCATCCTGCATCACGTTGCAAACACAGTGCTCAGAATTAAGCGATGTTCTCAGGACTATTGTACTCTATACTAGTTTTCAATTGCCTGATAAATGTTTCAGCCATGCCACCTTTTCACTCAGCTATATCCTGATTCGTGGTGACTGGGAATGGGGGGATAGGGGCAGGGAGTGTAGTAGATGCCAATTTGAGGTGAATATTCTCTTGTCCAGACTATACTGGGTTTATGGTGCTTTGTGCCGTGGACAGGAGCAAAGTGGCTGGTGAATAACCAAGAATCTGGTTAATAATTGTTCTCTAAATTCAGCTTTCTTCTTTCTCTCTCTGTGAAGTATCACTAATTCAAAATACTACTGTTCAAATAGACTGGATAATGGTAACAGCATAATCTCTTCTTATAACATTGTATACCCTACTACCAAATTTTTATATTCAATACTTACTATTCATAATACAATAAATCCAACATAAACAAAACATAAGAAAAGCTTTTTTTTTCCATCTTCTTTAAACTTTACCAGTTATCTCTTGCTTCAGAATGCCTCATGCGTCGCCCATATTGTTTACAATAGGATTCAACATGTGGCTTGGAAGCTGACTCTTTACTGATTCCTGAAGAGCTGGGAGCTCAATATTCATCCCAGATAGATACTATATGCAGAAGCACAGCTCTGTATATATCGAGGAGAGGGGAATTATTTATCTTTGTGCACATGTAATGGTGTTTGGTGTTTGTAAGACAAGGTATAATAATGAACTGTGTAAAAGAGAGGTTGGGAGGCTCCAGGAAGGTGTGTAAAGTGCTAGGATGTCAGGATCCCGGAGGCGCTCTCACCCCCACACTAGGGCGGTGTTCAGGGCTGGCTTTAGGAAGTGCAGGGCCCAATTTGAACATTTTTGGTGGGGCTCCGTCATGGATGACTAAAAAAAAAAAAGTGTAAAATAAAGCCATTCATTTCTTAGCAACCGGTTCCCTATAACAAGTTCTGATTTAAGAGATGTGCCACAGTATGTATTTTTTGTACCAATAAGGTTACCATACCTCCGTATTTTCCTGGATGGCGATTTAAGACCCAAAAAGCCTGACATATCTGGGAAAATAGAGATTTATGTTAACCCTACCTAAAGTTCTTTTTTAAACAGATGGGTCTGAACTAGAAATGAGCTCTGTTTCATATGTGTGGGTCCCCGCCACTCCCTGGGGGTGTACTAGGGTGACCAGATGTCCTGATTTTATAGGGACAGTTCCAATTTTCCGATCTATTTCTTATATAGGATCCTATTACCCTCCACCCCATCCCGATTTCTCATACTTGCTGTCTGGTTACCCTAGGGTGTACACAGGTGTGGGTCCTAGCTGCTCCTTGCCCCCCTCATTGAAGCAGGTGTGCAGGGTTACTACCCTGGGAACTGCAGGGCAGCAGTGGACATGGGGCTGGCTGGAGGCAGGGCAGGGTCTGACTGGAGGAAGGGTCTGGCTGCAGGCAGGGCAAGGGGTGTGGGGATGGCTGGAGATAGGTATGTGTGGGGTGGGGTGGGCTGGCTGGCTTCAGGCAGGGCCACAGGAGGCTGAGGCATGGGTTGGCAGGGCTGGAGACAGGGGAGTGCAGGACTGGCTGGCTTCAGGCAAGGGTGTGTGGCAGGGGTTGCCTGGAGACAGGGCAGGGGATGGTTGGCTGGAGATAGGGCAGGGGATGCAGGGCTCGCTCCAGCCCCTGCTGGGAGCCCCAAGCCCTTTAAATTGCCCCCTGGGGAAGCCGGACCACCCCAGTACAGCGCACTCGCTCTTGCCGGTACACCGAACCGGGGCAGGGCCTGATTCAGTGGAATTGGCCTAAAGCCAGCCATGCCAGTATATCCAGGACATTACTCGCACACTTTTCCCCCATTGATACCTAGTAGCTGAACTGCCATCTCCCATAGCTACTTATGTTGCAGCATTTTTGTTAAAACTAAATTGGGAAGAAAGATGACTGATTCAGAACCTGTTTAATGGTTACGTTATTGCTTAAGGGTGTGGTGAGATGTAAACTTGGAGAGAGGAAGGTTTCTGTGATGTCGCAAACTGTACTACAGTCATACAGTATCTCAAATGCCAAGCTGCATTTCAGTGATCTGAGGTATGAAGAACAGTGTGGAACTAGCTATTTTATGGGATGTCTACATTTCATCCTGTAGTAACATAACTAGTGATAGGAAAGCAGGGAGAGAGAAGTGTATGCGTGTGTGTGTGCGCGCACTTGAGCGCTTGGCAAGGCTGGTGGCCACGGGGCCAATGGGTGTGGGTGGGCTGGGTGGGATCTCGGGAGTCATGTCTCAGGGATCTGCCCTGCTCCCCAGCAATGCTCCAGCTCTGAGCTGTCTCCACTGCCTGGGACCTGTGGGGCCCCACCTGCCTCCCCGGGGGAAGAGACACCTGGGACCGGTGCAGAGTCTGGGCCAGTCTCGGCCAGTCACAGGTGACAGTAGGGGGTGGGGAGAGGCTGAACTGGGTCCTGAGGGAGCTTGGCCTGGGTAGGCTGTGCTCCAGCCCGGCTGATTGCACCACTCCCAAGGGGCCGGAGTTTTCCTATCCCAGTACCAGCTCTGGCTGCGCTGCCAGCTCAGCCTGGCAGACACAGTCACCTCCCATCAGGGCTGGCTATTGTGGCTGGGGGTTAGGGTGTGGCCAGTGATGAGCTGCCAAAATCTTAACAACCAGTTCACTATAAAAAGTTCTGATTTAAGGGTGGGGAGCTGGGGCTGGGGGAGACATACTGGTGGGGCTGGGGGCCCCTCCAGGGCCCAGGCCAGTTGCCCCGCTTGCCCCGTCCCCTCTCCTCTGGCCAGCCCTGGAGCTTGCAGCAGGACACACACACCCCCGCCACCTTGCCAGGCCTCTCAAAAAGCGGCAGCAGGACAACACTCTCAAGCTCAGCTGAGCTGCCAAGCTGATGTCGGTGGCTGAACACGCTGCAGTGAGGGGAAACGGGGCAAGAGCCAGGGGAGCCTCAGCCTCCCCAGCTGGGAATCCTGGGAGCAACAGGATGGTCCAGCCAGGGCCGGCGCTTCCATTTAGGTGGCCTAGGCAATCGTCTAGGGCGCCAGGATTATTGGGGGGCGGCATTTTGCCAGGGGTGGGGTGGCAGGCGGCTCCGGTGGACCTGCAGCAGACATTCCTGCGGACAGTCCACTGCTCCCGAGGCTCCAATGGACCTCCCGCAGGCATGCCTGCAGCAGCTCCAGTGGAGCCGCGGATCAGCGCGCGGGATGGCAAAATGGCCGTGCGCCTAGGGCGCTAAAAACACTAGTGCCGGTCCTGGGTCCAGCCTGCGGACTGGAGTTCTTTGCCCACCTCCTGGCCCTTTAACAACCGGTTCTCCACGGAGGTCTGATTTTAGCAACCGGTTCTTGGAGCTGTGGGAACTGGCTTCAGCTCACCACTGCATGTGGGAGGGTAGGTCTCTAGTGGGTCGGGGGGGATGCTGGGCAGTGGGGGTGTGGGGAGATCTGTGTGTGTTGGGGCACTGGGAAGTGTGGGGTGTCTGTGCGGGGCACTGTGCAGTTGTGGTGGTGGGGCAGTGAGGGGATCTGTGGGGGGGCTCAGTTGTGGAAGGGCTGTGGGGGGTCTTCAGCTAGGGGGTGACTGGGCAGTAAGAGGATCTGTTGGGGGGTTCTGAGTAGGTGGGGAAGTGGTCTGGGAGGGCACTGGGCACGGGGGTTTGTGGGGGTCTCTGGGTGGTGTGGCACTGGACGTAGGTAGTCAGAGGGGTGCTGGGCAGGGGTGGGGGGGGGTCTCTGGGTGGTGTGGCACTGGGCGTAGGGAGCCAGAAGGGTGCTGGGCAGGGGTGTGTGTGTGGGGGTCTCTGGATGGTGTGGCACTGGGCATAGGTAATCAGAGGGGTGCGTGGGGGGGTCTCTGGGTGGTGTGGCACTGGGCGTAGGTAGTCAGAGGGGTGCTGGGCAGGGGTGTGTGTGGGGGGGGTCTCTGGGGGGTCTGGCACTGGGCGTAGGGAGCCAGAGGGGTGCTGGGCAGGTGTGTGTGGAGGGGTCTCTGGGTGGTGTGGCACTAGGCGTAGGGAGCCAGAGAGGTGCTGGGCAGGAGTGTGTGGAGGGGTCTCTGGGTGGTGTGGCACTGGGCGTAAGAAGCCAGAGGGGTGCTGGGCAGGGCTGTGGGGGGGTCTCTGGGTAGTGTGGCACTGGGCGTAGGGAGCCAGAAGGGTGCTGGGCAGGAGTGTGTGGGGGGGTCTCTGGGTGGTGTGGCACTGGGTGTAGAGAACCAGAGGGGTGCTGGGCAGGGGTGTGTGTGGGGGGGGTCTCTGGATGGTGTGGCACTGGGCGTAGGGAGTCAGAGGGGTGCTGGGCAGGAGTGTGTGTGGGGGGGTCTCTGGGTGGTGTGGCACTGGGTGTAGGTAGTCAGAGGGGTGCTGGGCAGGAGTGTGGGGGGATCTCTGGGTGGTGTGGCACTGGGCG